>NC_080064.1:19811263-20167345 GCF_949987535.1 Balaenoptera acutorostrata | reverse complement strand
ACACACACACACACACACAATGTGAGTGCGCTTGTGGCCATTTAAATGAGCTTAGAGACTTCCATGCCTTAGGTCATATCATCCTTGCAACAAACTCCCCAGCCTACTTCTCTTATGTTCTTCCTAAAACAGCCGAGAGGACTAGTGACGTGATGGGTGAGGTGAAGTGCGAACCAGCCCAGTGCCCGGCAGGTACCTATTCATTGAATTCTCACAGCAACAGTGTGACCTGGGGAC
This sequence comes from Balaenoptera acutorostrata, assembly GCF_949987535.1. Classification (NCBI taxonomy): domain Eukaryota; kingdom Metazoa; phylum Chordata; class Mammalia; order Artiodactyla; family Balaenopteridae; genus Balaenoptera; species Balaenoptera acutorostrata. The sequence goes on along the minus strand of NC_080064.1, from coordinate 20,167,108 downwards.
CATTTTCATCACCCCCATTTGACAGATGAGGAAAGTGAGGCACAGAGAGTTCAGGTGACTTGGTCCAAGCTCTGTTCAACTGCAAGCATCCTAGCGGGTGGGCGTCACATCACCCGCCTCTGCTCTCACAAGGAATTCAGTTTATTCAGAGTCAGGGCTGATCAGTGGGCAGACAGCCTTATGCACAGAGCTTCCCCCACAAAGGCCCTGGTATCTGCTGAACCGCCTGCCACGCTGCCTGCAGTGCCCCGGCTGGGCTAATTCCTTCGGTTCTCAGGACAGTTTTGGTTTCCAGTGTGGCGGCTGGGATGGCAAGCTCTCAGGAACGGGGAGCACGTTAAGCTGTCAGTTCCCACCCCCGGGGGCCCAGCTATATAGAGGCCTGGGAAGTTGTAACATGCTCTCCCAAAGCTATTTTTGATAGTTCAAAAAGGCTGCACAGGTGACTTGAAAGGTAGAATTCTCTTGCTTTTCAGCTCCACTGGCCCCTGCGGTGGATCGGAAGTCCTATGAGCAGTTACCCCCTAGACGAATACAGTATTGGTAGTAATCAATAATACACGCAGTTACTTTTGTTTTTTGGTAAAATCCTTAAACGTGGAGCTCATGGGAGAGGAAGATAATGAAAGGGGCCTGGTGGCGGGAAGGCTAGGACCCACTGCCTGGGGCTTCGTCTACTAGAACTATAGGTGCGGTGACTGTTTGTGGGCTTCTTGGTCCCCCAGCCCAGCAGCACCTTGGCTTCTTGTTTGTAACAACCTCTCTATTTTTGTGTGTAGCTTGGGGCAGGGGACACATGCTCTGGCCCCCACCATGAAGCTGAGGGGGCCCAGGCTCCCACTCTCCACCCCAAGGTTCAGCCAAGGGGAGAGTAGAAGACTCAAGCTTGCACAATTTCTCTCTATCAGGCAGCTTTTGCTGTGGTAACAAACAGCCCCCAACTCTCGGTGGCTTACACCAGTAACTTCTTTTTGTGTTCACGGGCCTGAGGGTTGGTTTTGACTCGGCTCAGCTCCCAGCTAGGTACGGCCCCTCTCTGGGAAGTACTGTTCTCCTGGAAGAGAGAGCCAGAGGCTAGCTAGCCTGAACTACTCAGGTTCACTTAAAGCTTCTGCTCAGATCTGGCACAGGTGCTGTCCACTCACATTCCAGAAACCAGCTGGCACCCAGGAGGGTGGATGTATAATCCTCTCAGTGGGGCTGGAGTGGACGGTTGGGAACAATCATACACATCTACCACAGACTCTTGCTCGAGAGAGGCTGGGTCACGGACTCATTTACCCCAGGGGCAGGGCCCAGGCCCCACTGAGCACTTCCTGCCTGCGAGAGCCCGCACTGGCTGACTCCTGTCTCTCCCAGCTGGCTTCTCAGCTTCCAGACAACACTGTACGGGCTCGCCCCGTACCTTTCCATTCAATTCCCTTTTGGATTTATACTGGCCACTGTCTGTGTCTATGGCTTGCAATATAAAAACCTCAGATAAGAAGAGAACACATAGTAACAACAAATTTAAGGTGATGCTAACAGAATTTCATTTTGGAAACTGGAGGGCTAACAATTTAAATGGGTAAAATCATCGTGATAAATGTGGTTGGTAAGGCGAGTCCAGGACAAGGGCCAGCAGGGAAGCCCAGGGGCCGGACAGCGGAAGAGAGCCGACTAGGGTCTCTGCAGGGAAGGTGGGCAGACAGACCAGCTTCCTGCACAGCTCAGTTTGGCCAGCTAAAAACACCTTCGGTCCTGGCCCGGCCCCAGGCCTGCAAATGCCTGTAACACCTGTCTGAGGCTCCAGACCCCAGCCAGGACTGAGGCTTCCTCTCATTATCCTCTAGTTCCTTTTCTCAACCCTGACTGTACATTGGAAACCCCTGTGGAGTTTAAACAAAACAAAACAAAGCCCAGGTTCCTCCCAGCCTGGTTAAATCAGGCTCTTTGGGGGTGGGCCCTGGGGAATGGGCATTTTTAAGAGCTCCCCAGGTGGTTCTAACGAGTGACCAGGGTTGAGACCTGAGGCCGGCTTCTCCGCCAGATTCTGCAGGGCATGGAGAGGGATGCCAGCCCCGGGATGCCAAGATATGTAGATTTTTCAGCAGAAAACAAACAAACAAAAATCTGGATGTGAAATCTCCCAATTTTCAAATGTTGAGTTGTTGTTTTGGCTTTTAATTACATCTAAAGTGTGTTTTAAAAACCATTATTTTTTATTATAAAAGTAATATTAGGTTTATGGTGGAAAATTTGGAGTATACAGTGAAATGTAAAGAAGAAAATGAAAGTCACCTATAATCTTAACTGCCCCTTGGGTTCTGAATACGGAATGATTCCAGGACATTTTGAAAGAAAGTTCCTACTTCAATGCGCTGGTGGGGAGGGGCCCCCCGGAGTCTTTTCCTGCGGAAACAGAGTTCCAATTCTTGAAAGCCTGGACATTCAACACCTTTAAAAGGCTGGTCCCTTAGACTTTTTTTTTTTTTTATAAATTTATATTTATTTATTTACGTGTTTATTTTGGCCGTGTTGGGTCTTCGTTGCTGCGCGGGCTTTCTCTAGTTGCGGCGAGCGGGGTCTACTCTTCGTTGTGGTGCACGGGGTTCTCATTGTGGTGGCTTCTCTTGTTGCGGAGCACGGGCTCTAGAGCGCAGGCTCAGTAGTTGTGGCACGCAGGCTCAGTAGTTGTGGCTTGCAGGCTCAGTAGTTGTGGCGCACGGGCTTAGTTGCTCCGCAGCATGTGGGATCTTCCCGGACCAAGGCTTGAACCCGTGTTCCCTGCATTGGCAGGCGGATTCTTAACCACTGCCCCACCAGGGAAGTCCCCCTTAGAACTTTGGTGCTTCTCAGAGACAGACTTTGAGAACCCACCTTATTTTTTAGATCAATATTTCTTCTTCCTAATACATAATAACAAAAATTACAATCAGAAAGGAAGAAATCTTTAGGGAAGAACCTCTGCTGTCCAGTGGAGCCAGCACTGGAGGTGATAAAAAGACCTCTGGCTAAGATCGCATGTGCCCTCTGGTGGCAGCTGGAGGGGATGGCTTCACAGGGCCATCAAGTCAGTGGTTCTCAAAGTGGGGTCCCAGGACCCAGCCTCACCTGGGAACTTGTCAGAAACAACTTCTCAGGCCCTACCTCAGTTCTTTTGAATCAGAAACTCTGAGTGTGGGACCCAGCAATTTGTGTTTTAACAAGCCATTTAGGCACTTCTGATAAGCCCTAAAGTTTGAGAACCATTGTTCTAGATAAGTACAGGCCTGGTACCAGATAATGTGTCAAAACAGCACAAGCTCTGAGGACAAAAGGGAAGGAAATGGTGAAGACGCTGGTGCTGGACAAACACCTCCTCAAGGTCCCTGCCCACACTCGGCCCCATCTCCCTCTCAGCCCTGAGGTGTCTGGAGGCCGCAGAGCTGGGGAACAGGGGCAGAATGGACCACTGCCCAGAGTAAACCCATCCAGGCTTCTTGGACGGGGCTTAAAAGGCCACACCACATTGTGTGAAGCTAAGCCTTGGATTCTTAGGACAGAGATCAGAGGTATAAGGGCAGGGTGATTCCAGAACCCTAGCAAGCCCATCCTGAGGGGATGCAAGACTTGAACTTCAGGTAGAGGCAGAGGAATGAAAAGCAAACACTGAGGTAGGAATAAAGCAGGAACAAAGTAAGCCCAAGGAAGGAGGGGGCCAAGAAAAGAAGTGTGCTCCCCTTGGGCAGAGATATCAGTCTTTAACCAGATACCTTCCTGGAGGAAATGCTTTATAATTCGATTACTGTCAGAATGAAAAAGCCCCACATTGACTCAAGATGCAGCGGGGCTGGCACTTGGGGAAATTGGGTCTGAGGCTCCAACTGCATAGAAAACGCCTAGGCCCCCAGCAGGTTCCCTGCAGCGAGGCTTCCCTGACAGAGAAGTGATGGTTTTCAGGGCATCCAGCTGTTTAGGAAATCTCTGCACCTGGCAAAGTCAAGCAGGAGTTTGTAGAGAAAATCTGACAAGAAAAACAAGGTTTCAGCAGAAACCAGAGACAGGCAGATGGAAGCTGTCATGGTAAATACGCCACTTCAAATTTTCTCCTCCCCTAGAAACAGTTCTGTTTATACTGTCATTCTAACAGTAGTATTAAAGAGATGCTCTGATTCAGTTAAGACGCTGTATTTCAGGTTACATGTCCAATCTATTAATTAACTTTATTCACTCAGTAAGTATTCATTGAGCACCTACTGTGTGACAGTCATTGTTCTAGGTTCTGGGGTTAAGCGGTAAACAGATGAAAATCTCTGCCCTCAAAAAGTTTACATTCTAATGGCGGGGAGGGGAGAGATAATAAACAAAATAAGCAAAATGTGTAACACTTTGAGTTCTTCCATCTCCAGCTTGCCCCTCAAAAATTAAGCTCTTATTCTGAATTTTCAAAGCTGAACTAGGAGAGTGACAGCGTTGAGAGTCTTCGGGTTAGAAAAGTCAGCTCAGGCAGGGCTTCTAAACAAGTCATATGCAACCGAATCACCCGGAGACACTGTTAAAGGGCAGATTTAGATGGGGGCCTGGGGAAGAGCTCCCAGGTGCTGATGCTGAAGGCCCACAGTGCAGACCACGCTGCTGAGGACCCCACTTGGGAGTCAGGCTGCGGGGATGGAGCTGGCCTGGAAGGCAGACTCCCAGCCAGACAGGCCTCATGGCCACTCCCTGCTGGAGCTCCAGCTCCTAACCTCATCGGAGGCCCTAGCTAGTTCACAGAGCACTCCTCTCCCCGATTTCCACAGCAACTCCTTCCGGCAGGCTGGGCAGCCAGGAACAATACTCCTTCTTAAAGGGGAGGAAACAGCACCTACCCCAGGGAAGTTGTGCTGGTGGCAAAGCTGGGAGCAGACTCCCATCCCTGTCTAGAGGGCTTTGCCTGGCCTAGAACAGACTAGGGCCTTTAAAGAGGGGAGATGCTGCAGGCTTGTGAAGAAGCCAGCACAGCGGCAAGCATCATTGAGAGTCACAGAAAACCAGGCATTTACAGGGCTCAAAGGGCCTTTAACCTAAACAGGTCTAGTTGCTGTGGCCCACCTGAAAACGGTTTACTAGCTGGCCTTCACTGAATTGGCTTTGGGGTGGGTTTCCAGTTTACCTGTTTGTCTCCCTCTGGCGTGATGTGAATTTCACAGGAAGCAATCTGATAGCAGCTGTCAGAGATGTTCAGCCCTTCCAGGTGGCTTACCATAGCCTGAGTGATGCAGCCAGGTGAGCCTGGGGAACTGTGATGGCAGGAGAAGGGACTATTCCCTTTCTTTAGGCTGGGAGCCATGAGGAATTGCTCATTCTCATTTTATAGGATGTCTTGGAAAGATGATCACAGAGGGAATGGGCACACAACAGCTATTTCCTTATGTCAAGTTGGGAGACGTCAAGTCAAAACACACTCAGCCCACGCTTTCTGTAAATATTTAAACCATCCAGAATGGCAAACACTGCTTTATGGCATGTCATAAATGATACTGTACTAAGACGGAACCATTTCATGATGGGCCTAGAGTAACAAAGACAACAACTGGAGATCTCCTTGGTGGAAAAGAACATGACAATGAGAATGCTTTGGGCAGACACATTCCTTCAGGGAGGGCCAAGGCAAAAGCCAAGCCGCCAAGCCGAGGCGTTTCCCCTGGGGAACTCTGCTCACGGTATTAAGTGTGGTATGTTTGCAAGAGCCTAAACGGCTGAGACTCAGGAAGGCTATCCTGCAATAGGGACGGGGCTGAGGTGCCAAGAGCAGAATTTTCCGAAACTGGAGCCAAGATCAATTGTAACAATGGCCAAGAGAGGAAAACAGAGGCCGAGAGGGGCAGCTGGCTTCTCAGAGGATGAAAACAGACAAAGCCTCTAGAAACAAGGGAGGACTACAGAAGCGGTTACCCTGGAGATCAGTTCAGGATCTGTAGCAGATAGGAAACCCAATAGGGTATTGGTCACAAACTGGCCTGACAAGATTCCGGAAAATGGAAATTTGCTCTCAAAAATTTCTCACCAACTACCTTCCAACCCCACCCCTAATCTGCTTTTTTAGGAAAGGAGGATTGTACCAGAAAACAAGTCAGCCTTGGTTGTACTCAGATGCCAGAGAGAAAGGAAAAGGGAGGGAGGGAGAAAAAGGGAAGGAAAGAGGGAGGGAGGAAGGACAGAGGAGGAGGGAGGGGGAGGAAGAGGGAGGGAGAGAGAATGAGAATGGATACATCCGAAGTAAGACTAGAACGAAAACTACTTGAGAGCCTGGATGGATTCATCCCAAATCCTGTAACCTGTGCCCCGCGGCACCCGTTGCCCGGGACACTGCCACTGTCAGGGTTCGGAAATGAGGACAGAACAAGAGTGAAAATCTAAGGCCCATTCAGAACAATCTACCTTGTTGTGCCCTCTTGAAAAGTTAAAAAGGCAGAAAACTAGTTTTATCTGTAAGAAAATGTTTATTCTTTTGAACCCCACAGGAAAAAAAAAAAAAAGGAATGCAGCCAAGACCAAGTATTTAACCAAAATAGTGTCCCAAAAGGCAGCAAAATGGGGGAAACCTCAACACAAAGTCAGTGACAATTTTCCATGTTTTTGCACAAAGATGAAAAAAATCTGTGACAATTCTGAGTAACACTTTCATGGTGACAATTACACAAGATGATTCAAAAATGCAAAATGGCAGCAACATGCATACCTGGCTAAAGCTAGAAGGTTTTAATCCCAAAATAAGATCAGTGATTAAAAGGAAGATTCTTTTTAACACTTCTATTTTGCTGACTTGCTTGTCCTACTTAATTTGCTTTAAATGAGACGTACATGCCAATTAACAGGAAATTTTAGAAGAACTATGTCCTTCCAGAATCCATGGCAAGGAAGCCAAACCATTCTATTTGGTTTCTTAATTTTCCTAGGTTCCAAATACAATTTTGCTTTGCCCCTCCCTCTCCCAGCCCCTCCCTCCACCCACTCCCTGATTCTTAAACACTTCCAAAGGTTGCCAGTGCAAACACTTTTCTACCAATGTATAATATACACTTGAGACTGAAATCTTTGTGCAGAGTTTTGAGTTTTAAACTCTTTAAAAAAAAAAACAAAACAACAAACCTTCCTTGGCACAAGAGCTGAGGAATTGTCAAGTTTCTTTTAAATCGTCAAACACAAGATGACGAAAAGTGGAAAGCACAGTTAAAGGAAATTTTAAAAAAATAAAACAAAACAAAACCTAGAACTGCAGCTTTTATTAGCCGGCATTGCAGTCTCTCGAACACAAACACCGCCCAGCTCCCCTTCCCAGGGTGCTTGCCTCAAGACAAGTCCAGAACACTGTGGTGCTTTCAATGAAAGGAAACAGAAGGTGTGGCTGAAGTGGTAGCACACAGCCCAGCTACCCACCAGTTCTACAGCAGGATCCGTAGTGAGCTTGATACAGAGAGAAAGGTAGATGATGGTAAAGGGGGAAATTGTTTAAAATCAAGTTTCCTCTTGAAATGTCTTTTCCCAAGGCACTGTGAACAAGACTGCTGCTAGCAATTTTCTAGGACTAAACACACCGATGGGAAGATACACATTTCAGACACAACCCCTGTTACATTCTCACAGCTGGTCTCATCACCTGAGTCTCTCCCCTCGGCTGAAATGACACTCCTTGAATTTGTTTGGTCCTTGGAGGGGTAATCAATTTTTGTTTTCTGTAATTTTAGTAATCATCTTCTTTAATGCAGCTATAGCATCAAAGCTGTGTTAGGTTATTTAAACCTTTCACGCTAAAAACTAAGTTTTCATTGTCATCCCATGTGAATCCAATGTGCAGGTTTCGCTTGCTGATTTAAGAACAAAACAAAACAAAAATAAAGGGTTGAGAAGGAAAAACTCTGCTTTTTTTTTTTCTTCAAGAGGAAACTGTAAGAATACATAAAAGGCAAAATTGGCTACTTGAAATCCAAGAATGGTTTTAATGTATTGGCCACGAAAAATAAACTGCAAAGTTCTGTGAGGTCTTCTAAAAACTTACAAGAAAAACTGGTGGGCAGTTCTAATCAGACTTGGATGTTATCTTTTCCCCCCTTTTTAAAAACGACAACATATACAGTCCCACAAAATACAATATAAACTTTTTTTAATCTTGACTGCCAGAGACGCTCCTTTGCGATGCCTTCTGATAACCAAAGCCTGGACAAAACACACTGCTGGCCTTCATTTCTTCAGGGGCTGGTAAACAGAGGCATTGGGATCGAGTCCAGAGGGGCTGGTCTCCACAAATTTGGAAGAGTAGTGTGGGGAAACGGGGCTCAAGGGGCTGGTGGCAGCACTGTATGTTATGCTGGGCATGACGGCCATGACTTCGGCTATCTTCTGTTTTAGGTCCTTGATTTCCTGGTCTTTCTGAAGAATTTGTCCTGGAAGATCAAAGACCCACCATTAGTGAGAAGGGAGGGCTCACCCAACACAATGCCCTCTTGGGCCCATCGATCCCAAATGGATTCAACTCCAGCTTTGATGGTTTGTAAGGGGAGACACACTTTTCCTGTAATGTGCCAAACAGTAAATATTTAAGCACTGTGAGCCACATACTGTCCTTGTCTTTTTTTTTTTTTTTTTTTTTTTTAAACCATAGAAAACTGCAAAAACCATTCTTAGCCCACGGGTGGTACAAGAAAAGGTGGCAGGCCAGATATGGCCTACAGGTCATGGTGTCAAGAGGAACTGCGTTTAGGTAGGTGTGACGAAGCAAAGAGCTCAATCTCCAGGAACCACATTTTCAGCTTGGCAGTCACCAGGGCAGCCGAAGAGGGTGCTGCTTTTGAACTACGGCTCTACCTCTTGCGCGGAAACATTTTTCTGGGAGGATGGACTATCTCTGAGTATCAGACCAAGGAATCCAACCAGCTCCTGCCTGCCGCAGGGCCGCTTCCCTTTCTGTGCTTCTCCCATGCTCTCTGTGTTAACTCGTGAGGCTTCTGTTTCTACTCCCTCACAAAGCTTTCCCTGCTCCTTCCATCTAAATCAGACCCTACCCCCAGCCCCCAACTCCTTGATTCTCAACACACCCTAAACTTTCCTTTCTGTCACTTTATTCTTTGTAATAATGATAATAATTACAATAGGTAACACGTATGTGCCAGGCACTGTTCTAAGTGCTTACAAAGACTAACATTTATTTATCACAACAACCCTATCAGGTGGGAATTATCATCATCATCATCCATTTTATAGATGAGGAAACCGGGGCACAGAGAGGTTGAGTGACAGAGCTGGGATTCAAAACGATGCAGTTTGGCTCTAGTGTCTGCACTCCTGCCGACTGCATTCTTCTGTCTCCGGTGAGTGTTCATTTGGGTGATGATTTGTGTCCATCATCTCTCCACTGGCCCATGAGCTCCATGAGGGCTGAGACTGTCTCCCCGGCTTTTGTCCTTGCCAAATCCCTAGTGCCCAGCCCAGTGGAAAGCTGAGGCCCTGCAAGGTATGCATCTTGCCCAAAGTCATTCAGTTATTAATGACTGAGCAGGATTTAAACCCAGGACCACTTTGTTCCAAAGCCCATGCAATTTCCATCATGCTTTGATGCTCCCTGCTCTACTAGGGGAAGGACACTTAGGAGCAGCCCTTCAGAAATTTAAATGCTGAAAAAAGAAAGAGATTGTATTTGAGTTGCACTCACTTTGAGTCCTACAGAAGATGGTAATATATTTAAAATGTAAGAGAGTGTGGTGGCTTATTTTAAAAAATGATACAGTAGATGAAAGCCATTTTGGAACCAAGATGAATCAAATGATATAGAAAGTAGGAAGGAGAAACCCAACAAGGGGCTTGATTTAAATTATAAAGTTGGGTTCTTATTAGAATATTCCAAGCATGAGCATGACAGTGGAGGGGAGTAGTGGGGAAGGCGGCAGCAAAGAGCCACCCCCCTCTGGCTTCCTTCATGTCCCCTCAGCTTCAAGTAAGCATCAAATATCCTCCTTCCCTTTGAACGAAGTAAGCCTCAGATGAATAAAATACCTAATGGCATCTGATATATGAGCCACTGTATCTTTTTTCCATGAAGATTTAAGTTTGATTTCTTTAATCAGCAACGTACAAACATTCCCAGAGCTTTGGAAAAGACAGTTCTCTTTGCTTTACGAGAATTTCTGGGCCAACAAGGAAGCATAATCTGTGCTGGGAAGCCAAGCTACTCTGAGACCCAGGTGCTGCTTCACTCCAGGAGACAACCTCTTTCAAGTCTGCAAATCCAAGTAAAAGGGATGAGGCAGAGAGAGGGTAGCTACTTCTCAGGGAGCTGAGCCAGGCAGGCAAAACACCAGCGTATGGTCAGAAGTTTGGCTTTAAAGCAGGATTCCCAAGAACCTTCTTTTTAAATGCCTTTCCCTGAGTCCACAGATTCATAAGCCTGATTCTCAACCCCTTCTCTTCTTGCTCTGCCACTGCCATCCCAAGCCACTCCTATGGCTTCACTGACTTCTCACAACTTCTACATCCCACCCCCCAACCCCGGGGTTCTGGCCTTTTCTCTGGGGTTTAGGCCCCAAATTCCCACTGACTGATGAAGATCTTTCAGCCCAGTGTCCGGTAGGCAACTCCAGATCAAAGCATCCCAAACCAAACTCATTCTCTCTTCTCATTCCTTAATCTGTTTTGTTCTTCTTCCATGGTTCCAGCAACCCTGTTGGAACACGTCACCTCCCTCCTCCTGAAAATCTAGGGGTTACATCCTCTAGTACAGCTTCATTCACGGTCCTACTAATCTCCTACTCTCTTCTTCCATGTCCCCCAGCTACAGGCCACTGGACTGCTTACCTGGACATTCTCAACACTGTCCTTCCTTTGCTTAAACGCCATTCCCTCAGGTAACAATGTTCTTCCCTGCCATTCTCTGCTCTCAGAGTTCATCCTTCAAAGTCCGCTCAATGGTCCCTCCCTTATGAAGCCACCCTGATCTCTCCTCTGGCCTTTCAAGCTATCTGCCTCTACCTAGTGGCAGCAGGCCTTGTGCGTGGTTTTCCCTAGTGCAGTACTTCTCACAGCGTCTATGTTGTCCTCACGCTAATACTAAGACATTTATCTGCCTTCTTCACGTGCATTCCCTTATGAGCTTAAGTGGAGTCTTCCAGGAGCAACATGGCAAGTGAAATTACAATAGACTGAATGTAGAAACAGAGACGAGAATTGAAATATCTTCTATTAAGCCAGAAATTAAAGAGATTTGCTAAATGTAAAACAATACCGCCTTTCTCACTAAATTTTTTTTGTTTTGAGAAATAGTTTTTTTCATAAAATGTTATGTTAACAAGTAATATGTTTATTACATTATTTTTTAAATGAATTAATATATGTTTTAGGTTTTAATTTCTAATACATCAATATTGGTAGACATAATTCACTTGAAAAACACCTCCCTTGGGGTACTCAATAATTTTAAGAGTGTAAAGGGGTCCCTAAGACCAAAAAGTTTGAGCACAACTACCTTAGTGGATCCCCAGCTAGACTATGTCTTGTTCGTCTTTGTCTCCCCTTCACCTTCTAGTAAAATGCTTTACGCAGAGCAAGTGTGAACGCTCTGTAAGTACCTGCTGAAATATTCTTTTCCTTCTATTAAGTCAACTGTTTGAAAATTTTTTTCAGTAATCTATTGGTGGCTTATCAATTTCTTGAACAAAATCTAAATTTCTTTTCATCAGGTCATGTCAGGCCTCTGTTCAGAAGCTTTCCAAAGTTTCCCATGTCACTCAGAGTAAAGTCCAAAGTTCTTTCCATAGGCTGCAAAGTTTGGCAGAACGTGGCTCCTGCTACTTTTGACCCTAAAAACTCTCCCTGTCACTCAGGCTGCAGCCCCAGTGGCCACGACACATGTGCTTTTCCCCTAGAGACTTACACGGCTCACTCAGTCTCTTCCTCTCAGTCTCTGTTCAAATGCTACCTATTCAAAGGTTCTTCCATGTCCTCCACGTCAAACCAGCAGCCCTACACACACACACAGCCTGCATCACCACTGCTTTATTTTCTTCACTGCACCCATCAGATCTTATATATTTGCTTGTTACTGTCTGTCCCCTTAGGGATTTGCACAGTGCCTGGCACATAGTAAGTCTCAGTAATATCTGCCGAGGGAATAGCCTGCTCTCCAGACTTTCCTCTCTCCACTCCCTCATCTGCGACCTTCGCTCCAGCAAAGCAGAGCCAGCTGCCGCTCTGAACACATCACGCCCTCCTAGCTTCCCTGGCCTTGCTCGAGCTGTTTCTTCTGTTCAGATGCCTCTCTACCTCTCACCGCCACTACACCGCTTCTTCACTGGGCTAACCCCTTCTCATCATTCAAGACCCAGCTCAGACATCAGCTCCCCTGAGGAAAAGCCCTCTCTAACTCTCCAGACTGGCTGAGTCCCTGCCTCTCTATGTTCCCACGGGCCCTGTACATCCTGTTACATCAGCATCTTTTGGTGACTCTGCAGTTCTCTATTTATTTCTTCTACGACACTCTGAGCTCCTTGAGCAGAGAAACTCATACTCTTCCCTGTGTGCCCTGAACTTGGTATGTTCTCATCTCAAAATATGTCTGCAGAATGAATTAATGTGATGATTCCTAGATGTCCATGGTGGGCACTTATCAAACCACTTGGAGAGGAAACGGAAGTGCCTTTGGTTCGAGCTCTAAGGGAGCTCTGCTCTCCGTGTCCCCAGGCATTCTCAGCCATGCCGCGTGACGTGGGCTGTTCTCCTACCTTGGGCAATCTCGAGCTGTCGCTTTGCATCCCCCAGTGCGGAGAACAGGTCCAGCTTGATTCTTGTCTCTGCGCTCAGGCTGTTCTCCAGGTGCTGCGTTTTATCTTGCATGGCTGAGAGGGCTGACATTAACACCTCAGTGTCCTTCTCATTTTCCTTATACTTCCGAAGCTCCTATCAATATCATCAAAGCAGCAATGTTACAAGATAGTTTTGGCATCGATGTCTACAAATTAGCCTGAAATCACAAATAAAATCCCACTATTATTGACCTGGCCCCTAGAACACAGAATTCTGGTGTTTCATGGGTTTAGACCTTGCCCCTTAGAGGGAGTGCAAAATGTATTTATACAGTGATGTGCACATACAAAAACGATGATTGTATTGGGCTGTTTTGAGGTAACTGTGGACTCTGTCTCCATATAGAACACTTTCGGGCTTCCCTGGTGGCGCAGTGGTTAAGAATCCGCCTGCCATTGCAGGGGACACGGGTTTGAGCCCTGGTTCGGGAAGATCCCACATGCCGCGGAGCAACTAAGCCTGTGCACCACAGCTACTGAGGCTATGCTCTAGAGCCCGCGAGCCACAACTACTGAGCCCACGAGCCACAACTACTGAGCCCGTGTGCCACAACTACTGAAGCCTGTCCACCTAGAGCCCATGCCCCGCAACAAGAGAAGCCACCGCAATGAGAAGCCTGCGCACTACAACGAAGAGTAGCCGCAACGAAGACCCAACACAGCCAAAAATAAATAAATTAAATAAATTAATTAAAACAATATATATATAAAAAACACTTTCTTACAATCCTAATTCAGAACCACAAAGAACTGTTTCCCTGCTGCCAGCTGCAAATGTTGCTGTAATGCTGTAGTCAAATGTGCCAAAACTCTACTCTCAACCTACACTAAAAATTGTAAAAATGTTAATTATTTTGACAGGGTATACTGCAAAATAAGCCCACTTAAAACATCAGATAATGTAGCCTATATATATGTGTGTGTGTGTGCGCGCGCACGTGTGTGTATATATATATATATATATATATATATATATATATATATATGCTGATATTTAAATTTTCCCATTTTAAGAGAGAAATCGAAACTTATTATAGTCAATTAAAAAATACTTAAAAGTTCAGAGAAGAAAATAAAAATCACCCAAAATCCCAACCCTGCAAAAAATCTGGTATTTTCTTTGTCTTTTTTAAGTATATGTGTATTTTTCAGCATAACTGAAATCAAACTATACGTACAATTTTTTAAAAACATATAATCTCAACTGTTCTTTGTAAACGCAATTTTTATTGGCTGTTTAATATTCCTACATGTATATGTACCATAATTTATTAAACAAATCTCCCATTGTTAAGATTATTTCCAATTTTTTTTGCATTTATATACCACTATGATGAACATCTCTGTATATCAATCATCGGTGAGACTTTTAAATGTTTACCTTAAGGCTGGAGTCTGAGGAAAATATTTTTAAAAAATACGTCGTGACCTTTTCCAGAAAGTTACACTTCCACTAGCAACATACGAGGCCTATTTCATTGTATCCTCACCCAGGTTGATATTACCATTTAAAAATTCTTTGCTGATTTCACAAGAGATAAGTGATATCCAATTTTAATCTATCTGTCTTTGGTGATAGATGAGGATATATTCTTACGTTGTTATCAGTCATTTATATTTCTTCTGTGAATTATCTGTTCATATAGTTTGCCTACTTTCTGTGTATTTGAGCTTTTCTTAGCAATCTTTATGAGCTATTTACATATTGAGAGTATTAATTCCTTCTTTATAATATTTGTTGCAATATCTGTACCCTCCCCAATTGACTTTTTCATTTTTTTTTTTTCACTTTGTGATTTAAAACAAAATGGTTTTTTTCCCTGCATTCAACTCTTCCTCTGGAATTTATTTTTGTGTGGTGTGAGATGAGCATCTCATTTTATTTTTTGCCATTGTCTAGCTGTTCCTCAGCCTTTCACTGACTAACCCTTGCTGTTCCATCCATTTCTTTTTTTCTTCTTTTTTCTTTAAATAAATTTATTTATTTATTTTTGGCTGCATTGGGTCTTTGTTGCTGTGCGCGGGCTTTCTCTAGTTGCGGCGAGTGGCGGCTACTCTTCATTGTGGTGTGCGGGCTTCTCATTGCGGCGGCTTCTCTTGTTGCAAAGCATGGGCTCTAGGCATGCAGGCTTCAGTAGTTGTGGCACATGGGCTCAGTAGTTGTGGCACACGGGCTTAGTTGCTCCGCGGCATGTGGGATCTTCCTGGACCAGGGCTTGAACCCGTGTCCCCTGCATTGGCAGGCGGATTCTTAACCACAGCGCCACCAGGGAAGCCCTCCATCCATTTCTGATGCCACCTTCACTGAACACTAATTTAGACTTTGTCTCTGGGTCATCTATTCTACCCCACTGACCTGCCACTAATTTCTTATGGGCTCCATATGACTCAAATTACTGTAACTTTACAACTTATGACATTAGCCTAAAACATCCCTTTGAAGACCCAACGCCACCAAATACTTGGCTAAGGTACACACAGCCCCAAAACTGGCTATGTCCACAGCACTGGCAGCTTTCCTCCCCATGCATAGCCTGGAGTGGCCATCTGTGAAGCTCAGAGCCATCCAGAATGGTCAATTCCCTGGCGATGGACAGAGAATTAGGGCTAAGAAGAGGTGTATACGTTCCAAAGCACACTAATCTGGCCTATAACCTGAAAAAGTGAAATGAATCTCCCGTAAGTCAAATTCTGGTATAAAACATGTCAAGGACCATTAACATTTCTGGCTTGTCTTAGAATCCAGATAAACTAAATATGACTTGAATGAGCTGGACAGGCGAGAGCTTCTTTTGGTCATACAGAGATTTTCAGATGCAATGGGGTTTGGCCTGTATCAGAAGGCACCATCTCCACATGGAAGGACAGAGCACCAACCTAACACGGAAGAGGAATTCAAGCGCGATGAAGTCTGTTTTTCCTCCTTTACCTGAACTTTCAGTTCTAGTTCTCTGATCTGGTCTTCTTTCACCTTCATGTCCATTGTGAGCTTCTTGCCCTCTGCTTCTAATTCTCTGATCCGATTCCGTAAGGTTTCGGTGCACTCTCCCCTTATGAAAAAGAAGAGAAGGGAAAAAGAGGATTTAAAAGACTACAGGTCTAACTACATTGCAGGATTGATGTTTTTCTTATACTCCACAGAGTCAGATTTTAGCTTTTGGCTCAGTCTGCTCATTCTCTCTGTTCTTTATAATTTCAAAAATGATCTAAAATAATTATTAATTGGGTGTCTAATATGAGCCAGGTGCCAAGCTAGGTACTTTACCCATACTTCCTTCTTTACTGGGGTAGGGTTTATTATCCTATTTTCCAGAGAAGAAACTGAAGCTACTTAGATATAATACTAGTTCAAGGTCACCCAGCTTGTAGGTCACAGAACTGGGATAAGAACTGAGGTTTTTCCACCTTGCCAATCCAGCAAGCTTCCCATCAGGCCGTATGACTTGAGACAATGCACACAAGCTGAGCAAGAGAGAACCAGACGTGTGCTGTCTCCAGCAGGGGGCAGTGAGTTAAAAAACATTTTCACTTTTGAGGGACTGTGCACTGGGAACGTCACCTTTCTTTAGTCATGAAGTTTTGACAAGACTGGAGTAAACAGAAAAAGAAGGGAGCATTAGGTTGCTTCTCAGGGCTATAATAAGGACAAACTTAAAAAGATGATGGCAATGGCCAGTCCAAAGCTGGTGAACTGTTTAGGTTTCAGAAACAGCCTGGTGGAGAAGGTAGGTGTCCTTTGCCTACGAAAAGGAAGGCCCAGTGAGAGACTAAAGCCTTGAGATATACTTAAGAATAAAAACAGCCTCTACATAAATGATGGCAAGCAAAGACCATCCAAGGATAAGACCAAAGGCAATAAGCTTAACCAAAAGCAAAAGAAATTAAGGGTAGAGACTGAAATCAATGTACTGATTCTCAGGCATAAGAGACACTAAACAATATGGTTAAGAAACTGTCATATCCTCCTCAGGGATTTTTTAAGAAAGAGTAACTGCTGGATGAATTAAGGAGAGCACAAGCCACACCAGATGACTGTTCAGGAAAATCTCCTGCAAGTGTAAGTGCTTCAGGAACGCTCACAAATCTTTAAATGAGTGAACAAACAATCCCCCCACCCCCCGACATCCTAAGCAGGTTAGTAAAGGGTCTTGTGAATCTATATAGATGCTAATGGGCCAAGTTAGCTCAGCCATCTGCAGTACAGAGTCTGCTGGGGGAAGGCAGGATCACGCAGGAGAAAGAGTTCTCTCTCCCACTGCTATTTCCTAAAAGATGAAATGATGGTTCACCAATTATTCTACAAATGCCAGAACCCAAAAGAAGGCTATTAACATGCCAAATACAAAAAAGCAAAAAGTAGAATTATATCACATAGACACAAATTTAGGGATAGAAACTTAAAATTAAATAAATAATAATTTACCCTCACCCTGCATCTGTAAACCCATAACTGACCCCACCATGCAGATGAACTTCACCAGTCAAAAAAACAAAGAAAAAAGAAAAAGTGAAGTAGAAGCCAAAAAGAGAGAGAGACAGAAAGAAAGAAAAAGAGGCTCTTAACTCTCTTCCCCATCTTTTCCAGGTCATTTGACAGTTTGCTGATGTCCAACAAAGACATGAGCAGTCAGTGCACAATGCTTGAGGGACCAAGATTTTATCTTTCTTCCATTTTAAGATTAAAAACACCAGAAACACACAACTAAGAGTAGAGCATAATGATAGTTCTATAAAGGGAACAAAAGTCCAGATTGGTTCCCTCAAAGCATTCAGTAATTATCAGTCTTACAGAAAGTGGCTGGAAACCCCTTTTTGAGCAGCATTTTGCCTCTCAGGTGTGGGAGGCATGGAGATTCCCTCATCCCACTTTATACAGCAGGTCACTGAGGGATGAAGTAGTCATGACAGCATGAGCTTGCACAGATGGGGTTTAAACCAGCTAATAAAACAGTACTTAAAAGCAATCCATCCATGCATGATTGTGTATTTCCAGTCCTGCCCAAGGCATCAAATTCCCATTCTCAGTCCAAGGAAAGCCAACCTTGGATTAAGCACTCAGGTGACATCAACATACCTAGACGCAGCAGCAAATGCAACAGCCCGGGCAGCAGTAGCTTCTTCTAACTTCTTCCTTTTTTTCTCCTCCATTAACTGCTTTTCTACAAAACTTCGGGCTTCCTGCTCAGCTTTTAGCTTTTTCTCCAACTGGCTGATATTCTGCTTATCTTTTTGCTTCATTTGCACAGCATTATGTAACCTATATGGAAATGATTGTCACACAAAGTTTTACAATTAGAAACGTCCAATATAAACCCTGGAGAAACATGGCTCCTCTTTATCATTTTGAGGCCAAAGTAAACAGGAGATTTGAACAGCAAATCATAAATGTCAATTCCCAGAGTGTCCAGGGAAAATACATTGTCATTATTATTTAACAATTCCTAAACGCCCATAAACAAGCTGCCTTACAAGATACAGAATTGGACCTAGCCTCTGCTTAATTAATGTAAGTGATCTACAGAAGGTAATCCAGAAAATAGGATAAAACAAGTTTCTATCAGAGGAAAAGATAACTGTAGAACTAATTCTAGAGCCCCAAAGCACCCTGAAAGAACTTCAGTCTGAGACCGAGGAAGAGCTGAACCAGATCCATTGAAACTGAGGTGACGGGTGGGAGGGGAAGGTCTTTCTCTGCCTGAATACAATATGCTGCAGCCTACTGCAGCCTTTCCTTTCCAGCTGGGAGATGTTTTCTCGGAGTATCCCAAAATAGATCTTGTAGTTAGAATCACAGGATGCTTAATTTCAGATAAAAATTTCAGCCATATTCCCTTCCCTGCTACTACCACCCCCAGCTTTACGTATCAATATAAGGTGAGTTTCTCTCAATATATCAATGTAAGGTAAGATGTTCTCTATGTAATAATGCTAGAGCCATCAAATACATACGTGAATCAGAAGCAATGGAAAGGTTATTTGCCTATAATGCTCTAGCTTTTGAGCTACATTCCCTGAAAATGATGAAGGACTGCTCTTTCAAGGAAAAGCCCAGAAAGCTCGGCACCTATAATAGTAATCACTACCCCAGACACACATTGCTTAGAGATTAAAAAAAAGACAGACCCACATTGAGTCAAGAAGTAATTCCAGAATGAATTAATGGAAAGCATAAAAGAATTCATGCAGAAGAGCTAGCTTTTTGTCTGCGTCTTCAAATAAAATCAAAGTTCAACATCATTTTTTAGTTCCAGAAATCAAAGTAGATAGAGTCTAATCCTCTGGAAATTTTCACTCAAGGGAACAAGAGTTTCAAATTGTGGCAGAAATACTTCTTGTCAATTTTACTCATATTGTCACAAAAGCTCAATAACTATTTTAAACTAAGAGAAGTTATTAAATGAGAGAAGACAGAATAGTAATATTAATAAACCGTTTTGTTGCAATGAAATTTTTATAGATTTTGTAACATGTTGAATATCTGGTCCTACATTAAATATTTTAAACATTTTGTTTAAAAAAAGACCCTCTGCTAGATCCCTTTGTTGTCATGAGCCTTGTGCTCCAATCCCTGGAAACAAGAGCAATGTGAGGCTGCTTGACTCACGGCCAGAGGCCCACAAGGTGCACATACTTGTTCTGCAGCAGCTCATTCTCTTGCCGGAGCTGGCCCATTTCTGAGCGGATCCCTCGCTCGGTGCTCGAGAGGGAGCTGATCTGACTGCGGAGCTCCTGTTCCACTTGCCTGCTGGCCTGCAGGTCGGCCTTTAACTTTTTAATGTCTTGTTCCAGCCTAGGAGAAGGAGAAACACAGCATCTTCATCACTGAGAGGCCACCCCCGGGACTCTGCGGGAGACCCTGGCTGAAGTCCCTGACTGCTGGGTGGCTGGTGGAGCACCCTGCCAGCAGCTCCTGACATCAACGCAACTCCCGTCTGCAATCAGCCTTTGAATCAGTGCTTCTGCCTGGGTCTCCCCCTTCCCACCAGAGGGTAACTTTTGATTCCCCCCAAATATTTGTGAACACTGACAGGTGAAGATGGTGCCTGTGAGTATCTGAGCTGCTAATAAAGGAGGAGGGGAAGGCAGAGGGAGGGTGCCTGAAGGGCATGGTCCCCTCCCCACTGGTGAATTCCCCATGCCCCTCAGCAAGGGAGATATGCTAATAACAACCAGCTCAGGACCCATATGCTTTGAGACATCCTGATAGATCAGAATCTACTGTCTGAGATTCCCTCCCACCATGGGCCTAGAAGAAAACAGTGTCTGAGACGGCCTCCTGAAACTGCTAGCATCCTTGCTAAATGATGTTCACACTTGTGGTGACTGTGACAGAAGAGCTCACTAGACTCAACAACAATGAAAAAAGGAACAAATTACATGATCTACGAATCATAAGAAAACTCAATCTGTGAAATGAAGCTTCTCTTTTCAATTCCTTACTCCTGTTCCATCTATTTTCTTTAATGCAGTAATAGTTTCACTTTAAGTGATATGTATTGGGGAACTATTATATGCACATGTAGGACTGAAAAGGGTCAACAAAGAATATAAAGTTAAGCCCCCTTCTTCATGAGAGGACTTTACAATTTCACTAGAGGCCAATAAACAGACATTTAAAATGATTAAACCATAATACAGGAAGGCCATGGTTAAAAACATGCTAAAGGGAGTATCTAATATTTAATGAGAACTTACATGCCAGGCACTGTTCCACAGGTTTTAATGGTATGAACGCATTTAATCTGTACAACTATGAGCTAAGTTGAATAACCTTGGCAATTATTAGTCCCATTTTTACAGATGAAGAAATCTAGATTCAGGAAAGGTTCCAGCCCAAGGTCACACAGGCAGCCTAGCTCTAGAGAGCCTAGCTCTCTTCTCCAGCAGGCCAAACTGTGGCTCTATCAGCCACAGCATGGCATGGGGAGAAGTGTCACATGAGTTTTGAGGAGAGAAGATGGGAAATGAGTTGGGCCTCGAAAGTTGGGCAGGATTTGGAGAAGTAGAAGGGGAGGACAAGGCATTCTAAACAAGGGGAAAACATGCTCAAAAGCTCAAAGGTAGCAACAGCCACAGGCATTTGGAGGCAGAGCAGTCAGTCTGGCCTCTGAGGAAGGCTTGTACTCTGGGAACAGGGTGAGAAAGGACAGAAGGGACCTGGCAGATTAGACCATGGAGAACGGCACTGAAGTTCAGGCCAAGGATGACTGCCAGGTGAGACTCAGAAGACACCTTTTCCTACAAACTTACAGTAGGCAAAAGTCAGTTAGCTCTGAAGAGACTCTTGTGCATTTCACTAATCCAACATACCAACAGAACCAAGAATTCTGGAGGGCAATGGTGATCTCTCCTTGGAACTGCCACGTCCATAGACTAGGTCCTTACAGATATGTTTTAGGAAGCACTAAATCCCCAGGGCCCATCCATCACAGTGATCAACACTTACTAAATACATATATCGGTTGCCTGGCATTCCTTAGAAAACCAAAGAGCAGCTTTATTTACCTGTCTTACCTTTAGCCAATTGAAGCAAAATCTCAAAACCAAAAAGTCATGAAACATCAATGGTTACCTCCCAGGCCCAGTAGCCAGTCCTCCTGTCCAGTGCCTGGGAACACAGACTAGAGACTTAGTGTTCCAGAAGAGCTGCCGGGTCTCCTGACACAGCTCGCTCCCCAGGGAAGCGTCACAAATGGACATCATGCCACACTTTCCCTATTGCCAAGGTTATTCCAGTTGAATGTACTCCCGGAACTGCTCTAAACAATTACCGACTGGCATTTATACCATCCCCACACCGTCACTCATTCACCCGAAGTTACCCAAGGGATATTTTCTAAAACAGGTCGATGCTGTCAGGTTATCCTCATTAAGAAGTTTGGCTGAAAAATGTGTTAGGTAATTTATCTTTTTTGAGAAGTCAGTTTCACAGCCTGAGGATTGCATTTTTAGTAAAAAGGATGAGCTTTAAGAAGGGACTAGGGACTTAGCATGGTTTAGAAACGGGGTATAGGATCAGGATTCTCGACTCAGCTCTGGTGCCAGCTCTGCAACCCTGGACAAGGCATATAACCTTTCAGGACTCAGTTTCCCCATCTGAGGCAAACGATCTCTAAAGTTCCTCCCAGCTTGGTCTAGGATTTCTAGGCCTGACACACTTACCACTGGCTGTTGATCTGCTCCTTCAGATTAGCAACCTAAGCTGTATCATATGCAGAGGCCCAGGAATCAAGTTCCACACAACCAGCCACTGGGGCAAAACAAAGCATGTGCCGCAGTTGGGAATGAAAGAAAAATTAAATCTGCGAAGTCTAGATGTCAAGAATTTTGAAGTTATTACTTTTTTAGAGTTTTTAACCTGTAAAAGCCAAATTTCCTACCATGAACTAAGAGTAACAATTTCTGAATGAAACTTTAGAGTTCCTTGAACAATGTAAAAAAACCAAGGGGTTAAGTGCAGTTAGGAGAGCAAAATGTGCAAAAATATCAAGAGTGTAACTTCTGGAGACCGCAGAACACTAAACAATATTTTTTGTGTGTAGAACTATGAAAATTTTATCAAAGACATATAGCAGCACAATACAAGAAAAATAAAGTGACATGGTTACAAGGGTGTGTTCACTTTTTGAAAATTCATAAGTTGTACACTTAAGATTTGAGCACTTTTGTGGATGTGTGTTATACTTCAATAAAAAGCTTATTTTCAAAAATTAAATAACTTAAGTTCACAAGGCACAGAATTAAGATGCTCCAGGATTTTCATAACTGTTGCCATTAGTTCTGTAAAACTCTGAATGACTGTTTTCCAAACAGTTGCAGCAAACCTGTTAGTTAACACAGCATTCCTCAGTTAAGAAACACTGGTCTATAGGAAACTGCATAACAACATGTAAGATAACTTAATGTGCTAAATGGTAAATTCTCAGTAATTTTTAAAATTTATTACGGGAAATTTTTCATTGTCTCTCTGCAGAAAGCATTAATTTAATGTTGAACGTTCACTATATTTTAAATCTTAACTGAGGTAGGTGGTAAAATGATTTATAACCCCTTATTGGATTTATGTTTTTATTGCAAAAGTGATACCCAGTCAAAATAAAAAACTGCATACAACAGAAAAGTATAAAGAATAAACATGTAAATAACTCATAATCCTTTCATCCAGACAGAACCACTATTTGCATTTGGTTTACTTCATTTCTATATGTCTTTTTCTTTCCCTTTCTTAACACATGTAAACATTTTTCATATTGCTGAGAGAGTATCACATGTATAGTTTACATATCTTAAGCACCTTTCCACACTATTAGAAACTTTTCACAAACAACTTAATTGCTGCATAATATTACACTGCACAGATGTACTGTACTACCAATCTCTGCATATGCTCAATAAAAAAATGTATACATGAGTTTTTAAAGAATTACATGAATTAGTAAGTTGAACTGACATTTATTAGACAGATAACTACTACTTGTCATAATGGTAAACTTAACCCTTTTGTGCTGAAGGTCAGTACTTACTAGGTAAAATGCAGATATATAATTTATTGCTGTGAAACACCAAGAAGTACTGATTAAATGGTGTTAAGAGGTTAATGCAAAATCTTCAAATGTATTCATGAGATTTTATTAAAATGTCTATAGCTGCAACCTAAATTTGAAGCACGTGGCCAGGAAGAAAATGAGGCAGAAGTAATAGTTTATAACCCTTAAAACTAATTTCAGTAAATAGGAACCAAAAGAAAGGAGGAAAAAATTTCATCTCCAAGCTCAAACCCATTTATCAGAGCTAAATCCTACTCTCCTCCCTACACAGTAGAAGATTAAGGGATAAAAGAGAACTTTCCTCCAGCAGAACTATAAACTCATCCAAAAAAGAGAAATAATGGGTCAGACAGATCTTAACCAAACTTTGGTAAGGCTTCAGCAGGAAATAAACGTTCCCTCCTTGCCCAACTCCCGTGGCGCTAGTCACCCTTACGAAGGCTGCCCAGTAGTGCTGCCACTTGGGATACAGACAGGGCCCACAGCAAAGCTGGAGTCTATGTGTCCAATAAAAAAAAAAAGGTCATGAAGAACCTAGTGGCAAGACGGGAATAAAGACACAGACCTACTAGAGAATGGACCTGAGGATATGGGGAGGGGGAAGGGGAAGATGTGACAAAGTGAGAGAGTGGCATGGACATATATACACTACCAAACGTAAAATAGATAGCTAGCGGGAAGCAACCGCATAGCACAGGGAGATCAGCTCTGTGCTTTGTGACCACCTAGAGGGGTGGGATAGGGAGGGTGGGAGGGAGGGAGATGCAAGAGGGAAGAGATATGGGAACATATGTATATGTATAACTGATTCACTTTGTTATAAAGCAGAAACTAACACACCATTGTAAAGCAATTATACTCCAATAAAGATGTTAAAAAAAAAAAAAGTCTATTTGGGCCCAATCAGACAAGCCAGGGGTCTAATCAACTCAGAATGTTACCTGTTAGGTCCAGGCACCTTTCCGAGCCACTTTACTGATAAAATTTTAAATCAACTTCTAAACTTGTAAGCTACCTCTAAACTCCAGCAGAGCACCTAACTCACAAGCAAGAGGTGGGGCCACTGGAGCAGCCGAACGTTCCGCAGGGGTCCACTTGCCGGCCCAGCTGACTTCAGAGCAAAACTGCCAAGTTGAGGAACGTTCTTACCCACTCCAAACCTCAACTCTACCTCATCTCCTCCCTCATTCCACCCAACTAAGGTAAGCTATAATGTAAATGGTTGATAATTATTTAATTTTAAGGGAAAAAGTTACATTTTAATAAGGGGTAATTTCCTAGCTGACCAAAAGAATGAAGCTCAAACCTGAGTCTTTCAAGGCAGGCTAAAGTAGGAAAAATATCTATGAGCATCTTGAAGCACACCTGGTAGTAAAACAAAGTACAGTATTCAAGTGTCAGCTTTTAGTTGAAAGAGGTATTGTTAAGTATCTGAAAAGGTAGGGAGATATTTATGTCTAAGTGTTTGTAATCCTTATCTTTGTGAATTACTTGAATTACAGCCACAGTGCTATGACTTCAGTGAAAATTTAAAAGTCTCCAATGTGTAGAGCCAATACCTTCATGTTTTTATAAAGCCTGAGGCTTTATGAGGCCTGACTGAGAACACAGAAGAACTTTAAGACTTTGGGGCAGGAAATTTCCCCAGGAAGCAAGTCCTGCAAAAAAAGAGGGAGACCTTTTCTCAGCCAGGACTTCACCTACGGATGACTCCATACCCATTCCAGAAAATGACCTAAGTGTATATTTCTATGGGTCGCCAGCTTGACCCCATGAGGCCGTCAGGAAGATGAGGAGCCTCGGCTCTGCTGGTTATCTCTGAGCTCTAAGAAGCTGTGACAGAGATGCTGTAGGCCTTGCACGACAACACAGAACTTAAGACTGCTGCTTACTACGTAAGAAAAGGGGCTTCAGAAGGTCACCTTCAAATGATACAGCCAAGACTGAAAGATGAGTTTTTTTCACAAACCCATCATACCAGCCAAAACAACCCACTCCTTGTTTCCAGACATCTTCTGCCTTTCATTATACCACCGCTCCCTCCTGGAGGAATGGCCTCCAACTTTCAAATCTCACTCATTCGAGACCCAGTTAAAAAATAAAAACAAAAACCAAACTCTCCACCATGAGGTGCTGATTTCTAAGGGCCCAAAGTTCCCTCTCCTTCTGAAATCTGAAAGCCCTTACTGTTGGTGTTTCTGGTTTGGCACTAAACCATTTCCCTGTGCTGTTTTTAAATTTGTTTTGGTTTTTAATATTTTCCTGTGTATATATCTTATTTCTAAAAAGCCTATAAGTTCTCTGAAGCCAGGGACTGGCGGTGCTCTAA
The DNA here is from genome assembly GCF_949987535.1 of Balaenoptera acutorostrata. Classification (NCBI taxonomy): domain Eukaryota; kingdom Metazoa; phylum Chordata; class Mammalia; order Artiodactyla; family Balaenopteridae; genus Balaenoptera; species Balaenoptera acutorostrata. The sequence goes on along the minus strand of NC_080064.1, from coordinate 20,141,441 downwards.
AATTAGAAGCTGGAAGTGTATTTCTAAAGTTTCTTCCAACCCTTCCAAGACCATGTCTCTAACCCTCGCTCTGTGTCCATTTCTTCAGTGCTTAGATTAGAACAGGGTCAGCGTTATGATATATGAGGCTCTGGAAACAACCTATCTACAGCAGGCCGCCAGATTTTTAGTTTAAATAGTGGCTGAAGGAGACAGGGGTAAAGGGGCATTTGCTTATCAGGAAGGCAGGTGCACATGAAAAGACTGAATGAAGAGCAACTGCTTTATCTCGCTAAGTACCTAATTCCATTAGGAGATCCCCTGGCATACGTTAATCATACAAGACAAGACTTGTTTAGGGACCACACAGCTGTCTATGCAGGAAACTGCGCTCATAAATCAAAGCTGTGTCCCCAGAAGAAATACTGTTTACCCTCTCTACCAACTCCTTCCCTTCCCCCCTTTCCAGGTCATTCACCCTGACAGGCTGGGTAGCATGGGTCATTCACATAAAAACATGAATGTCTCTCATCTTAAGTGAGGCCTACACTGACTTGAAGCTGCTCTAGTATATCCTATAAACCACAACTTTGGAAATAAGGAAATGAAGCTGCCTCAAGTCTCACTGTGGTTACTACAATTGCTTACCAGGCACAAGTATCCAAAAATAAGCAACAGCCTGATGACCTGATTGCTAGGTGAAACCATAATACAAAGTACCTTATGTCTCTGCTCCCTAATCTGTCAAACACATTCATTTTCATTAAGGAACACAGAGACAGGAAAGGAAATCTAGAGGATTTCACTGGCCATTCACGGAATAGGAAACTGACTTCTTGAAGCCCTTTAAGAATAAAGCTATGGGTGCCATGAACTAGTATTTTTAATAAGGTCCTTAAAGGATGTGGTCAGATATGATACTTTGTATCAAAAAAGTCTTTAAAATGTTCATATCTGTTAATACATCATCCCTCTCCCACACTGGAGATACACTCAAAGATTTGTGTAAAAGTGTGTTTGTTGCAGCATTATTTGTAATAAGAAAAAAAGCAGGAGCACAAATATTCAACAAAAGAGTGGCTAAATAAATTGTATATTCATGTGTCTGACTGACATGCCACCATTAAAAAACCCCTGGGGTCTTCCCTGGTGGCACAGTGGTTAAGAATCCGCCTGCCAATGCAGGGGACATGGGTTCCAGCACTGGTCCAGGAAGATCCCACATGCTGCGGAGCAACTAAGCCTGTGCACCACAATTACTGAGCCTGCGAGCCACAACTACTGAGCCCGCATGCCACAACTACTTAAACCCGCGTGCCTAGAGCCCACGCTCCACAAGAGAAGCCACCGCGATGAGAAGCCCATGCACCGCAACGAAGAGTAGCCTCCGCTTGCCGCAACTAGAGAAAGCCCACGTGCAGCAACAAAGACCCAACACAGCCAAAAAAATTAATTAATTAATTAAAAAAAAAAACCACTGAGGAAGAATATTCAATGACATGGGAGAATGCTCATGATACAGTCAGTGAAAAAGACAATTACAAAACATTATACATAGTATGAGCTTCGTTTTGTGAAAAGAATATGTATGTATGCAAGAGAAAAAAGACTGAGAGGATACACATTAAGATAGTGGCCACCTCTTCTTAATTCTCAAAGTTGGAAGTAATCAACAGTTATAACTTATTTTTAACATTTTAATTATCATTTTATGATTGGGAGAAAAGTTATTTTAAAAGAGGAAGCTGTTAATTTGCTTTCCATGGCTTTTCAACATTCACTGTTACTCTTACATTTGCCCATGTCACAGGCCAGTTTCAGAATAATCTGAAAGCCTTAGGGAAAACCCAACTCTTTTACTTCCTAAACTTTTTAGGTCACTCCAAGGAAGGGGAACTTAACTTTCTGAAGTAGAAGACGCCTCAGTTCCTAAATCTACATCAACTACCTGTACTTCCCATTCATCAGTTCCTATCAAAGCAATCGTTTGTCTAAATCTAGATTCTAGAGCTGCAGTTTACCACCCTGCCCTGGCTCCCTGTAAAAGAGAGCAGGCATTGCTCTGACATCAGCCTTGACAGTATATACACGTTACAGGGGATGGTGCTGGGAGGTCCAGATTCTAAACTGGCTGGTCTGTGAAATCTGCGAATAACCAGTGTCCATGTCCCCTGTTTCGGTGTATTTTATGCTCCAAGAACACGGCAGAAAAACACCTTGGTGTGGAGTAAGTCACCTGTCTTAGACACAGGACGCCTCTATACCGTATGGTTTGAGGAACACCAGAGACCTAAACTACCCTTCTTATCATAAGGCTGTCCCCTCTCCTTCTAAGTGGTCTGAAGGCCTCACGGTCAGGTGTGAGGATGCAACAAAAAAGGTGGCAGTCTTTGACTCTGGAGGGGCACTGTCAACAGGTGCATGTTTTCCAGGAGCACACGGAACTCAAGGACAGGAGAAGGCAAAAAGGTCCCATTAATACATGGCAGATCAGTTCATGGGAATTACCAGATTGCCCCTAACTACAAGTCCTTCCTGCAGGAGTCCAGTTTTTGACTGGTGGGGTCAGTGGGGGATGGAACAAAATACAAGAATAACAGGAAGGGTCAGGTGCAGAGGTTACAGACTGGTGAGCCAATCCGGCCCATGAACATGTTTTGTTTCACTCTCCCCCACATGATGTAAAAATAAATGTTGTGGAACTGTGAGATTTCACATAAAGACACGTATTTTGGCATCTCCCCTGAATATCAGAAGATTTAGCAACACTGGGCCTGCAACACAGCAGGCCCCCACAGCAACACCTGGCTGGGCCGTCTGGAAGGGCATGTGCTTCCCAACTCCCATGTGCCGGGTGCAGTACTGAGTACGAACGATGCCAACCCCGGCCCCCTGCTCATGCCTGTGCCCTGCCTCGCTCCTGTACGTGCCGGAGTCCGCAACACCCTCTCTAGAGCCAGGGGGACAGTAAGGGCAGTGGTCCCTTCCAGTTCATTATACTGTTTCTGTTTCAAATCTGTTACAACACTCTACCAAGAAAGGTGAAACGTACCTTACGAGAGAGAGGAGTTGTCGTTCTTTCCATAAAAAAGAAACTAAAACTTGCTTTAATTCTGAGAGTCCCAGCTGACTAGAAAAGAGGTCTAAGAGATCCCAGAGAGATTTGCACAGACTGAAGTATACCCACACTGGCGGTCAAAGTACTCAAATAGCCAGTTTCTAAATGATAGCGTGAGTAACATTTAAAGAATACAGTTCCTTTTCCTTGGAGTCCCGCCCCTTCAGGGAATCCACCCCTAATTCCCTTAGCTGGAAATCTCAGTTCGTTATGTGCCAGCAGGGGTACCGACTCAGAATTTAACACAACATTTTATAGTAGTTCCTTCTGAATTCTAGGGAGGAAACTTTCTAGCTGGCTAATCTGAAATCCCTGTTGTTCGAATAAACTCTCAGTACTCAACATAAAAATGTTTCTAATGTGGATTCCCCCCACCAAATAATTTGTGTTATTTCATAATTTATCCATACAACATAGATAATGATCTTTTTTGATCACCTGGATATGCAGACATTAAGTAAACTGCTGGCTTAAATTCATTAATGCCTAGCTTCTAAAGTGCTGCTTGGGGGCTTCCCTGGTGGCGCAGTGGTTGAGAATCTGCCTGCCAATGCAGGGGACACGGGTTCGAGCCCTGGTCTGGGAAGATCCCACATGCCGCGGAGCAACTGGGCCCGTGAGCCACAATTACTGAGCCTGCGCGTCTGGAGCCTGTGCTCCGCAACAAGAGAGGCCGCGACAGTGAGAGGCCCGTGCACCGCGATCAAGACTGGCCCCCGCTTGCCACAACTAGAGAAAGCCCTCGCACAGAAACGAAGACCCAACACAGCCATAAATAAATAAATTAATTAATTAAAAAAAAAAAAAAATAAAGTGCTGCTTGGTTTTGAAGTCACAAAATAGGCCTGCTTAAGTATAAAATTATCATGCTTCTATTATCACATTTATATACCAGAATATTATAGTTTTAAATCACTGCAATGGTTAAAATAAATCCAAACTATATTATGAATTAATATAATAAACAAAGCTAACCAAATAAAACCTACAGGTACCTTAAAAATTATGAGCATGGCAGAAAATGAAAATAAATCAGGTCCAACAATGTATATCTGCTCAGAAACAATGATAGACTAATATAAATCAAAAACATGTTTCCATGGGGCTTCCCTGGTGACGCAGTGGTTGAGAATCTGCCTGTCAATGCAGGGGACATGGGTTCGAGCCCTGGTCTGGGAAGATCCCACATGCCGCGGAGCAACTAGGCCCGTGAGCCACAACTACTGAGCCTGCGCGTCTGGAACCTGTGCCCCACAACAAGAGAGGCCACGACAGTGAAAGGCCCGCGCACTGCGATGAAGAATGGCCCCCCGCTTGCCACAACTAGAGAAAGCCCTCGCACAGAAACGAAGGCCCAACACAGCCAAAAAAATAAAATAAATAAATAAATAAGTCAGGAGCACTTTAAAAAAAAAAAAGCAAATTAAAAACATGTTTCCACAGAGACACTGAACTTACTAATAAATAGAAATATGGCTCTACTACTTTTTTTTTCACTTAATAATTTCCAAATAATTTATTTTCACTTAATAATTTCCAAATAATTTAGTAGCAACTATAGCCAACATATTTAATCTAATTCTTTCTGAAATGTCATGTATTTTTACTAAATTTTACCTCTCAGCTAGTAATGATACTGTTACAAATAAATGGTCAAATGCACCTGTGGAAGCGGAAAGGCCTACTTTGGCAGCCACCACTCACAAGGAGAGCGTCAGGCAAGTCACTGCGCGGCACAGGCTGTCAATGCAGGTGACAGGTAGCACACGTAGGGAAACCAGCCAGGGTAAAGCCCCAAAGCCCCAATCACTGTCTCCCAAGGTCAGATTTTCTTCCACAAACTATTCCTGACACACAGCAAAATGTATTCAAATGCAAAAGAAAACAAACAAATATACCATTTTCTCTCTGGCACCAGAGATGACATACAAGCAGTCAATGCATTTTCTAACCAGGGGGATCTCCTTGGAGGGAAGGTTGGAAACATGGGATCTAAGCTCTCTCTCCAGCTACCACAAAGACAAAGAGAATGGCTAGAGCTAAGGGGGAAGAGAGAAGGCAAGACCCACCAGGAAAGATGAATAAGACAAGGCAAACTGAGATTTCCTCCGAGTTCTTGGCTGACGTGTGGCTTGTGCCTAGGTTCCTTGGCCCTGAGGAACAACCAACTCACTGGCAGAGCAAATGGCTTTTTCAAAAGTCCCTTGGAGGAGTTTTCTCCCCTTGCCCTTGTAACTTCCAGAAATTCTTAAACCTCCTCACAGCCTGGAAGAAAGTCCTGACAGAGTACTTAATTTTAAAACTTCCTGGGAAATACCAAGGAAAAGGGCTTAGAGTGGAAAGTCCTTCTATTTTTTAGAAATAAAATCAATAACAACTTACTCAAGAACAACAAATACTTTGACACTGGATGGCAGGTCCTTGGCCTGGTCTAATGTAATATTTAGGTTTTCCACCTTCAAAAGCCTTTGAGTTGCACTGCACTGCATCTTTCCTCCCCCTGCCCCCATCTAGTATTTTCCCTGCACAAAGGTAATATTCATTCAACAAGTATTTACTGAGCATCTACCCTGTGGCAATCACTGTGTACTGTGGCAGACAAGAAAAAAGGAGGTCCCTGCCCTCGTCAAGCTTACATTCGTTTATGGGCATAATAAGCCCGTGTAAAAATTCAAAGTATGTAGAAATACACAATGTAGAAAGTAAACATCTCCTATAATCAACTACAATTGACTATTTGGTGTATACTATTTTAAATAATTTTCTGTGTATATATAAGAATGATACCTAACCATATTTTGTTAATGGTTCATACCATGTGATCTTTTTTGCTATTTCCGCCCCTTTAACAATCAATCTTGGGGTGTTTCCATTACCTTCTTTTAAGATGGGTTTCCACCTTTCAAGAGACTCCTTTGTAACCTTCCCCACTTAAACTACTGTGATTTCCCACGTAGGACTCTTTAGGGACTTGGGAGAGGGCTGGAAAGGTCCATAAAAGGCCACCTCCCCCTGGAGTACCTGTCTCAGGGAATGCTCGTGGGCTCTTCCTCTGGAATTGACTGCTCTGTCTTGTTTCTTTCCCATAGTCAGGTCTCAACTTTGGATTCTACCCTTGCTTTGTGCCTACAATCTCTAAGATGACAGAACAGGGGCTTCTTGGATTCTCTTTACTTTGTTCTTTTGCACAGCTATTCACACCAAAATCATACTGAACCCACTGATTATTAAAAATCAGTATCTAAAAATATGGCCATTTCCTTTCAATGGATATATAGTTTTTAATTGTGTGTAGACATCTTAAAATGTGGGAAATGAAAAATAGGAAGTAGTGTTAACTGTCTGTTGTTTTTCCCCAAACAGCAAGACCACACTAAGGAGCCTTCTATAAGGCAGAGGGTTAGACGACAATCTCAAATGCTGGTGTCTGGAGACAAGTTTAAATTCAGAAGTACAAAGACTGAGAACTGCTAGTCAAACTACCTGAGCAATCTGTGGCAACAGCAAGTCCTGTCAAAGAAGAAAGTTGGCTGTTGTTAGCTTTTGCTATCTTCGTCCCCCTTAAGAAAAACATAAAATCATAAAACATAAACACAAGGTTTATATGGGCTAGAAAGTGGAATGAAGACCAGTGACATTTTGCTCACCTACCAGCTTAACCTAGAAAGAGATTAGTCACAAATACTCATATCACAGCTACTAAAAACACAATCAATATACTCATGGATGGATCAGAACATTATAAAGCCTATTTATAAAGTATGTTGTCATTAATCTATATGATCCCAAAATATTTCCCTAAGACCCAGATCTAGTAATATAAGTTAGTTCCTGGGTATGAGTGTAAGTTAAACACTCCTCAGTGTCAGTGAATGAGTTAAAATGTCTTAAAGTGCCTCTCTATCCCTCCTCTCCTCCTCCCTCCCCTCTGAGTCAGGGCCATCACACTTGCTTAGTGATTACTGGAAAAATCCTGATACACGTTTTCTCCCAAGGCTCTCAAGTCTCCAAATAAGCAGAACTGTATGAACAAACTAACTTATGAGTAATAACATTTTGGTGTGCTTAAAATAACCAAATGAATTTAGAGAGGAAAAAAGAGTGACTTTTCAACATACGAAAACATATCCCAGATTTCCACTTTCCCCTGAAGATAACCCACCCCACCCTCACCCTCAGAACTTACCACCATGGCCATGCCCACACCCCAGCACCTCAGGCCTTCAAAGCAGTCACTGGTGGCCTTTCCTCAGGGTAAGTTGATGGTTACATCCCCAATCCTAAATTTTCCAATTCAAGGCTCTTCGGTCTGCTGCTGTCAAGCTAGGCCTACCCCAGATTTATTCCTAAAGGGCAAATTTCCTGCTGGGTGGCTCTAGGCTATCTGAACCAGACTAACTCCCACGTAGCCCTAACCAGAAGTGAATTCTCAGAGACCCTGTAAGCTTTCAAGGGTACGAGTGGATGACCCCCTTCGGTTCAGAAATAAGTACACCCCTGCATCTTTGGCAAGAGCAAGAATTTTTAAAACACTTAAAAGAGCATATCTCTAGAAAAATGTAAAATTAAATGAATTCTGAAATTCTAAGCATTTCTTCTATAGATTTTAGCCATGAGAGCATAAAATTTAGCTCTGGTGCCAATCCTTATGTCAGCTTTAGCTGTATGTGCATTTAAAACAAAAACACAAAAACACAAAATTTTTTTAAAAAACAGAAAAATAAAGCAGGTTGATAAAACTTTTTTTTTTAAGCAGCATGGTATAACAGCAAAGGCAGAAGTCAAGAAATTTCGGTTCCGGTCCTGGTAACTGCCACTCTAGCTGGGTTACTTGGACTAGCCATTTACTCTTGTAGGGCTTGTTTACTTCTCTGCTAAAAAGACAGGGTTGGGGAGGCTGGTCTGTCTCTTAGAACTCCTGCAGTTCCAAAAAAAAAACCCATCATTCTAAATTCTACTCAGTTTTGTAAAATGTATCTCTACTAGGCAAACTGTGGATACTTTTCCTTCATGACTCTTCACACCAAACATTATTCAACTACGTTAAAGAGTTGATATCTTATTAAGAATAAGCACTAGAAACAAGAAAGGTTAATCTTCTGTCTTGAACACAAAAAACAAAGAAAGAAAAGGCGGGATGGAAATAAACCAAGAAGAGACTTTTGCTTCCACATTTCTACAGAATATGGATCACTTTACATTTTGTACTCAGTTTTAAATTCTCTCCCTTAACCAGGAAATTGAAACAAGTAACAAACCCCAACAAGAAACCCCACAGTCTTGGGCTGTATTTGAGAGGGAGCTTTGTGCCAAGTACAAACAAAAGTGTTGGCTCTTCTGCTTGCAGGCCCTGAAACTACAGGAAAGCAGCTCAGGTGTCGCACCCTGACCTGCCGGATCTTAGAGTGACCACTGAATGATCACACAGACCTGCCATGGAATATTCCACATCAAGTGAAAACCAGGGTTAGGCTAAATTGGGAAAATGATTTCAATATAATTTAGGTGAAAAAAGCAGGACACAAAAACTACACAAACATAGCGAACAAACTTATGGATACCAATGGGGGAAGGTGGGGAGGGGATGAATTAGGAGATTGGCATTGACATATATACACTACTATGTATAAAACAGACAACTAACGAGAACCTACTGTACAGCACAGGGAACTCTACTCAATGCTCTGTGATGACCTAAATGGGAAGGCAATCTAAAAGAGGGGATATATGTATACATATAACTGATTCACTTTGCTGTACAGCAGAAACTAACACAACACTATAAAGCAACTATACTCCAATAAAAATTAATAAAAAGAAACCTACACAAACACTATGGCCACAACTATATAAATTTAGTTGATGAAAATACAACAAAAATTTAACAGTGATTTGTGTCATATATTTCCTCCTTTTTCCACCTAAATTTTCTATAATTTTTTCACACTTAAAATATTTTAAAATTGACCACTGAAGGAAAAAATTGAGCAAACCTCACTCTAATTTACAGGATTCCTTTCTTACCCAGCACTTACTTAAAATAACTGATCTTCCTCATTGCTTTTTTGTTTATGTCTAGAAGTTTTTTCCACGTCAGAATTAAAAATATTTTTGGCTACCAATATTATAAGTCTGTTTCTAAATAACTTGGGTAAAGAACTCAGAAATCAAGCTGGCAGAAATTGGGTCATTTTGTAAGATACGTATTTCTCAAACCAAAAGAGGACTTTGGAGTGGCTTTAGCAAGTTCCCAAACTTTTCCTGGGAAGGAGCCTACAAGCAACACTTACTGCCAAGTTCCCCACCTTCCCCCACCTTAGTGGATCTATCAGCATACTTTTTCTGTTACGTAGGCTAGGAGCAAACATCTTTGGCTTTGTAGGCCATAGAGTCTCTGGCTTTGGAGGCCATAGAGTCTCTGGCGCAGCTACTCAACTCTGCCACAATAAAGCAGCCATAGACACTATGTAAATGAATGAGCGTGGCTATGTTTCAATAAAACTTTTTTTTACAAAAACAGGCAGTGGGCCAGCTTTGGCCTGTGTGCAGTGGTCTGCCAGCCTGTGGTGTACAGCACACTAGAGAACAGCCTTGGAGCTTGGAGAAGATGGTGAAAAGACCTGAAGGACTGCTTGCTCCTTCACAGGGAACAACCATCGAACCTTATTTTGACAGCCACACCGATCTCCAAGAATTCTTTGAAGGTGGTGTACTAATGAATAGTCCCCCCAAAGTCAATGAATTGGTTCCTCAAATATAGTAGTTTTCAACCATGATACTGAGACAGACATAGCTATGTAGAATGTGCTGCAATTAATTTACTATTAATAATACAGTACCGGTTTTCAAATGATTTAAAAAAAAAGCTTTATAAAAGGGATGATCAGTCTTATCCTTATAGCCAGCCTGGACCTATACACAGCCTTGGGTGTACCTGCAGGAGCAAAGGACTCATGTACATACTGTCAGCCCATGTATGTTTACATCAGAAGGAGCTTTAGAAACCACTGAGCCCAGCCCTTTCCATCTGAAGATAACAAATCCACTCTATGGCTAACAGCTCAAACATGTCAGGTTTGGATCCGTTACAGTCTTATTAATATTCATCAAAACATACATGAAGTCAAGGAAGAAGAAACAGGAGATAGCCAAGAAGGGCGAGGGATAGTGTGATAATTCGCTAGGATAGATATACTTTTCCTTTTATAAACTTTCATTGTTGTTCATCATAGAAAAACTTGAAAATTCATGAAAGACAGAAGAAAAATTAAAAGCCCCCATACTATCATGGAGCAATTAACTATTGTTATCATTTTGGTTCCTTTTCCTTCAAATCCTTTCTCTGTGTATATTAGAAAGACAAAATGTTTTTAATAAGATTCCTTTCTACTTTCTTCATGAAATATTATGTCATAAGCACTTCCCTATATTATTTAATGTGGCTCAGAAATATGATTTTGTAATTTCCGTATTAAAAATCTATGGAATAGATGGACCATAATTATTTAAATTTCTCCCCTATTGTTGGATATTTATATCATCTCTTTTTTTTTTTTTTTTTTTGAAAATCACGTTCTTTTATTTATTTATTTATGACTGTGTTGAGTCTTCGTTTCTGTGCGAGGGCTTTCTCCAGTTGCGGCGAGTGGGGACCACTCTTCATCGCGGTGCGCGGGCCTCTCACTGTCGCGGCCTCTCGTTGCGGAGCACAGGCTCCAGACGCGCAGGCTCAGTAATTGTGGCTCACGGGCCCAGTTGCTCCGTGGCATGTGGGATCTTCCCAGACCGGGACTCGAACCCGTGTCCCCTGCATTGGCAGGCAGATTCTCAACCACTGCGCCACCAGGGAAGCCCTTTATTTTTTATAATATTATATTAAAAGTTGAAAATAATCCTATGCAAGCTTATAAAACTATTTAAATATAACATTTTATATTTAGGTATTTGACAGCAGGTATTGCCTAAAGCAGAGTAATATTCTGGGGCCCTTCAGATCAAGGCCCATCAGAGGACACATTAGTGACCACAGGAAGAGGTATACACCCCAGGAGCAGGCACAGGAGCACTGGACCCACGACTGGAAAATGGGCCATCTGAGACCTTGAAATTCTTTACTAAAGGCAGATCAGGTAGTAGAGTCAACCAACATGACAAGTGGGGCCCAAGTGAGGTGGTATCACAAGACTGAGCCTTGACTGCTCTCTCTCTGCAACACCCTACAGAGGAAAACTGTTTTGATTTGACTGCTATTATTAAAATTGTGTAGGAGAAAGGATGTTAAAAAGATGGTGGCAGATGTTTCATTTACAGCATATAGTAAATTTGTGGGATATTCCCTTTGACATAGAAGGTCAACTAATTGGTCTTTCTCTCATGGGCAAATGGAAGAGAGTTCTCTGCTGAGTTCTCTCTGCAGGGTATGATGGGGCAGAATGTCAAAACAAACAGATGTGGATGCCAGCCTGGCATCAGCAACAGCATGGTATGCTTCCAGAAGTGGCAGAGGGCTCTGAAACCTCTAGAGACTTCAGCAGTAGAACCCACATATATTTCCCTTCATCTAGCTGCCAGTAAGAAGACTGAAACAAATTAATAATCTAATTCATATAATTCATAACACTAGAAACCTTCCCTCATAAATTGTCTGCTCTGAAGCAAGCCAAAGGAAGAGGAACAAAGATAACTTAGTGGAGGGAAGGAGTTACAAGTGCCCTCTTGAGTTATGTATTTTTAAAAAGCTCCTTGAAATAATGACATTTGCAGCAACATGGATGGACCCAGAGATTATCATACTAAGTGAAGTAAGCCAGAGAAAGACAAATACCGAATGATATCACTTATATGTGGAATTGAAAATATGATACAAATGAACTTATTTACAAAACAGAAAGAGACACACAGACATAGAAAACAAACTTATGGTTACCAAAGGGGAAAGGGGGTGGGGAGGGATAAATTAGGAGTTTGGGATTAGCAGATACAAACTACTATATATAAAATAAACAACAAGGTCCTACCGTATAGCATAGGGGACTATATTCAATATCCTGTAATAAACCATAATGGATAAGAAAATGAAAAAGAATATAGATATATATGTATAACTGAATCACTTTGCTGTACACCAAAAAGTAACACAACACTGTAAATCAACTATACTTCAATTTTAAAAAATAAAAAATAAGGAGGAAAAAAATAAAAAATAAAAAAGCTCCAATTCAGATCTCAGTTTCCAAATAGAAAGATATGAAGTAAAATGAACATATGTGTATTTTATAAAACACATAAAATACAGCAAAATTAAGTCTGAGCCAGTCAAGGTAATATGTTACTCTTTAACTTAAAGATGGGAAAAGGAACATTTCTGATTAAAATCCATGTCTAACACTGTGCAGTTGACCCTTGAACAATGTGGGGGTCAATCCCAGTGTAATTTACAGTTGGCCCTCCATATCCACAGTTCTTCCACATCCGCAAATTCAACCAACCAAGGACTATGTAGTACTGTAGTATTTACTATTGAAAAATAAACACATATAAGTGGTCCCATGCAGTTCAAACCCGCGTTGTTCAAGGATCAACTGTATTTACCTATGGAATTTTTAGAAAGAGATTATTTTTCAAACCTAACTTTCCCAGAATTATTTGGGAGATAATTCATATTTTAAGTGGACAATCAAGAACAAGTCCAAAGTGGTAAAGGACAACTTTCTCCACCCCCACCCTCATTTTTCTATCTGTCTGACAAAGATTTGCATGAACAGGACACACACTCTTCTTTTTGTGTCTATGCCACAAGAACTTTGGATACGCAAACAGAAAAGGTCAAGGACTAAAGATATGCCTCTCAAAACCATGAGAAGAATCAAATTACGTGTAAATTTGTCAAATGTGGAAAGTAATCACTGTCACCACTCACTCAGAACACTGGAAAGAGCTGGAGTCAATGCTTCTGGACAACGGCACAGGTGACCAACAAACCCATGTGAAAGAAACACTAAATGTCAAACACCACAAAGTTAATTGTCACAGTATCTGATCACAAACAATTCCTACAGGCACACTTGGAAGTGTGTTTTTCAAGACCTAAGTGAAGTTTATGGAAAGCGTTGGTAAGGTCACAGCACACACACTTACCTTACCAGTGCATCTGGTTTGCTTAGCTGGTTATTAGGAATACAGTTTTCCATTAAGTCCTTGTGTGCACTTGGGCTCTTGCTAGGGCATTTCTGCTTCTTCTCGTTTTTACTAGATGAGGAAGGAATGCTCCCATTTGTGGCGCTGTGACTTCGAGGTGAGGAGTTCACAACTCCACTGGCGTTTTTGTAGTTTTTTGAGGAAGCAGTGCATGAGTCCTCTTTCAAGAGATTTTCTGTACTTCCCACGAGATCATTATTTAATCTTTTACTATTGATATGGTTTTCCATATACTCAATTTCTTGTATTTTAGAGTCTACAGGTTGTAGAATATTGTTGTTATTTATTCCAAGGTTGTGTTTTTTGGCATCTTTGTCTTTTTCTTTCCCTTTTTCTCGGTATTCTATCTCTGGCAAAGTTGTGGAGAGTTTTTTATTGGCTGGGATACCTCCGTTGTGGTGTATGAGGATTGAGGAATCCATATCAGGTAATCCTTTGGCTGCTACAATACCAAAAACAAACCAACAAGCAAAAAAAACCCACACTGGAATATTTAGTTGTAAAAAAACACAATGGATTGATTCAATAAACTGCATCATCTACACTTAGAAACTCACTACATTAAGTTGCAAACTCATTCAGAAGCAATAACCACACCACATTATGCTAACTTCAAGAAGCAAATCCAAATAAATTTGAGAAGCTGCACATTTAGAAAATCGCCATCATTTATAAACACCAAGCCATTAAAGTTTTGGCCTTGAAAATAATACGAGGATTTTATAATTAAGTCATACTTCACTTATCAGTCAAATCAAACTTGTCTATCACGGGGGTGACAGGACACAGGCAGATCATACTCTTAAAAGGTCACATTTTAAAAGATGCTTAAACAAACTTAATAATTTTACTGCAAAGAAAGAGATTAAATGAAACAAAAAGGTGTGATGTTAGGACACAGGGCATCTATCCTTTGTCTGGACTCTATCATTAAAGTAATAATAAGTCTATTATCATTTACTAGGCCACTTACAAAGAATTTTCTGTATCAGGTCTACATATTCCAACTTGTCAAAGTCTACTTGAAGAGATAATTTTGCACCACACCAGAGAATAAGATTTTGTCATATATCAACTAAAAACATGACCCTCTCAAACCAAAGAAAACTGGTATTGCTGTCAATTCATCTATTGAATTGGTTATATATTCATTGGAGAGGTTGTATTAGAAAAAGGTCAACCTGAGATCCACGTTGCATTATACAAACCATTTAAAGTGAGACCTAGCCATCTTTGCTCTATTCAGAAGAATTTTGACTTATAAAACAATTATATATGTTTACATCTCTATCTTGCTTATACTTTGGTTCTTGGTTTGCTTCAATTACAAATGCACATAGTTATATACACTGTTTTGTTACTGAGAATAAATATTTTAAAATATTTATAACAAATAAAATATTAAAATAGAAAATAAGCTATAAAAATGAAATATATAAAAATAATAAAATAAACGTATTTAAAAGCACATGGCCTTTAGACACTAGGTAGAAAACATCACGCACATTCTGTATTTCATGACCAAACAAAGCAACAGCCCTGAAGAGGCACACCAGAAAACAGAAAAAGCCTTGGTAATTTTCCAGAGCCCTAGCAACTTTTCTGAAAAAACAAAACAAAACAAAAAAAAACCTGACAGACAAAATAATGACTAACCTATTGAGTCAATAGCTTTAGAGTAAAGACCTACCTTCCTCGGCCTCTTTTTCTTGCTTTTGTAGCATCTGTTGCTCTGGGGGGAGGGCTTGTTGAAGAAGCTGCATGTAAAATTCGTTCTCTTTTTGCACTTCCTTTTGCTTCCTCAACCGCATTTTGTAGCTTACATAACTTTTGAAGCCAAAGCCCAAAGTCACCACAGGGTACCCAATACTAGAAAGAAGACAATCCCGCCAGTAATTGTAAGTTAAAAACAAACAACACGTGCATCAAGCACATGAGGACACCTATGACTGAAATTAAGAAATAAATTCTAGATGATGATGACAGTTGAGCATTCAGTAAACACACACGTAGTGTGTAATGTGTGCTGTGGAAATCAGAGGCAGCTGGCACGTAGAACAAACCCCCAGGGAACAGCAGGACTGCTGGACCGTAAGAGGCTGCCCATCAGACTTTGGCATTCTTCAAATGAACTCAAGGAGTTACCGAAGGGACTGATGGATACAGTGGCTAATGTCTTTGATTAACACTGAACTGCCTTATGCATGATTAGAACTTAGGCATCTGTATGCTTTTAAAAACTAACAGGGTAGAGATTTTATGAGTGGCCATAAGGAAACATTACAAGTGTTAAAAAATCAAAAGGACATCATTTGGTTTTTAATACTAGAAGACAGGGTCAAGTTCAGGTGACTAATCTTCTTGCTGCCTGAGGGGTACTGTCACCAGCTATTCCTGGAAAATTAGTTCATACATAAACACTCTATCAAACATAAATTCAAGCATCATTTAACTAAGTATCTGATGTTACCAGTGCCAACATTTGGTTTGTACCAACGAATTAAACCAGCTGTACTTACAACTCTAATCTCTGGGATAAAAAGTTGAAATATTTTCATTCAACTCATCAGTCTGTCTAATATCATTTCAAAGTCTCTGAAAACACTGTTGAAACTCATATTAAGCTTCATTAACATGAAAACAACAATTATAATTAGTCTAAACATGATCACACCACAAATTTAAAGTGACAAGTTTTACTGACCAGGTTTATTTAATTCACTTGTTTGTGAAAAGACTTCAAACATATTGGAAACTATTTTTTTGTTGTTGATTCCTATTTGTTTTGGTTTCTGCCATAAATATTAGCAAAAATTGGTGTATTTAAAAGAAATATACATTACGTGGTTATTTCCACAATAGATATAAACAAGAATCAAGCTCATTTTAAAACACGTTTCATGGTTTAAAGTTAAAAATAATATTCCTTAAAAAATTATTAATAATATTCTCTTACTTTTGTAAATAGGCAAAGGAAACTGTAAATTCACTTAAGCTCCATGAAATAGCCATATATTTCATTAAGACTTTTTGGAATCATTATCTGATTACAATAAAAATAGATAACATGTATCAGACACCTATGTGCTTGGCATTAAGTTAAACACTTTACATATATCACCTTATTTCATCTTTCCCATGACACCCCATGAGACAGGTTCCCAACATATAGGTAAGAGAACTAAGGCTTAGAGAGGGTGATATATCCAAGGCAACAAAGCTGTAAGGGGGCAGAGCTGGGATTCAAACACCCATCTGCCTGACTAGAGGGCTCATGTTCTTTACCACACCATGTTACGTTGTCTTCTGGATTCATGTAATATCTTTGAGAAAAAATTTACAATTGAAATTACCATTCTACATTGAAAACACTGAATTGGATTACAGATTAAGAATACACATAATACTCACCAGTGAGCAGCAAATGGACGACAAAGGTCTACATGAAAATTTTTGAGATCTTTAAATCTAATTGCTGCTTCAATATAAACAAAGAGTATCCAGAGGGATACTGTGGGCAAACACACTCCCCTTTCTGTGGGAAAGCAGCAGAGAGACAAGCATCAGTGAAACATTAACTAATATAACAGATGGGTTGTTTGGGAGACTGGTTCAACTACAGTAACTTTAAGACTTTCAAACTCGGGAAAGTTCAGGTGACTAATCTTCTTGCTGCCTGAGGGGTACTGTCACCAGCTATTCGTGGAAAATTAGGAATAAAACAAACCAACACTTCCCTGGTGGCACAGTGATTAAGACTGCGCGCTCCCAATGCAGGGGTCCTGCGTTTGATCCCTGGTCAGGGAACTAGATCCCACATGCATGCTGAAACTAAGAGTTCGCATGCCACAACTAAGGAGCCCGTGAGCCACAACTAAAGAGCCCACCTGCTGCAACTAAGACCCAGCGCAACCAAATAAATAAATTTAAAAAAAAGACTTTCAAACTTATTAAAAAGCAATATGATCCAAACTGAAAGCTTTTGTATGACAAAGGATGCCTGGAATCATAGACAAAAATAAAAACAAGCATTCTGGCAGAAAATATTTACAATATATGTAAAACAAAGAAGTCATAGCCCTAGCATACAAAGAGCTCCTACAAATCAATAAAAAGTCAACTGAAGAAAAAAATTTGAAAGTCATAAAAGAAAAAATATAGATGGCTAAAAAACATGTGAAAAGATGCCAACTTCATTACTGATTAGGGAGATAAAAATTTTTTAAATGAGACTCTATTATTTTAACCTATCAGATAAAGCAAAAATTTTAAAGATGGGTGATAGTATAGGGAAGATATGTGAAAGCCTTCCTTCTCATACTCAGCAATAATATAAATTGGGGCAACTTTCTTAGAAGGCAATTTGGCAGTATAATTAAAAATACTTATATCTTTGACCCAGAAATTCCAATTCCAGGAATTTACCCTACAGAAATACAAAAGAGCCCTGGGAAAAATGTATAAGAATATTCAATGTATTATTTGCAATAGCAAAAATTAGGATTTAGAATTAACTTAAATGCCTATCAACAGGAACTGTTTAATTATGATGAATCTATATAATGAAATATGATGCAGCTTTTCAAAAGGATGAAGATCTGTACTACCATAAAATGATATGTAAAAAAACACAAATTCTTAAGTAAGAATGAGTTACAGCAGTAAGGAATGTTTCTGACATTTAAGTATTACTCAAAAATATTTTTTTCTTAACTACGAGCTCATATTCCTTCTGTAATTAAAAACAATTTTCAATGTAGGAAAAAGCAACTTGCAATAGAATAAATAAAACTCAAATAATGAGATAATTTTCACTGGGCTTTAGAATCAAAGTCTGTAGGCTATGTCCATCTATGTCAGGACATGACTAATAATGAGATATTTCATGAAGATAGACCACAAAGGCATGAGATCCACTAACTCTGGAAAGATCTCCTTTGAGACCATATAAAGCTAGCAAGTTACAGAAGAGAGAACTGGAGGGAAAACTCAGTGACCTGAAGAACTAAATGGCTTTTTTCTAAGACTCTTTGGGATGAAACACAAGAAAAATTATAGCATCTTGGTACTAGAAAGATGATCACTTAGTCCAACTTTCATTTTATGGAAGAGTAAAGTGAGGCCCAGAGTTTATACAAATTGGGTCCAAATCACAGAGATAATAATGAATCTGCTTCTAAGGAGAACCTAAATGCCCATAGACCTAGTCCATACGGTAAGAAGATACTCAAAGCTCTGTGAAGGCAGCTAATGGTCTCAACCATTCTTACAGATTTAATGTACTGGAAAAAGGGTATTTTCACAATGTAGGAAGACAAACAGCAACCCTTAGGATAACGCATTTTCAATTTCATTTCAAAATGCATTTTAAAAAATGTATATTCTGTACTCCCTATATTAATTTCTAAAGTTATCATAAACAAAATTAGCATATTACAGAAAAAATAGAAAAATTTGGATAAACTACCCATATTTCTACACCTATCAAATAAATAAAATCAAACCACGTTGAAAATATTTTTGAGCTAGTATAATAGTTATGTTGTACATACAGTTTTTTTTTAGGTATTCTTTTGGCTTCTGTTATGTATGTATGTATGTATGTATGTATTTAGGTCATGCTGTGCGGCACGTGGGATCTTAGTTCCCCAACCAGGGATCGAACACGTGTCCTCTGCAGTGGAAGCGTGGAGTCTTAACCACTGGACCTCCAGGGTAGTCCCGTACATACAGTTTTATATCCTGTTTTCTCCCTCTTAATAGCAAGGAAAAAAATTAATGATATAATATTTTCACTCTTTTGTGGCAATATATAATTTCATCAACCATTCCTAATATTCTTAAGAAACATTTAAAATTTTAACAACTGAAAGAGAAATTAACCCCAAGCTATAAAAATTGCACTTATATTTATTGGGCCTAATAAGAACACAAAGTTAGTTTTGTTTGTTCACTAATCATTCCAAATTAAAACATACTTCATAACTTAGGTATTCCAACATGCATTTCCGAGCCTAGAGCTAAAGAGAGGCCAATATCATTTATAACATTAGCTTCATTGCTGCCCTGTGGGTCACCCACTGAACTCCAATAGGTTCTATTAATAGTTATATGAGTAGTTTTTTCTCAACTATTAAGACATTATTAAAGTAATTTAGGGAATCATTATAGTTCATCAGAGTCAGAGATTATCTGAGCTCAAAGGCTCCCTTAAACACTGTCTAGATTACTCTACCCTCACATGACAGAGACGAAGCTGAGACCTAGAGAGAATGACAAGTATAAAGGGCAACTCACTCGAAACTGAGGGCCAGGACAAGGAAATACAAGTAAAAACCGGTACAGAGGAAAATCACTTTAACTAGAGGAAAGCAGACTAAGGAACCAGCATGCTAGCTTATAAATTCAGTCAGATATGAGAGAGCGCTGAAGATGGAATAAACAATGCTCAAAGTGGATACTTTAAATAACAGAGATGAATTGTGTCTTCTAACATGGGACAACATCATCCTTATAGCATTTAGAGAAGAGAATGAATGTTGCTCCAGAGAGCTTTTATTAGTTGGTGCTCCAACAGCGGTCAAAATTCTACAGGTTGCAGCTGGGCCTAGGAATCAAGTTTCATGCAGCTTTGCAGAGAAATGTGACGATCTGAGAGCCAATCATCACATCCCCATGCGTCCCATGTGCAGGCTTCATAGTGGACTGGAGCTATCAAAACATCTCAGCTCATCTTAGTTTGTAATAGCAAAAGAATAGCTCTAAGAAGAAGGGAGGTGGCTATGTAGCTCCACTCAAGTCAGAACATACCTGAAATAGTACATTTTGGTTTAGAGAGCCACTAAGAACTAGGGAGATCAGAATGGTGCAAGTGCTTAAAATAACATACAAGGAAAAGCTGATGAAATCGGAGATGCTTTGTCTACAGAAAAGAAGACAAGAGGATATGACAGTGTCTTTAAGGCTCTAAAGAAATGTTAACATGGATGGAAGATTACACTCATTCAGAGTGGCTCTAATGCAGGGGTCCAATGTTTGGACTAGAGGGATGGTCTGTGAGCCCTTTAAAATTAAAAAAAATTTTTTTCTGTATATTCCTATGTGTTTTTCTGGGGAAAGCCCTTTATATCCTCTAAGTGATCAGTGAGTCCCAAGACAGTCAAGACATGCTGGGTCAAAAGTGTAAGGAGGAAAATTGTGGCTCAGCAGGCGGAAGAATTTTCTATTCCAGTTGCCCCAAAACAACAGTAGTAAGGTCCTTGTCACTAGATTTTCAATCAGAGATTAAAGCACCATGTACCAGGGATGCTGTGGGGACTCTTACGCCAAATAAGGGTTCAACTAAATGACTTCTGACATTCCTTTCAATACTGAAGCTGAAGGAACATTCTTCCTATTTGGCACATGGCTGTCTTCAAGTCCACCGAAATAAAAACTGCTTCAACTTTTTTAAAAAAATGGATATCTGCATAATGAGAGTTGGTAACTGAAATGTCTACAATCAAAATATCAAATCATAAAGGCTTAAAGTTTTGATTCAATAATAAAAAATATATATTTTAAAGGTATATTATAATCTATTATGAAAAGGGGTCTTTAAAATGTCCACATTTATACACTACCAAATGTAAAATAGATAGCAAGTGGGAAGCAGCAGCACAGCACAGGGAGATCAGCTTGGTGCTTTGTGACCACCTAGAGGGGTGGGATAGGGAGGGTGGGAGGGAGATGCAAGAGGGAGGGGATATGGGGATATACGTATACATATAGCTGATTCACTCTGTTATACCGCAGAAACTAACACAACATTGTAAAGCAATTATACTCCAATAAAGATGTTAAAAAAAGAAGGATTAAAAAAAAATGTTCACATTAAACTCAACTCTAAATAATTTATTCAAGGAAATCACCACATTAAAAAAGTTTGAATCTAAGATTTCTATCCATCTAAGAAACCATTAAAACTTACCTGTGTGCCATACGTACTGAACCCACACATATGTACTAGCAGCAAAAAAAAGCCATTGTATGGGGATGAACAGCAGACATATTATATTTGACGTGAATGCTACACAAACAAAAAATACTGAGAAGGCCTAAAGGGAAAAACAAAATAAAGAACATATCTTAGAACATGTTAATTTCAAACAGAGATTATTAAAAGCACGTTGGACAAAATCTCTGAAACTGCTATGCAATAACTACAGAACAAGTTACAACAGGAAATTTTAAATATTTAAAATCACCCATATAAAAAGTAGTCGTTAATTTAGCATTAAAGAGTAATCCTATTTATGGCCTCGTATCATGAAGAACTGGACCAGAACAAATTGAGGTTCATTCACAGTGAGTTTACTTGGACTCCACAGGTGGGTTACCTAAAAGAAACAGAATTTTAACACAGAAAAGGTTCCTCTCTCCTCACAAAATATTACTAAAGAGACTCATTCTTAAAGGATAGGCTGTTGGAGCACAGATGAAACACAACTGTGGCAAGAATTACACTGATGTTCATAATTTTAACAATGCAGCTTCCTCTGGACACATCATTTTCTATTACTAACAGGACATGAGCTCGAAACCATCTTTTCAAGGCATGGATTTGCTCTGACCAAAGCACCAGGCCTGGGTAGAAGAGGTACAGGTTTAAGATGTGGCTCTGGAACACAACAGAACTACAGGTCAACCAAGGGAGCAAGCCCAGGCCTATGCCCTTGCTCTAATCCAGTAGTTCTCAAAACATGATCTGGGGATCCCTGGGGATCTCTGAGATCCTTTCAGGGAGTCTTCCAGGTAAAATAATTTCATAATAATACTAAGGCATTATCTGCCTCTTTCATGCTCATTTACTCAGGAGTAGGGTGGTGTCTTCTAGAAGTTACACGATATACGTGATATTGTAATCACCTGAGTTCACAAGTAGATATGAAAATCCAGCTGTCTTCTATTAAGCCAGACATTAGAGCGATTTTCAAAAATGTAGTCAATCTTCTAATTTTTTTTGTTTTGGAAAATAGTTATTTTTCATTTTAAACTGTAATGTGTATTAACATGTAACGGGTTTATTATTGCTATTTTTAAGTGAATTAAGTATTCAATTTTTATTTTAAATTTAAATTTTATTTTATTTTAAATAAAAATTTAAATTTTTTATTTTTATTTAAATTAAATAAGTATTAAAATTTTTTCCAGTTTTAATTTCTAATATAGTAAAAATAGGTAGATGTAACCTACATAAATAAAAGCTTTTTGGAGTCCTCAATAGTTGTTAAGAGTGTAAAGGATGTGGAGCCCAAAAAGTTTGAGAACCACTGCTCTAACTCGAACCCAGTCACTAAGCCAGTGATAGTGGCTCCAGAGGTACTTCAGAGTAGAACTGGGCAATTACTGCTTTATCCACTACTCTGTCTTCCTCCTGAAATCCTCCCTCCCTCCTCTTCTTTTCACTGGAATGGTAGAGGAGGGAGTATAATGATTTGATCAGTGGGTTTAGACAAAATAGCCTTAAAGGCTAGTTTCAGTCCACAGACCCTGTTACTCAATACAGTCACCTAAGTATTGCTAATAAAATGTACTTTAAACAGTTTCACTATCGGTTATTGAAGACTTTCTTAGAAGGGTAAATAAATCTTTTACACTTGAAAAATATATATTAATAAACATACCAGTCCCTGGTATCTGAAGGAATCATAGACGCTTCTGATGAAAAGCCAAAATGGCCACAGGTATTCAAATCTGAACTCCAGGACAAAATCTGCCAGGAGGACAAGTGCCCACACTACCAGGAATTTCAGGTATAAAAACGTACTGCAAAATATAAAAGAATTCAAGGTCATTTGTGAAGAGCTAGAAAAAGAAAATTCACTGCTTTATTTAAAAAGAGACAAAAAATATCCTCCTATACTATGAAAACAATGGCGATAAAGGACAAAAAGAGATGCTGCCGTGGCCCACCTAAATTTTAAAAGCTCTGGTGTTCATTCTGAGACCCACAACTATCAAAATAAGATGATGACCCAAAATGCTTAATTCCATTTAAGATGGAAAAGGCCCATTTAAATCTCACCACTATTTTTAAATGCGCTAAGTATCTGACTTCAAAATACCGCAACACTCTCAAAATTACAGCTTTCAAGCTGTTCTTCATTAGAAGAAATGTCATGGTTGAGTGGCTTGAAATTTACTGTTTCCCCACCCCTCAACATCTGTTTGAAGAGTCTTTGAAATTCTTGATGCACATCCCTACAGGCTTGAAGAATTCTGTCTTTTTCCCCCCATTTCTCCTCTTGCCTCTCTCTATAGTATTCATCTGAATTAACCAAACAAAAACCAAATGACTTCCCAAACAGACAGAAATTAACTTAGGGAGCAGATGCCAATCACTTCTAAGGGCTGTGAGGGTACCAAAATGTACATTAAAGAAAAAAACCCTGAAAGATCCCAGCCTTGCTCTAGCTGAGATGTTAATGTGTGCTCCCACTTCCCTTTGGACTTACGTTAAACAGAAACACACCCTGGTAAGCCAGTCAGAACACATATTTAACCACTGTGATATCTCAAAGCAAGGTAAGGACCTGGATTAAAAAATATATTTTTCATATAATCTAAAAGCCCATTCTTCTAATTCATTAGTTGTATCATAGATAACAGAAGCTTTCAGACTCTACCTATTAATAAGCCCCTAATTCTAGGTCTTTAATCTGGTCAGTTCTGCAGCAGGTTAAATTTAGGTATTTTTTTTTAAAGGTTTTCTAAGATATACAGATGGGAAGTACCTAAAATTCACTTTGACTCGGGCAACAGCCTTGCATGGTGTTTTGCAATACAAACATTCCAATACTGCTGATTAAATTAGCTGTCTGAATTTACAACATGAACAATAAAATCAAAACTTTTAATAAATAATTTTGAAATATATTAAAATAAGGTACAAAAAGACTTACATTCTTGGGGGTAAAATTAACAAAAGCAGGATCCAGCACTGAGGATTCTTTCTATGCCCTATAAAGCCACACAGGTAAAAGATGTCAAGAACAGACACATATGACCCTTAATGTTACAGTATCATAATGATACATAATTTGCAACTAGGGTCAATTTCTAATACTAATTTTTGGTAGAACTTCTTTGGGCACGACAATAAGTTTTGATTAAGAGGTTTGCTGTAGAATCAAGGAACCCAAGGCAAACCACAACACAAGCTTGAATCTTTTTTTTTTTTCCCATATATTTCTTTATTTATTTAGAGGCTGCATTTGATCTTCATTGATGTGCGCGGGCTTTCGCTAGCTGCAGCGAGCGGGGGCTACTCTTTGTTGCGGTGCACGGGCTTTCTCACTGCGGTGGCTTCTCTTGTTGCGAAGCATGGGCTCTAGGCGCGTGGGCTTCAGTAGTTGTGGCACGCGGGCTCAGTAGTTGTGGCTCGCAGGCTCTAGAGCACAGGCTCAGTAGTTGTGGCGCACGGGCTTAGTTGCTCCGTGGCCATGTGGGATCTTCCCGGATCAGGGCTCGAACTCATGTCCCCTGCGTTGGCAGGCGGATTCTTAACCACTGTGCCACCAGTGAAGTCCCTAGACAGGGTTTTAAACCCTTAACATTCCAAAATATTTCTTTTAAACCATGACAAAAATATGATTAAATATAAAATATTTTTATATATATAGTTCATAATATGACTTATGGCTAACTTGCTGTTACTTTAATTCTCTGATCCAAAATAAATTTACTAATTACTATAAAATATCTTGAACAAAAATTTAAAGCATAATTGCAACAAAAATATACTTTCCATAATAATATATTGAAAGAAGGGCAGACCAATAATGTCTTCTGATGGTCTGATTAGCTTCTACTCTGGCTGCCAGTGAAATACAGAAGAGATATGCAAACATTAGGCTTAATGGTGGACTCTTTCACAGTGGATATTAACTATGGGATTCTTTTTTCCCATTCCATTCCCAATAGAATTCCCCATTCTATTCCTACCCTTGCCATTTACAACCATTTTTTAAAATTGAATCTACTTAGCAATGCCCTCCATCTATGGATTAATCACCTATGATTAATGAGAAGTAGTATTGAACATTCTTCTTTTTCCATGTAAAGTGCACCTTCTCTCTAGTATCTCTAGCTGCTTGTCACTTAGATCATTTTCTGGAGCTCATATAATTACCACAGGGTGGCCATCAATCCTCAGTATCTGACCTTTTCCCTAGGCAGACTAATAGCCATTTAGTTCACTTGGGCCTCGCCACAGAAATGAGTCTGTGGAACATTTCACTGGCTGTGCTAGTAGTCACCTATCACAATCCCCAGCTTTCCTGTCCTCTCCGTAACAGCAACTGTGAATCCCTTTTACCTTTCAGTATGTAGCATGATACTTCTTGAAACAAAGTGCTTTGTCTCTACTGTTATTGAATACTTCTCCCTATTGGACATCACCTCCAGAATGTTTGCCCAGCCTCTTGTCCAGCTGGTATCCTGCAAAGGCTTATTATATGTAATTACAGTTTTGCTACTCAAAGTGTGGTCCATGGACCAGCAGCATCAGCATCATGTATGAGCTTTTCAGGAAAGCAGTATTTCAGGGCCCACCCCAGGCCTATTTAATCTAAGGCTGTGTATTAACCAGATCCCTAGACCCTTTGTGCATACATTAAAATTTGAGAAGTATTGGTTTATTGTATAAACTTCTCATAGTCATAGAACTTCCACTGAATTCCACAATTTCTCAGAAAGAAGACAACGATCTACTCAGATCATCAGTACTTATCTCCAAACTGTTAGTTGTCCATCCCTCAACTGGGAACATTCGAACTGTTCAGGGTTAATTCTTCCATTTTTCTACATTTCTTTCTGAGTCACAGACAAGATCCTAACCTAAATACAACTTTAACTAAATGAAGCACTTCCATTACTACTTATCCTTCAGCACGCAGCATGAACATCATTTCTTCAAAAAAGGCCTCCCTGACCCCACAGTAAAGACTGTTACCCCATTATATGTTCATACAGCATCCTGTACCACAAGAATATTATAATTAAATAACATTTTGTATAACTAATTGTTTAAATGTAAAGTCCACAAGAAGAACAAAGGAGCTGCCCATTTTGTTCCCTGCTTTATTCTCAATGCCCAGCACAGAACCCTGCACACCAGAGAAACTTAACAAATAGTTGTTGAATGAATGACCTGCCATGCATAAGAATGTTTAGGACCAACAGTAGGGCTTTTATCAAAGCACACACTTACAGTGAAGGTAGAGGGAAAGATGATGCACAGGTGACTAAGAAGGGTGACTGAACAAAGCAACACCAACGAAGATAACAAATACAGCTTCTGCCTGAAGGATTACCATGCACCTGCTCCCAATCTGTTCTCACTATTTTTCCACTAGGAAGAAAGAAATCTTATCAGCCTTGCTCTTCATGCCAGACTATCACTCCATTTAGCCTACCTGCCACTGGTTCTGACTACTGTGGGGGTCCTCAAAGTATCTTCTATTGAGCCTAACATTAAAGAAACCTGCAAAAATGTAAAACCACACCACTCTTCTCATGCATTTATTATTGTTATTTTTATATGAACTAGTAATTATTTAAAATTTTTGTCTTAATTTCTAATCCAGTAAAAATTTTTAGATATAACCCATACAAACCAAAGCTCTTTGGGATTCTCAATCACTTTTAAGAGTATAAAGAGGTCCCAAGACAAAAAATTTGAGGAACGGTGGTCTACAGAAAGTTGTGCATGAGCCTCAAGACTAGAACCACTGCCACGTTCTGCAACCACATCCTTGTGTAAAATCCAGAAAAGGGGAGCAGGCTGAGAAGACCTAAGCTGTTCTGTACTTTTCTTTTCTATTCTGGGCCTCCTGCAGACTGCAAAGAAAGCCATTCTAGAGTCAATCACTCACACACACACACTCATATATACATACACAGCCACTGGAATGACAAATCTAACAGTGTGAAATATGTCCAATTTAAAAAGAAAAAAACCCTAGAATGGAAATCACTAAAAAAGCTTTTAAGAATTGTGTTGTATAGTATTTTTCTAAAGTACTATATGACTATTAAGATATCAGGAACAAGTACTGTAACCTAATGCAACTGGAAAGTTTAAAGTTTTAGAATTTCTGCTTCAAAAACACTGTTAATAGTGTGGACTCTATGGGGTTTGGGATTAAAAGAGGTAAAGAAGACATCAGGAGAAAGAAGACAACCCACAGGCCCTAAAAAATTGTGTTAACATTGTACAAACATTAGAAATTCATTTTATAAATGAATCAAGTATTATGCTTCATATCTTTAATAGTAATAATCATCTACCTAATCATACCTTATGTTTATATCGCACTTGTGTAACTCTTCCAAAAGCTTTCATATTATCTCATTTTATCCTTACAACTATGACATAAGAAAGGCAGTTATTATCATTTTATAGGAAAGAAACCTGAGGAACAGGGAACTAACAGGCTGCAGGACACTGTTGAAAGAGCACAGGAATGGGAGTCAGGAGACTGCAGAGAACAGAGTGAATTCTACATGCACTGCTGTGTTGCTGCTAAAAAATTATAAATAAATTTCTACGCAAAGAAATGGACACAAGATTAAATAAGGAGAAAAACCAAGAAACTTTTGTGTAAAACAGAATTCTATTTTTGTTAAGAAAGAAATATATATGTTTGTTTACATGGATCAAAGAAGAAACCATACTTATAAATTACCTAACAGTGCTCATTCCAGAGCAAGAGGACTAAGCCCTTTTATGTTATACTTACACATTGTCATACTGCTTTAATTTTTTATAACAAGCACGTATTACTTTTATTTTCTTAACTCTTCATTTTGAAATAGTTTTAGACTTACAGAAAAGCTGCCAAAATAATACAAAGAACTCCCTTATATCTTTCCACCAGATTTCACAAATGATAAAACATTTTATCAAGTTTCTATCATTCTCCCCCTATATATGTGTACATAGTTTTTTTCCTGAACTATTTGAAAATAATTTGCAGACATAATGTTCCCTTACTCCCTAATTTCTTGAAAACAAGAATATTTTCTTATATAACCACAGCACAATTATCAAAATCAGGAAATTAACACTGATACAGTACTATTATCTGATCTACAGAAGTTATTCAAATTTCAGTAATGAACTCACTAATGTCCTTTATAGCAACAGATAGATAGACTGATCCATTGATCAATCAATCCCAGTCCAGAATCACATTTTGCATCGTTGTCACATCTATATTGGATTATTTAATGGAAAAGAGAGTCTCATTTTGTGAAGGAAAAAAGATTAATGGCCTTGCACAAGACACTCCTGGTACCTGTTGCTTCACCTGAAAAATGAAGATAATGACACCTGTCCTTCATGTAGTAGAGAGTTTGAGAGGACCATAAGAGTTATTACACATAAACACCATTCAGAAAGGGTGAAGTAGCACAAAAAGTAAAACAAAAAGAGGACAGACTTTGGGGTAAGGCAGATAGAGGTCTCTATCAAGTGGTGAAACCTCCTGTAATCCCAGTTTCCTCACCTGTGAAACTGAAGCTAATATCCTTACTGGAACTAAATAACAGAATGAAGGTAAAATTATAATAGTAACAGCAAACAACTTTTTGAGCAGCTCTGTCTGTGTCAGGCACTATGTTAAGTATTTTACGTGATTTATCTCAATTATCCTTATAACAATCCTATAAAGTAGGTAATATTATTTACTATCTTCATTTTACAGATGAGAAAACTGAGGGTTAAAGCAGGTAGATGACTTGTTCAAGATCAAATAACTAGTGTCGGGGACATTAATTGAACACAAGTTCATATGATGTTAAAGCCCACATGCTTATCCATCACACTGGACTTTCTCATCTCTTACTAAATGTTTGATAAATATTATTTCCCATCTTTATATCCCTTTGTGTATACATATTCAAGTTACATAATTCTTTTTTTAAAATAAATTTATTTATTTATTTTATTTTTGGCTGCGTTGGGTCCTTGTTGCTGCGCGCGGGCTTTCTCTAGCTGTGGTGAGCAGGGGCTACTCTTCGTTGTGGTGCGCGGGCTTCTCATTGCGGTGGCTTCTCTTGTTGCAGAGCATGTGCTCTAGGCACGTGGGCTTCAGTAGCTGTGGCTTGCGGGCTCTAGAGCTCAGGCTCAGTAGTTGCGGTGCTCGGGCTTAGTTGCTCCGCAGCATGTGGGATCTTCCCGGACCAGGGATAGAACCCGTGTCCCCTACACTGGCAGGTGGATTCTTAACCACTGCGCCACCAGGGAAGCCCCCAAGTTACATAATTCTTTAATTCTCCAAGAGAACCAAGTTTTTAAAAAATGAGCAGATGTGCTTTATGAAAGAATAAACACTCAGTACCTTAATTCATAAACTATGAATTTGTAAACACACTATGAAGCTCTGCAGAAAAAGACGTTAAAAAGTCAAATGCTCTTTACAGAAATAGCTATGGCACAAAAGATGGGACCATTCAAGACTGCTTTCCAACAATATTCATACTCATAGAATGGTCATTGTAAAAGAGAAACATGTAATTTAAAAATAAAAAGACAACTCATTTTTTAAAAAGCCAAAAACACAATGAACCATGAGGTATAGTTTGTCAAGTCTAGAAAAAGACAAGAAAATAATACTTACTACACCTGAGACAGAAGACTCCAGCCTTAGTATTTCTCTCATCTGAGACAGGAGTTTTTGTTTGACCATGAACATGGCCCCCATTTTCTCCAGAGCTCGTGACCTCACTACAAGATGGCAAAGTACTGACTTCAGTACTGAGCAGCTTATTTGGTTTTTAAAAGTGTTTTGAAGATGAGCAAAGTAATAATATAATTTAAAAACAGAACGAGATTATTTCTAGCCACCTCCCCTGTTCTGGGTAGGAAACAGATCCCAAACAGCCTTAATGAGTCAGTGATCTCTATGGATAGACCTGAAGTGGACTAGGTGCACCATTTCAATCCACTAAATGCAAAACCTCTAAAACAGAAATGGCAACAGAGGAGATGGAGTGAGGGATAAATTACTTCTGATGTTATAACCCCGTGAGTCAATGTGAGCATATCATCCTTAAGGCAGCAGAGGAAAAAATACAAAGGAATGAAAGCCAGTGCTATGAAGGGGCTTCAAAGTCTGGGGATGACAGGCATCTGAGAAGGTTGATGAGCTGAGGCCAATTTGATGTCAGTTAAATTAAATGCCAAAGTAAAGATAGAAAGCCTCAAAGAATATACTTTAACAGCTGATTACATTTTTTAAAGTTTCCATTACCAGCATGCATATGCCTGAAGGTGAGAGACCTTGAGGAAATAGTCACTCCTCAGGTATTTGAAGAAATCCACGATGGGGAAAAAAAAAAGTCCAGCAGAGGATATGTGTTTCTACTGTTGGTAAGTACCATTCTACTTATGCAGCTTGTTGAGCAGAGAACTTATTTTTCTTCTGGACTTATTTCTTGAAAACTATCCAAGTAAAATAATTACACCCAAATCTGGGAAGCCTAGAGAATAAAGTAAAAACTATATTTGAAGAGCACACTAAATTTCATGAAGAAAAGTAATCCAATTATAGTATTTCACTTTGATCTCAACTAAGTTTATAAAATTTCTATCTGACCCTCCAGACTCCACAAGATACGTGTTATATCTCGTTATAGCCCCTTAAGTATATCATCTGGATGGTAGCCTAGAAAATGACAAAACAAAACACACATACATACACATAAAACCCCAAAGGGTTAATATGGAGGAAATCTGGGAGAAATGGCCAAAGAAAAAGACTCTGGAAATAAAAGTGCTTACAGAACATGGATTGGGTCTACAATATATAGGTATATAGCAAGAAAGTGAAAATAATAAGCTATTAAGTCTACCATTAAAATCAGTCTCCAAATCTAGTGAGGTTCAAGAAAAGCCACGAGGTATCAATGTGAAGAAAAAGGAGAGTATCATTAACAGAACAGGAAGTTTTTAAGCCAATAATCTGGAATAGATCACATTCCCTCCTTTCCCTGCCTCAACACACAGCAGCAACTTAAAGGGATTTTCAAAACATCTAATGAAATGAAACTGCCAAGAATGCTCAGACGAGAAGAATCATAAATGAAAACTGGAAGAAAGTACTTTTTTTTTTAAGGTGGTATACTACTAGCAAAAATTAAGTACAAAATTCCAGTGTGGCAGATTTGTTTCAATGTATTTCACGGAAACTACAAATACAAGGGTTTAGCTGAACACCTCACTAGAGGTGAGTGAAAACATTTCAATTTCTAATTTCTCCATTGTACTTACCCCCCTCCCCAATACCTCTCTAAAACAATATTGCATTTATCACTTTTATGTCAAGTCCAGCATAGCTGAAGTTAAGGCCTACCAAGATTACCAAAATGCTTTTAGGCTGTGAGGTTGCAACACTGGTATCTGGGGTTTCAGTTGCAGAACACATGTACACTCAAGGCAGCCAAGGGTCATGCCAGCCTCCAGTGGCTTTAGTAAGCATAGCCCAAAGGAGTCTAAAACCAGGCTTAGGAAACATCATTAAGGTGGGCAGGAAAAGCAGAGAAGTGAAATCTCTGGAGATCAGATTATTTAGACAAGGGTCTGAAAAAGGAGATTAGGAAGCTGAGAAGTATGTAAACTTTGACCATTTAGAAAGTCAAAGGCCAGAAAACTCCTCTCTGAAATAAGGATGGGAAAAGGTACTGTATATACCAGGAAGTCTTGAGTCCTAAAATGTAAAAGTCAGGTACAGTACTACACTGCTTAAACTTCAGGCAACATACTACAAGGAGAACCCAGCACACCATGACAGGAAGTATCCATAAATCCACCAGTGAAGGAGTGCTTCCTTCAACCACCAGTAACAAAGCTATAAAATAATTTCCTGAAGCTTAAAACACCTGCCTTACTTAAAATTCTTATATTACTTACTTGGGTAAGGAACAATTTTAACTGCAGAGACTTTAAACATAAATGTTTCTGCCTCTGTCTTCTACTCACCACACCTTATCTCCTCATCTTCCTATTATAAAATCATTAATTCTCAGAGGGGAGTAGGGAGCCTGGCAAGATGAAAGGTGAATGAACCACCCGGAATTCCCTTAAGCCTCTTAAAATCTACACAGCACTCCAACCCCACTTCACCTGGAGAATCAGTGCATGGAGTAATGAGATATTACTTTTGGGAGCGTCTGGTGCGTGTGTGAAGGCAGACACAGGGAGAGAGTCACTGCCCTAAAACCCGAGGACCTCTGAAATGTTATAGTTAGGTAGAGTTATTCATTTTACTTTCTCTTATTAATAACTATTTTTCATAATTTCCAAAGTACTCTCATACCTATTTCATTTGAGTTAGAAAATACATATTCCCTCACATAGTGGCAACTGTGTACTTCATCATAAAATAGTACAGGGCAAAATTGTTAATGCATCAGGTGAACCACTAAAACAGCAAGCGAAAATTTAATTCAACTAAAATATTTTTACTTGAACAGAACTCAAAGTTCTTTGGAACCTCAAAACCACTGTACAAATTTAAGAGGGCATTATTATGGCCTCCTAGACTGTAAACTCCTGGAAGACAAGGAACCATGTCATATCTTGTATCCTCCATAATTACCAAAACAACGCAGGTTCTTAAATGAATAGAATGGATTGGCTTATATTCATTTATTTACTAATTCACTTGCTCAACATTTACTGAGGACTGAATTCCTATTCTCTGTCAGGCTCTATACTGGCTCAGATTTTTTGAAAATGACATTGATTTTAGCTCATAATAATATAAAAGAAAATAATCACCATTCCTATTTCCTTTCTCTTATTTTTGATGACTAACTTGACCAGAATAACGTATTTCTATACATTTCAGTTTTCAAATGATGGGCATATATATAAATGTAGGTAATATTAACATAATGTTAAAATCCATTTTCCATCTACCTTGCCCCTGAAACAGAATTCTACCACAGCCATTATAATGACAATAATGATATCATTTGACAATCACCTCAGTCACAGTTGCTGGATTGGAGCCCATGATTAAAAGCATCTCAGCAACAGGATTTTTTTCAGCAAGACCAAGCAGAAACTGACCCCTTGTTTTGACTACTCAACTTTTGTTTGATAGTTGTACCAAACTTTATGGTCTTTCCTGACTCCTTAAAAATAAAACAAATATGGTAAACTGCGATAACAACTACATGCTAAATAATGTTTGCATGATAGAATTTACAGAGTTTCACAAACTGTACATTATTTTCTCTCAGTCCTCAAAACTCACTCGACAGGTGAGAGAACAGGGGCTCAAAGCGGTGGATGCCCTGCCTATCCCACATGGCAGAGCTGGGACACTGAGTCTGAACCTAGGTCTCCTGACACTCCCAGTCCAGCGCTCTCTTCACCACAGCTGCCTCCTTGCTACGCCAAGCTCAGAGAGCTGTGCAGACTGAGAACATGAAAATAATAAGTCCATGAAAAGTTATGCTGTGAAACAGTAGGTAGTGGTTATCAAAACTGTCAACACAGCCTGAGAAAAAAACAAAGCTCTCTATTTAGTGAGACAAAAATTGGCCAGACATTGAGAAACAAAATGGGCAATGGTGTGAAAAACAATTTAGTGTAGACTTAAATGTGATGATTAACAGAAATTTGATACTCACAAATCCTCAGACACCTAATTTGTAACTAGCCCACTCATTCTGTCTGCTTTAGAAATAACTGGAAATTTTCTAAATCTTTTTAAAAACAAAATTGCAAAAAAAAAAAACCCAACACTATGGTCTTGTTCTTCAGACCATAATACTCCACAATACTCCATAATATAAACTAAGAAACAGATAAGTGAATTGAAACGCTCATGTGATATATGATGCTCCAAGAGAAAATAAAGTAGAAATATATGTAAGTTTTTTATTAACTTTTAACTTAAAGAATGCCAAATAGAGAAGAGTAAATATATTTGAGAGCTGAAGTACTGTTGGTTTTTTAAACTTTTACAGATAAAACTCTGAATAACTTGCATAGGGCATTTACTATTAACCTTTAGGGTAAGAAAATTCAAATTCCAGAAGTTCATCAGTAAAATAATAGACCTTCATTAGACAATAAATTCACTTCTTCACATTGATGCACACTGATTGAGTGGTTACTATGGGGCAGGTACTAAACTGGGCATATTTGTTCAAATACCAGAGAAGTTGAAATACAACAGAAAACATGTAAACAATATGGGATTCCCAATCTTCTCACTATAAACAGAAGTACATCATCATATGTTACTGTAAATAGCAGCCATTCAAATGGCACGGTTGTCCTTGCTTTACCAACTCTGTGTAATATGCTTTTTCTATTCTTGTGCCACTATTAATATTAAATTGTTCATATCTTTTTCAATAGTCAGGGGGAAAACCCTTCCTTTATTCAAGAATTATAGTGTGTGTAACTTGAAGAGACCTTTCCCCCACCCATTAAATCTGTAGGAAAAATGGTTTTTGCTTTTACAGTTTTAGTTTAAATGGCCAGGTTTGATTAATTCAGCATGGATTTTGGCCTGTTTTACTCACTGCTGCACCCTTACTAGCTAGAACAGGGCCTGGCACATAGTACATATATTTGTTTAATGAATGAACTCTTCCTATGATCTATGGCTCATTACATAAGGATATATCTAAAAACTTTTTACTTCAACTGACTTCTTAACCCTTTTAAGCTTGAAATAAAAAAAACACCCAGTGTTTACATCGGTCAGCTGCTTGTGGAAAGGAATCATTCTAAATGTGTAAACAGTAGCATGTGCAAGGTGTACAGCTATGCTAAGGCAACTTGGGTGTTATCAGCTACCTCACATATTTCTCTAAGTCCCACAGCTAGAAGAGCTAAACTGTAAAACACCACCAGGACTCAATTAAGCTGATAGGCACATCCTGAGAATTCTCCTTTGTAAACTAATTACTTCTCCTCTGAAATCATTTCTTTATCAAGGCAGGTACCATTCAGAATTAACATTGTGAGAACCAGAAAATAACAGTCCTACACAAATGTTGCTTAGGGAAGCTGGGATTCTCACTAAGTTGCCCCATGAACCTGTTGTCCTTCTACCCCTCAGTCCTGAATTCAATTTCTATTTAAAGGGACACTACTTTGTTTTTGGAGAATTAAAACAAACTAAAAACAACAACAACAACAAACCACGCGAGTTTGGAGAAAAAGCTTTTTAAAGGGGTCGAAGAAAACTATCTGCTTGGAATTGTCAAAATAATGATGCTGAGAAAATGATCATCACTCCTTCTGAGTCTGGAGCGGGGCCACAGGCCATGATTTGGGGGTATCGGCTTCAGCCCTCGGTGCCAAGTTTGAGATCCCATAAAAGAAGTAAAAGGCGAAAGGGGGCAACGTGGCCACCTGCCCAGTCCGCAGAGGGACCGCGGGGCCACTGTCTGCTCCCAACTTTGTCAGCCTTCCCCCGCACCAGTGCATATGGTCTACGCGCCTCCCGACTCAGGCCGGCGACTCCCGGGCCGGAGAGGGCTGGGGGACCAGCGGAGGCCCGTCAGCCCCTAGAGCAGCCCCGAGGGCCCGGCGGCGCGGATGGGGAGGGGGTCACCGCCCCTCCCCCTCGGCGGGACCCGGACAGTCCCAACGGCGGGGCGGCGGCTTCCTCAGCCGGCTCCCGCCGCGCCCTCCCAGCCCGGCCGGCGGCCCTCGCCACGCCCCGCGCCCTCGGGGCGGACCCCGGCGGGCCGCCCGGGGCCCCATGGGCAGCGCTCCTCCGGGGAGCCCCCGGCAAGGGCGTGAGGCCTAGTCGGGGTTACATAACGGGGCTCGGCCCCTCCAGAGACGGCCGGGGGCCGCGGGGCCCGCGCCGGCGGAGGCGGGGGCGCCGCCGCTCACCTGCCGTAGATGCCCTCGGTGATCCGGTTCCGCTTTAGGGGGCGGCGGAGCTTACTGCAGTCGGCGTTCCGCCGCTTCATCCTCCCGCTGGGGGGCCGGGTGCCCGCGCCGCCGCCGCCTCTCACCTCAGCCGCCGCCGCCGCCGGCCCGCCCCGCGTCGGGCCTGGACTCTACCCCTGGGGCCGGTCACACAGACATGGAGCCAGCACCCGGGGGGAGGGGGTGGGACGAGGAGGTGTGGGCTCAGCGCTTCCTCCGCCTTCGGAAACAAAGAAATGACAATTCCGGGGCCCGCCCGCCCCAGCACCAGCCAGCCGCCTGCCCCGCCTCCTCCGCTCCGACGGACGGCCTTCGGGGCCAATCGAAGGCGCCGCTACGCCGCTGCCGGCCAATCCCAGGGCCCGCTGTGGCAAAACGGACTCTAGAACCCGCCTCTTTGAAGGACAGAAGAGTGCGCCAATCATTACGGTGTCTGGGCCCGAGTCCGAGCCTATCAGAAAAGACTTAAATAGAGGCTTATAAATAGGCCCTATAAATATAACATCCTATATTATGCCTTGTTGCGAAGGAACATTTCATTATTACTGGATTGCATTTCATTGTATTATAATCCACATTAGAGCATACGGTGCTGTTTTCATTGTAGGCTATCACTAGCACCCTATGAAATCGCGAGGCCTGGGTTTGCGGCATGTGCGTATCTGGGCTGAACTGTGCTCCAGTCAGTCGCATCATTATGTAAGGGGCTCACAGCACCCTTCTCATACGGGAGGCGCCGGGGGCCTTTCCTGCGGAGTCTGGAATGCTCGACCAAGCCGGCCGCACCTGCCAGCGACGGGGGTACGAATGACAAAGCAAACCGCGCGCGCACACACACACACACCCTGCCAGCTTCCCGCGACGTGGTGACAGCGCGGCGGCCTATCGGAGGAGGCGCGGGGCGGGGCCGCTGCAGTCCTGCCTCCTGGAGGTGGTGTCACAGGGGGCGGGGCCGTGGGTGCGCGCGACGTCGCGCGAGGTTGCACGGGGTGTGTGGGGCGGTGCGGCCCGGGCTCCACGTACGCAGGGCGGGCAAGGCGGCGGGTTTTGCGGGCACCGCGCCTGCTGGACCCGGCGAGCGTCGGCTTCGGGAGCGTCTCTGCCCCCGGGCGGAGGTCTGGAGCTGCGGGGATGCCGGGCCAGCGACCCTTCTCACCTAACATTCCTAGAGCCCCGATTTTGTGCCAAGAACCGTGCTAGGTGCTCTGCATCTATTTGTTCATTTACCCCTGCAAAGTAGGTATGGCAAAATAACAATTAGAAAAGACAACAAAAAAATTTTTTAAGAGTAAGAAAAAGATGAATGTATGCCGAAGAGAAGAATGCATGTCATTAAAGAAAACTGGGGAAATGTAGCACAGTTGGCTGGGTTGGGGGGAACACCCATGGGTCTCATCACCTTAACACAACTACTGTTAACATTCTATATTTTTCCCTTTCTTTCCAGTTTTCCCCCATGGATGATATATTATTACTATTACTGTTGTTTTTATTATTAAGCAGAATAGTGATCATATTAGATATTCAATTTTGTATTCTGTTCTTTGGCTAACAAGCATTTTTACATGCTATAATTAATGCACCCTTCCTAAATATTTCTGATGATTGCAAAATCTCCTGTCAAGTGGCTGTACCAACTTAACCACTCACCAACAGTGGGACAGTTAGATGGTCTTACAGCACATTTTAAAAACTTACAGGAAGCAGATGCCGTCTTGTTTTGTCCTGGGATGCGTGGACCTCTCCCTGCCCTGTGATCACCCCCTGAAATAAAAACCCGCCCCAAGAAGGAACTTGTAATTTACACCAAATGCATAATCCTCAACTGCTGCTCTTTTACTTTATACTGTCACAAATCTTCAAGGATCACCCAGTGCCTGAAAGAGAAAACCCATTCTCTTTATTATGGCATCCAAAGATGGTCACAATGGGGACCCACCCCTATTTTCCAGGCCTCCTCAGGCAAGCAAGCCTTATCTACTCACTGTCCTCAAACCCATTAGTACAACCTTATCTTCCCTCCTTCCTGCCTTTACTCCTACAGAGAGCATCTCTGTCAGTATTGTTTCTAACTAGTGGTTTCTTGGGTGAGGCTTGTCCATCCACCTAGATGAAAAGCTTCTTGGGGATTGGATTCATACCCTGTAGAGATGCAGTTTAGAAAAATGGCAAGAATACCTGCTTTTTCAGACCAGGATTGAAATTCCAGCTTGGCCACTTACTAGCTTGGGCAAGTTACTGAATGTCTCAGAGACTCTCTTTTCACTCAGGTTTGTTTGAAGGCTTACCAGATGATGAACTCTCAGGGCCAGGTATGCAGTAGGTAACAGCAAGTCATTTCTGTTAACAGTATACTTGTTTTTCATCCTTCACCTCTACTCCAGCACGTTGATAAAGTGTCACCGGGCAGCCAAGGATAACATACTCTGTGAGCTCAAAGTTTCACCAAGGCTGCCCATCATTGTGAAATGCTCTGCTTGGAACCACAGAAAAAGACTTCAGTTGCCAGGGCAGGTTGGTTCATGGAGAAAGATACAGGAGGAACCTAAATCAATATGACTGGAGGCTGAAAGGCATAGGTACATGGTGAGGTCATGGCTCCAGACTCCATGGGGTTCGTCGACCTGAATAGCCCTGCTCTCCATGACTGCAAGGTTCCAGATTACCTGGGCCAGGGACTAAGACAGTCAACTCTGTGAGGTTAGGGGCCATATCTGTGGTCTTTTCCACTCCTCACTGGGTCCCTGTTGTCTAGGACAGTGCCACGGCACACTGCAGAATGGGTAGGTGAATAATCCAGAGAAAAGATGAGAGAGGCACTGAGGACACATGCCAGCTTTCTGGAGCTCACTGTCTAGCCTGCAATCAAATAGGTTCCTGACAAGGGCATTCCATGCTGTGGAGAAGTGTGGAGTGGCTGGGCGTTACTGGAGTGTGTGGCTGGGAGTTACTATTGGGCAACGTACTATCTGAGAGCAGAGGAAGGGCAGAGAGAATCCCAGGGTTGGCCCAAGATGATGCAATCTGGAGGTCTGGGTTCCAGTCGCAATTCAGATGTCAACTCACTGGTGTCCAGAGTTGAGTCACCCACCCACCCTGTGCCAAGATCACCTCTGGAGACACTTCAAGCCCTATGTTTAGAAGCAGAACATGTTAGCTCCATTTTACAGATGAGAAAACCGAGGCTCAGAGAAAACAAGGTCATGCAGTTGGTATGGTAAAGGGATTTGGCTTGAGTCACAAGCTGAGCAATATGAAGCCTTGATGCTCTGGTGCCTGTACATGGCTCTTGATGGTAAGGATTGTTGATCTGATGATTGGCTGGAGTGGGATGATGGGAAAGGCCTCCTTGTCAAGAGCCCTAAGACAGGCCACAGTAAGTCTGCCCTTCTCCATTCCCTTCCTCTCACACCTCCTGTCCCAGCTGGACCCTGTATTTTCTGGACCAACCATAGCCCAAACCCCTTTGGCTCTAGCCAAGTTGCAGCCTTTCACCTCTGCAACCTGAAAGGACCCTTTGGGATCCTAAGGGCACAGAACTGGGCTGAGATGAGGCCTGACACAGAGCTCCCCAGTTCCCCACACTGCCACCACCAATCAGGAAGCAGGGGAGATCAGCAGTGGCCATTTAACAGATGAGTGAGACAGGGAAGAGGAAATCATTTGCTCTCATTCAAAAGACCAAGGGCCAGACAGGAATTCAAGGCTGTTCCTCCTCTTCTCCTGGGACTTTCTGATGGCCAAGGGGTTGGGATTGGCATGTGAGCTTCAACTGAGCTCAAAATAGCTCAGAATAGCCTGGAGAGAGATCATCACACCCTATTTCACATATGAGGAAATTGCATACCCACCTCTTTCAGCAGCTTCGATCCCCTCAAACCCACCAGGCATGGCTGGCCCAGCTGCCTTGAGCTTTGTTCCTGTCCCACGTGAGTCACAGAAAAATCCAGACATTGGATGGCCACCTCCTATACGTGTGTCTGCATCCCCCAGAGAACCCTGTTAATGAATGATGTTCATAGTATGTTTAGAACAGAAACAGTTTAGAAATAGCCCAGATATCCCACAAAGGGGGCTGGTCAAACAAATGATCACACATCCTTACTGTGGAAATCAGTGTGCCATGGCGAATGATGACACATAGCACTTAACTATGTGCAGGCACTCCTCTAAGTATCATATGCATTTTGATCTAATCCTCACAACAATCCTATGACACAGAGATTACTGCTGGTGCCATATTACAGATGAGAAAACTGTGACACACACAACTACTGAGCCTGCGCTCTAGAGCCCGCAAGCCACAACTATTGAGCCCACGTGCCACAACTACTGAAGCCCGTGTGCCTAGAGCCCACGCTCTGCAACAAGAGAAGCCACGACAGTGAGAAGCCCACGCACCGCAACGAGGAGTGGCCCCCGCTCGCCGCAACTAGAGAAAGCCCGCACGCAGCAACGAAGACCCAACCCAACCAAAAATAAATAAATAAATAAATAAATTTATTTAAAAAAAAAAAAGAAGAAAAGAAAACTGTGGCACAGAGAAGTTAAGTCATTTACCTAAGGTCACACAGTAAGTGATAGAGCTAGGATTCAAACCCAGGCAGTCTGGTGTCAGAGCCTGGGCTCTTATCCACCATGATAGTGTTATAGAAAGATTTTTCCTGGCTTGGAAACCGCTTATGATATTCTGTTCATGAAAAAAACAAGCTACTAAACATTTGCTCTATAATCCCTTTTTCGTAGGGGAAGAAAACAAGGCATAAATTCACATGAATAGAAAAAAATCTGAAAGGATATATACACAAAGAAGTAGAGCTGGTTTGGGGAGATGATGAAATCATGGGTGCTTTATGTAAGCTTTATGCACCTTT
The DNA here is from genome assembly GCF_949987535.1 of Balaenoptera acutorostrata. Classification (NCBI taxonomy): domain Eukaryota; kingdom Metazoa; phylum Chordata; class Mammalia; order Artiodactyla; family Balaenopteridae; genus Balaenoptera; species Balaenoptera acutorostrata. The sequence continues at coordinate 20,100,319 of NC_080064.1, read as the reverse complement.
GCAGTTTTGAAGTTTTCTGTGGTAAACATGCCAAGCTTGTGCCACAATAATAATGCTAACATTTATGGAGTGTTTTCTACACATGTGACACTTCATGTGCATTACCTCATTTAATCTTCACAACCACCCTGTGAGATTGACCCTGATTTTCTCCACTTTACAGGTAAAGAAACAGACTCAGAGATATTGGTAATCTTACCGAAGGTCACACAGCTACTAATTTGCAGAGCTAGGATTTGAACCCATGTTGCCTGACTCCAGAGCTCATGTTTGTTAAATGAATAAATTATTGACGTAGCCACACTTTAACCAGGCATGCCCAGAGCAGGATCACACCCTTGGTGTGGACAAGCTTCCAGAGAGGAGATGGAGGGCCTACCTACCTCCTTGGTCACTGCTCATGACTGAGTTTTACAATACTTGACTCAGGTGAGGAGGGCGTGGTGAGTATTCTCACAGAGTCCTGTTTTTTACAGAAAACGCATGATGACATGTGAAAGCTGCAGTCTCTCTGACTTGATTCATCACACCCGGAGGACGCCTGGTCACTCAGAACAGGAGGCCCAGTCATGGCACCACTTGCTCACCTTCATTTCCAAAACCCAGGTTGCCGAGCATGCTTACATAGTCTCACATTTATAATAACTCCGTGAGGAAAGCAAAGCAGCTCATCTTATTTGACTCATGAGGAAATTGAGACTGTGAGTTGTTTAGTTAATGGAAGGCAGAATTGCAAAGTAGTTAACAGCACAAGCCACGGCATCAGATGGATGTGGGTTGGGTTCCGACTCTGCTGTTTATTAGCTTTGTGACTTTGGGCGCTCACATCACCTCTCTGAGCCGTAGTTTTCTCATCTGTAAAATGAGAGTGGTGATGCCTGTACTCACAGGCTTGAGGGGAAGAGTAGGTGAAATAATGTATGCAAAATGCTGGGTCCAGTGCTTGGCATTCCAGAAATGGCAGCTGTTATTCAGTCAACAGATATTTATTGAGCACCTACTATGGACTAAGCATCAGGTGCTGAGGATACAACAGTCAAAAGTCCCTGGTCTCCTGTTGCTTGGATCTGAGTCAGCGAGGGCGGGAGCATGCAGATACCTGGGGGGAGGGGTGCTTTTGGCATAGGGAGTGGCAGGTGCACACAGAACCTTTTCCCCCCAACATTTTGTTACGAAAAATTTCAAACATATACCAAAAATGTTGAAAGAAATGTTCAGTGAAAAGCCATGCACCTCCCACCTAGAGTCGACAATTAACATTTGATTCGCTTTATGACATTTCTGGCCTAGATCGCCTGTGCTTTTTTGTACTAGGGGCCCTGCCTTGAAGATTTGAAGTCAGACTATCTGGAACTGTCATCAGAAAACAGGGGTCTTTTGCAAGAGTTAGAGAGGAAGACAGAAAACTCCCCTTTTGACCAGTCCTCTGGGAGAGGCCACCTGTGGGGGGGGTCCCCTCCCTTTAATAAAAGAAGCCTTCCTGTTCACTGAGGAGCTTGGCCCTCTTGTCAAGCGGTCAGTCCCTCACTGAGGCAGGATCAGGACACATAGGGGGTTAGGATGCCCCTGTGAGAACCAGCTGTCGTCATCACTGAATTTGCTAGCTGGTAAACACAACCATCAGGGGCTCCAGGCACAGGAGCTGGCAGCGACTGGAAATCTTTGGTGTTCATCTGCCTGACATTTGGTTTCCCTGGGCTGCCTGGCTTACAACCTGCTGGTACAGGACCCATGCCAACAGGGGTCACATTCATTTATCCCCCTCACAGGGGAGTCCCTCTTTAAGGAAACCCAGCTCATAAGAAGTGCTGTTGGCCAGAAAAGGACCAGAAATCAGAACCAGGGCTGACCATGAGGGCTAATCTCTAGAGACCAGGGCACCTACTCCCTTATTTACTGTTGAGATAGCAGAAGGCTTAGAACCCTACATTCCTAGACTTTTAGAAGTGGAAGAAGACTTAGAAGTTATCTGGGCTAAAGTTAAGTGGTTAAACACCCAGGTGCACAAGTCAGACTGCCCGGCTTGAAATCCCAGCTCTATTACTTACTGGTCCCATAAACTTGGGCGAGTCACCTAACCTTTCTGTGCCTCAGCTTCCTCTGTTGTAGTAAAGGCTAATAGTCCCATCTCACAGGCTAGTTAACTGAGTTCATACATGTAAAGTGCCTAGGACAGTGCCTAGCATGCTAAGTGCTTAGTAAATTTTAGCTCCCGAAAATACCTAAAGCAAAAGTAACCAGGTAGTGGTTTGCAGCCATTTTTTTTCCTACGCATGTCTTAACATACTGTGTCATTATTATTTTACAAAAGTGGGATCATACTTACACACTGTTCTGTAATTTCCTTTTTCACCAAATAATATATCCTCTGTGCCGTTTTTGAGAAACCTTAAAAGCATTTTCCTCTGGATTTCCCCCCATGTTCAGAATCATCATATGGGTGGCAGATTGTGTATCCTGTAGTTTACTTAACCAGTCTTCTACTATTGGACATTTAGGTTATTCTCAATTTTCTCCCTTCTGTAAATAAAGCTGTGCTGAGCAAGAAGTGACTGTTGCCAATGACTGTATGACCTTGGGTGTGACCTTCTGGGTCTCAGTTTCTTCATCTAAAAACAAAAAGACAAGATTCTACCAGGTGATTAAAATCTCCCTTGATCCAGATATGAATCACATGCCAGACATCTCTGACCAGCAACCATCAGCTTCTGCTTGCATTCCCCCAGTGACAGGGTGCTCACTACCCCATGAATGGTCAATAAACTATCCACTCATGTTGGGCCAAAATCTGCCTCCCTGCTACTCCCAGCCAAGTTTTAGTCTCTGGGCTTCCATAAATTCAGTCTATACTCAGTGGCCAGTGGCTGGCCAGTGCAGAAGGTAAAAAACTTTGATTCCTCCCTCCCTCCCTTTCTCCATGCTTACTATGTATTAGATCTTCTGCTGAGCAAATGGATGTGGCCACAGGAAAAGTTAGCTGCAGAGTCAGAACTAGATCTCAGGTGCCCTAAATCCTATTCCAGGGGACTGTCCTCCATTGTGGGTTGGGCATGCTAAGGCCGGTGGCCATCCTCAAATGCATTGCAGTGTTCATGCCCCAGGCAGAGTCCTGGGATGCTCTGTGAGCAGGTGACCAGAATGGGGGACAATTTTAGTCTCTGGCTGGATCAGGACTCCCACCAGGGTTTTACTAGAGCTGGACCCAAGCCTCTTTTCTTTTCTCCCACCTGTCCTTAAGAGATTTAGAAACAGGTCAATTTAAATACAGTTTCAAATAAAAATAATTTCAACTGTGTAGCTCTGAGGAGTTAGTTCTCTGTGGGGCCTATGTCCTCCCCAGGGCTTAGCATTGCTCTTTGCTTTCATTCATTCATTCATTCATTCATTCAATATATCCTTTTTAAGAGCCCACTTGGTGCCCTCTCTGACATGTGGTAAGGTTTTAAAGAGAGATTTTGCCAATCCAAAGCCCCATCTGAGCTTTAGTTTCCCCATTTGTAAAATAGAGGTGTTGAGTTGATCTATTCTTTGCCATTCTTGCAAGATATAGTGAAGGTAAATGAAGTAAGGGGTAGAGAAGGATTCTCATGTTTGGGGATCGAGTGAATGAATGCCCTCTTTTCAACTGAGCACAGTGCCTGCAGTAGGAATGTAGCAACTACTTGTTGAATGAATAAATCAATGAATGATTGAATGAATCAGTTAATGTTGGAATAAATGCATTTTTTTCCTCCTCCCTGTTACTGCCCCTCTGCTCCTGTGTTAACTACATAGACAGGCCAGCAGGGCCAGCTGTGCAGCCTGAGATAAGGCCTTGGGTGGGTGTCTCCCCTATCCCTCCCCTGAGTGGGTGTGGAGCCGAGGTGTAATGCCCAGTGCTGGTGGAACTGCCGCACAGAGACGGACACAGGATGGGCTCTAAGTACCAAAAGTCTGTGCGGGGCCTGCTGACCCTGTGGGCCTTTATGCTGGAGGTGACTCTCATTCTCATCTTCTTCTTTTTCACCTCCTATGAAACTTCTGTAAAGGAACAGAAGAAGCTCCTGAGGACCTATCGTGGTGAGTGTCCAGAGGGGAGGTGGTCACAGAGGCAAATAGCAGGGACAGGGGAAGAGGAGGTCTGTGGTCCTCCAGGGGCCTAGGGGCTCCTTTCCACAAAGTCTCCGAGGAAAGGGGTTCCCTCATCCTCTTCCATTCGTTGCGCAAAGACCAAGCCAACAATACAGTCTCTTCTTTAGGACCGGTGTCACCATCACCTCTTCCATGAAGCCTCCCTTGATTTGTCAGGGCAGAGGGAGGGGCCTCCTTTTCTGTGTTCCTAGTATTCCCTTTGCCAAATGGTCTTCACAATTCTCTGCTTCTCTGCTTCCCCACCCCCGCTGCTCTCTCCTTAAAAGCAATGAATTTCATGTTGCTGTCAGGTTTGGGGGATTTCGTTTCCTTTTTTTGGTCTCTTTTTCTCATTTCTGTACCACCCTCCTTTTGGAAGCTTTCCTCTCACTTAGGGGCTGGGAAGTCTGCTTTCTGCCTGCAAATCCAGAGCCATAAGCTCTGGCTGAAGGGGAATGTAGGATGGTTGTTATTTTATATGCAGCTAAAAATATTCATAGACTGTGATGAGAACAACTCTAAACAAGACAGACATCCACAGTGGTGTGGCTTTTGCTTTTCTTAAAAGTTGAGATGAGTTTTCAAGTATATCAGTGGGTCAATATGTTGTTTATGATAACGGAAGGGCCTCCTTGAGTGAAGTCCCTGGGACAAAGCTGAAGCTTGAGCCTAGTTGAATGCTTGCTTGTTTCTAATTGATGTTAACTAGTTAACTGGAAGCAAAGGGAAGGCATCCCTGGGCCCTCAGCAGTGGAAAGAAGGACAAGGAGATGACTTGGGGAGGAAAGTCCCTACACTGCTTAATGGGCCAGCCCAGAGAGGGCTCTCAGTGCTGGACAAGTGAGGCCTGGACACAATTTTAATTCATTTCAATTTACTTTAATTCTTTTTAATCCGGTACAATGTAATTCAATCCATTCACTCATTCATTCCCTCAACCCTGTATTACAAACCATGTGAGATCCAAACGTATGCTAATCAGGGATGATATTTATTGATTACTTACTAGGTACCAGGCACTATTCTAAATGCTTTACCATAACTCTACAAGACAGGTACTATTATGATCTCCGTTGTCCTTGTGAGGAAACTGGGCACTTAGACATGGAGTGACTTGCCCAAGGTTGTTCAGCTAGCAGTAGCACAGCAGATTTAAACTTAGTCAGCCTTATATTTAAAATAGGTAACCAACAAGGACCTACTGTATAGCACAGGAAACTCTGCTCAATACTCTGTAATAACCTAAATGGGAAAAGAATTTTAAAAAGAATAAATCCACGTATATGTATAACTGAATCACTTTGCTGTATACCTGAAACTAACACATTGTTAATCAACTATACTACAGTATAAAAGTTAAAAAATTAAAAAGAAAAATTAAATTGATTAAATAAATAAATAAATAAAACTAAATTAAGGGAAAAAAATAAACTTAGGCAGCCTGGTTTGAGTTTCCATGCCCTTAACCATGATGCTTCACGACCCCATTTTACAGTAAGTTTGAGTCTCTTGTCATATAATCAGTAGACGTAGGAGCCAATATTTCAACTTTGTCGTTTAGGTACAGGGTCCCTCTTCTTTACCCCTAGGCTGTGCTGCTAACATATAATAGATATAAGCATCCTCAGATGCTCACTTTGTATGGAAGCACAGAGGAGGGCCCACAACCCAGGCAGGGAGATGGTTATGTCAGGAAAGGCCTCTGGAGAGAAGTGACTGCCCAGCCAGGCTTTGGAGGCTCAGTAGGAGTTACCATGTGAAAATGGAGGGTCGAGAGCGCAGCAGGAACCGTTGTGTGTACACTCATCGGACTGCACCAATCCGGGGTTTAACACTGCAGTGCTGTTGGAGCATAAATAGGGAAGCAGGGTGTGGTGGACCCATTGCATTGAGTAAGAAGTTTGCCCTTCATTCTTTTGATCTAATAGGAAGCAGGAGCGTGATCAGTTTGGGTTTGGGTTATGGAGAAAGCCATTCCAGGGCTGGCATGGGCATGGGGAAGGGAGCGTGACTTGAGGTAGAAGGCCAGTGTGGAGGCTGTAGTGTAGTATGGACCAGGGGGCTTCAAATTTTTCTGATCATGCACGCCATTATGCAAGCATGCACCATATTTATATGTACTGCTACATGAATACATTTTGTACATTATTATACATGTACACAACTTAGAAAATTTGAAAGAAATCAAAAGTAAATATAAAATATTTTCAAATTACTGATCATGATGGTGTCAGTCACTCTTAAGGCAAGGTCCATTGTTACTGTTTTTTTTTTAAAGGAAAGTTTTTTTTTTCCCACACTATTTTTAAAATATTTATTTATTTATTTTTGGCTGTGTTGGGTCTTCGTTTCTGTGCGAGGGCTTTCTCTCCTTGCGGCAAGCGGGGGCCACTCTTCATCGCGGTGCGCGGGCCTCTCACTAACGCGGCCTCTCTTGTTGCAGAGCACAGGCTCCAGACGCGCAGGCTCAGTAGTTGTGGCTCACGGGCCTAGTTGCTCCACGGCATGTGGGATCTTCCCAGACCAGGGCTTGAACCCGTGTCCCCTGCATTGGCAGGCAGATTCTCAACCACTGCGCCAGCAGGGAAGCCCCCATTGTTACTGTTAATGATAGTGGATGTGGACTTCCCTGGTGGTGCAGTGGTTAAGAATCCACCTGCAAAGGCAGGGCACACAGGTTCGATCCCTGGTCCGGGAAGATCCCACATGCCGTGGAGCAGCTAAGCCCGTGCTCCGCAAGTGAGCCCGTGTGCCACAACTACTGAAGCCTGCGCGCCTAGAGCTGGTACACTGCAACAAGAGAAGCCACTGCAGTAAGAAGCCCACGCACTGCAATGAAGAGTAGCCCCAACTCGCCGCAACTAGTGAAAGCCCGCGTGCAGCAATGAAGACCCAATGCAGCGAAATAAATAAATAAATAAATAAATAAATAAATAAATGATAGCGGATGGCAATCCATTCCTCGGGGTCTTCTTGACAATTTCAAATTATCTTGCTTGACTTCTTGTCAGATATGGTTCGACTGACTTTTTTTTTTTAAACTCTGAATGTGGCTGACGGAGGGTCTGCACGAGGAGAAGTATCACTCTGCCCTTTTGTTTCTGTATGTTTGGCTGCCATTATTGTTCTGCCTTCAATCTGTGTTTTTTGGCAGGAGTTGTTTGAGCCATTAGTCCATTTTGTGAAGGTTAGTTGACTTAAAACTAGGTAGCAATCTGTCAATCCACTTAACCTAATCCAGTCCCTGTAAACGATAAGTTATTTAAACCAACCAATTCTTTTTTTTTTTAACATCTGTATTGGAGTATAATTGCTTTACAATGGTAGGTTAGTTTCTGCTTTATAACAAAGTGAATCAGCTATAAATATACATATATCCCCATATCTCCTCCCTCTTGCGTCTCCCTCCCACCCTCCCTATCCCACCCTTCGAGGTGGTCACAAAGCACCGAGCTGATCTCCCTGTGCTATGTGGCTGCTTCCCACTAGCTATCTATTTTACATTTTGAAGTGTATATATGTCCATGCCACTCTCTCACTTCGTCCCAGCTTACCCTTCCCCCTCCCCGTGTCCTCAAGTCCATTCTCTACATCTGCGTCTTTATTCCTGTCCTGCCCCTAGGTTCTTCAGAACCATTTTTTTTTTTTAGATTCCATATATATGTGTTAGCTATACGGTATTTGTTTTTCTCTTTCTGACTTACTTTACTCTGTATGACAGACTCTAGGTCCATCCACCTCACTACAAATAACTCAATTTCGTTTCTTTTTATGGCTGAGTAATATTCCATTATATATATGTGCCACATCTTCTTTATCCATTCATCTGTCGATGGACACTTAGGTTGCTTCCATGTCCTGGCTATTGTAAATAGAGCTGCAATGAACATTGTGGTACATGACTCTTTTTGAATTATGGTTTTCTCAGGGTATATGTCTAGTAGTGGGATTGCTGGGTCGTATGTAAACCAGCCAATTCTTAAAAAGGACATTTTTAAGACAATCTGGAAACTGGAGAAAAACATCAATATTATATAATATACAGAAATTATTGTTAGTTTTGTTAGGTGTGATAATAGCATAGTGGGTGGTTTTTAACCTATTTAGAAACAGGTTTAACAATTTAACAAATAGTGGGCCCTGTTTGTTAGAAAAGCATATTGAAATGGAATGATGTCTAGGGTCTGCTTCATGCCAAAAAAAAAAAAAAAAGAAGAAGAAGAAAGGAAACAAGGATAATAAAAACAAGATTGACCCCATGTGACAATCATCAAAGCTGGGAATGGGTACATGAGGTTCATCATGCTACTCTGTTTTTGTGTATGCTTAAAATTTTCCATAATATAGAGGTAAATTAAAAAAAAAAATCCCTGTCGTTAGTTGCAACATGACGAATATCGAGAAACACGTCACCCCCGTGCTCAGTGGCCCAATATTCCCTTAGAACACCTTCTGAAGCTAGGAGACTAAACTGTCTGACATCCTGAGCAAGTGAGAGGAGGCTCCTGGGTTCATCTGAACATTAAATGCTTGCAGAGTTGCAAACTTCACCAAGTGCCTTTAGGGGTAGAAGAGCCTAGATTAGTGGTTCTCAAAATGTGGTCCCCAGACTAGCCACCTCAGAATCCCCTGGGAACTTGTTAGAAATACCCGGGCCCCCATCCATACCTACTGATCTGAAACTCTAGGGTGGGGCCCAGCAACCTGTGTTTTACCAAGCGCTCTAAGTGACTCTAATGCTCATGGAAGTTTGAGGACTACTGGAGCTAGACTGATTCACATCTTGCCTCTGCCTCTTCTTAGCTGTGAGACCTTGGGCAAATCACTCAACCTCTCTCTGCCTCTGTTTTAACCTCTGTCACATGATGATAGTACTTTTTTAGTTGTCGAAAGGATTAGAATGAACACATACCAAGACTGATAAAGAGTATTATCTTTTATTATGAATAAACTTTAATTTCTTAATTTTGTTAGTAAAAATGAATAGAGCTAGAGTGCTAATATCTCTTCTTCCAGCAGCCCCTGTGGATTGCCTGGAGCATCTTCTGAGGGGTGTGATCCCTACTCTGGTGACCACTGGCCTGGATGACCTGTGATGAGGCCAAATGGGCAGGGACAAGAGAGGAGAAGTGAAGAGTCAGATTCAAGAGCTATTTAGGAGATAAAATCAGCTGTTCTTGGTGAAAACGAGGGAGGAGTCAAGGATGGCTTCATATGTGAGATTTGGCAGATGGAGGAGCCCATTCCTGAGATGAGAGACACAAGGGGAGGGGCAGATTGTGGGATAAATGAACAATGATATGTTCATTCTGGGCTTGGGATTCAGGTGCCTGTGAGATGCTTGGGGGAAGCAAGTGCATCCATTATCTATTGCTGCATAACAAACCACCCCCAACCTTAGTGGTTCAAAAGAGAAATCATCTAACTTGCTCCTGATTATGATTCCATGGTTCAGCAATTTTAGCTGTACTTGGTGATGCAGTTCTTCTGTCAGTTTTACCTAGGGTCACTATGCATCTCCAGCCTGGAGGTTTGACTGTGGCTGAATGGCCTCAGATAACCTCATTCGCATGTTCGTCAGTTGGTACTGGCTGGCAGCTAGCCCATGTGGTTTCAGCAGACTAGCCCAGACTTTTCACATGGCAGCAAATGAGTTACCACGGTAAGAGAGGGCAAGCCCCAATGCGCAGGTGCTTTTCAAGCCTCTGCTTGTATCGTGTTTGCTAATGTCCCATTAACCAAAGCCAATCACAAGGCTCAACTCAGGTGGGAGGGGTCTATACTGGAAGGCATGATTCACTGGGAGCCATTACTCTGACAACCTATCACACAGAGCCTGCTTGCAAGCTGCCACATTGGGGGACCATCCTGGGCGCTGCACTGTGGCTACCACCCAATTGCCCCCGTACTCCTTAGAAGCAGTAAGCAGAGCTACTAAAAGACAAGAGGGGCTTTGCCAGTGACATATAAATACCCCCAAACCCTGGAACCTTCTATATCTCAGCCTTGACTGCCCCTTTGATTGGGCAATCTCTTTTTCTTGTCCCAGGCTGCTGCAGGGGTGCGGGTGGGGTGAGAGGCTGCGGGGAAGGGGACGGCAGCATGGGGCTCCGTGGATGGTCCCTGACAGGGGCTGCAGAGGTCCTCCCAGTCAGTGGTGGGGAGCACAGTGTGGAGGCCGAGCCCAGGGCCTGAGGGACAGAAGCTGGGCCTGGCTTCAGAGCTGACGATGCTGAAGTGTCTGCAGGCCAGAGGGAGGGGCTAGGGTGGGTGGGGACACAGAGTGAGACTCCCAGGGGCAGCCAGGCCGAAGGAAGGGGGCACAGTCTTGCCCAAAGTCAGAGCTAACAAGTGGCAGGCGTGGAATAATAGTTACTAATACTTACCATGCACCCAGTGCTAGGCTAAGCAATTCGAAGGAGCCAGAGAGCTCGGTACTCACAGCAAACCTCTGAGCAGGTGCTATTGTTTCAGACCATTTTACAGACTAGCAAGCAGGAACACAGAGGTAGAGCCAGACTCTGAACTCTGACAACCTGACTCAGAGGTCCACACTCTTCATTTGACACTATGGAGACTGAAGAATGTATGGAGAGGCAGGATGGTATAGTGGTTAAGCCCAGGGAGTCAGGATTCAGCTCTGCCACCAACATTTGCTAGCTGTGTGACCTGGGCTAATTACAGCACCTCTCTGTGCCTCCCTGTCCCCATCTGTAAAATGGGGATAATAAATAGTACCTCCTGCATGGGCTTGTTGAAGGTTAAGGCTGGCAGGCACTTGGAAGAGTGCCTGGTATGTGGCGGGCACCATGTATGTGCCCGCTGTTACAGTGATGGTAATTATTGTCCTGCAGGACTCCCAGGTTAGACTTTCTCTAAGTCATGGAACTTTCATAAACTTTAGAAGGCCTGCCTTAGACAGTATGTAAAACTCCCCTCTGGGGCCCGGTTGTTGGGGCCCCTGAAGCAATCCTCTCCTTATCACCCCTGGACACCTTAGCATCATTAGCTTATCAGACCAGCAGCTGATGAGGGGCGCAGCACAGGGTCTGAGAGGCAGAGGCTGACACCAGTGGGGATGCCCTGAGCTGGGACCCAGCGCTGAAGTTGGGGTCCAGGTCGTGAGACATGGGAGGAGCAGGGGTGGGCCAGAGCCCTGGGAGGCTGGGAGAGGAAACGGGAGGATGCAGGGGGTGAGAGTAAAGGGACCCTGAAATCAAATGTGATTTACTGACCAGTTTGGGGTGAATGTGCTCTGTCAACAGCTCCCAGAAACTGCCACCCTAATTTCATCCCCCTGGCTGAAGCACAACCCCACCCTCAAGGACACTGTGGGGTCTTGGGAGGAGGGTCCTGAGTGCCTATACCTGGCAGCAGGCGTGGCAGCTGTGCCTGATAAAGCTCCCAACCAAGAGCCTCTGACTTTCTATCTTTAGAGCCTCACGTCTGCCGTAATCCTGGTGCCCTTCCCCTCCCCACCCACTGACCCCCTCCTCTGAACACACCAGAGCGGTGAGATCCTTACAGAGTATCAAGTCTGACTCCCATGTGTTACAGATAGAGAAACGGAGACCCAAAGAGGGCAAGGGACTTGCCTAAGGTCCTTTAGTGCGTTGCGGGCAAACAAGAGCAAGAGACAGCCTAGCCTGATGGGAGGGCACTGCACCAGGAGTCCAGAGCTTGGCTCTGTTACTGACATGCTGTGTGCCCTTAAGTAAGTCACAGGCTGTCTCTGGTCCCCTTCTGTAGAATGAGAGGAAAAGGCAAGCATCCTCCTACTCATGGAATCTTCGATAAGTCTGGACCCTTTGCATATAGCATTGTTGCAAGATGGTGGATGTGTTTGTTTGTTTGTTAGTTTGTTTTTTAACAGCAGTGTTTAAGAAAAGATTGAATTTGAATATCTAAAGTGGGGTTTGCAGTCTCCAATTGGCCATAGCCCTCACCACTCCCTAATACACATTTTACCCTTTATATACATAGTTTCCTGCTCAGCTCCTGAAGGAATTTGAGGGATCCCAAGAGGAGCCCCTATACAAAATGTGCCCTGCCCACCCCCATTCCACCCCCATTCCTAAGGGGATGCAAGCAGGAGATGGAAACATTGCCTCCCCCTCCCTTATGTCAGAGAAAAAAGGTGAAAGAAGTTGAATCCTCCTGATTGTCCACTTCTCACCCACTCCCCAAGTCCCCAGATCCCATGGAGATGCCCGGGTCTCCTATAACCTGGTGTTGTCAGACTGACCTGGGATCATCAACACCCACCCAAGTCCTATGTGCAAGATTCTAGGTATGTGTATTTTTCAATGAAAGTGAATTTAAATGTAAATTGAAGAGGCTTTGGAGAGATCTGGAAATGAGAGCTTCCTTGTTATCAGAGCCAAGGGTGGAGACCAGGTGAATTCTTATTGCTGTGATGGTGATGATGGTGCTGGTGGTGAATAGCCACCATTTACTGAGCTTTTTCCATGTGCCAGGCATGGTGCTAAGCTCTTGAACAAAACATTACTTCCTCTGGCTCTCCCAGCACCCTCCGAGGGGGGGATAATTGCCCTTATTTAGCTGAGGAGGAAAGTAAGCAACCCACAAGGCCGTGCAGCTAAGAGGTTGAAACATAAAAATTGCCATTTTTATAGGTCAAAATGGTCAAATGTTGGCAATTTAATATGGCTTAACCTAATAGGGAATGATAGAGGTGGAGTCAAACAGAACTGTCTGACCTCAAAGCCCATGCTTTTTCCTTTAAAAAAAAATTACTTACTGTCCACATGCTGGCTGTAGAAATTTTTAACACTGAACATTTTTTAAAAAATAAAACTCTCCTAAACCCAGAGATAATCTCCATGGGGCAAAAAATTCCTTCAAGATCTCTCTCCAGGCATTTGTACATGTATGAACATAGTTGGTGTTTGTTGATAAAATAGTCTTTACTATTCTGAACAATTATGTGCCTCATACTGTTTGATTCTGGCAACCTGATAGGACAGGTATGATTATTTTTCCCATTTAATAGATCAGAAAAGCAGGAGGGCAGATAGTGTGGTAGCTCAAGGCACAGGCTCCAGAGCAGACCAGCTAGGTTGAAATCCCAACTCTACCAACTGGAGCAAGTTACTTAACCCCTCTGTGCCTCAGTTTTCTTGTCTGTAAAATGGTGATAATAACAGTACCTGGGACTTCCCTGGTGGCGCAGTTGTTAAGACTCCGCACTCCCAATGCAGGGGGCCCAGGTTCGTTCCCTGGTCAGGGCATTAGATCCCACATGCATGCTGCAACTATAAATTTGCATGCTACAGCTAAGGAGCCCGCCGGCCACAACTAAGACCCGGGGCAAACAAACAAATAAATAAATAATATTAAAAAAAAAAAACAGCACCCACCTTGAAGGATGCTTGTGAGAGCTAAATGAGATAGTTTATGTGAAGTGTTTAAAACAGTGTTGGCATTTGGTAAATACTTAATAAATGTTGGCTGTTATTAAAACTCAGAGACATTAAATAACTAGACTAAGCCACACAGCTGGAAAGTGCCAGAGCCCTGATATGACCCAAGCTTATCTGGTTCCAGAGCCCAAACTGTTATCCATTTTGCAAACCTGGAATTAATTCAAAGCATCCACCTGTTTCCTTTTGCTGGTCCCCTTCGGAACATTAGCTAAGTCCCTTGCGCTCATCTGTCACAGCAGCCCCTGCTGTGCAGGGTCTGAGGCTGGGAAAGGGAGGGTCACCCATGTGGCTCTGGTGCTTTCTGCTGGCCCACCAGGTCCCTTTCAGCAGGGGTCAAAGGGAGAGAGCCGTTTGCTGCGAAGATAATTTTGGTTCTTGCCTATGAACCTCTAGACCCGCTTCTGCCCCCTCTTCTGCATGACCTGAGCTAAGTCACCAGCTTCTGTGGCCTTATTTTCTCTCACACATGATCAGGAGGCTGAACCAGATTCTCAAAAGCAGGAGTCAGTACCTTTACTGAGTGTAAACTATGTGCAAGGACTTGTCCTGATGCTCTACACGTGTTCATATCATTGTGTTTAATAATAACAATAATTGCTGCATTTACTGAGCACTCACTATGGGCCAAGCCCTGCATTAGCTCAGTTAAACCTTCCCTCAAACCTGCATGGTATGTATGTGTTATCCCCATTATTCAGATGAGAAAACTGAGGCTCAAAGAGGGGAAGTAACTTGACTAAGCACTCTTCAATGATCTTTAATGTCCCTTCCAGCTGCCGTTCTGTAAAACTCCAATTTCACACAACCCTCCACCTTGTCTGCTTCTCTTCCTCCTTCTCGACATCTCTTCCCTGAGCAGACTTCCAGGATGTTATCATCATGGCAGTCCTCGGCTTGGGTTTCCTCAACACATCTTTGCGGAGACACTGCTGGAGCAGCGTGGCCTTCAATCTCTTCATGCTGGCCCTCGGGGTGCAGCTAACAGTCCTGCTGGATGGCTTCCTGAAGCAACTCTCCCTTAGGAAGATGGTCCTCAATCTTTCCAGGTAACTGGATGGCCGCTGGATCACTTTTGGGTCCTTGGGGGTCTGGGGCCCAAGAGGGCAGATTCTAGAAGAGCTGGCTTGTCCCCTTCTCTTTCTAGCACCGACACCATGCAATATTCAGGACTTATTTATACTAACAAATTACTCATTGTTTGTCTAAAATTCAAATTTAACTGGCATCCTCTATTTTATCTGACAACCCTACTCTGTGACATCACAAGGGGCCCAGATCTACAGCCCACCCTGTATCCTTTCTTTTTTATTGATTTTGATTTCATAAACTTATACAATAAATATTAGTTCAAAGAAAAAATTAATAGAGATTAGACAAAAAGAAATAGAAATCTCACACTCAAAGAGAGAGTCTCTTGAAAAGAAGGAAGTACTCTCAGTCCTCAAATGCTGGTGGACAAGAAATAGCCTTGTCTTTAGTTTCTTTAAATTAACTTTGATTTATTTAGATGCCTTTATAAGAACTAGCAAAATTAACCTGTGTTGCTAGAAGTCAGAATAATGGTTACCTGAGGAAGGTGGTGTCTATTGATTAGGAAGGGGCACAAAAGAAGTTTATGTGGTGCAGTAAACATTCTCTATGTTATCCTGTGTGATGGTTACACAAGAGTATATATGTATACACACACACATACATTAAGTTGTACATACCTGCAAAAAAAGTCATTCACACTTAATAGGAGGAACCAGGTAAAATTTTTCTTTAAAAATTGTTTTTTGGTTTTATCCAATTCTGAAACTTTGTCTTGCCCAGATGATGGGTAAATCCCACCTTAGGTATCTTGGGGACCCCTTCAAGGCCATTCTACCCTCCCCTCTGAGACCCTACTAAACCTCTGGGCACTGCTGTTAAACATCTCTCCATGAACCAGGCTCTGTGCTGGGCACTTCACAAACATTGTTTGTTTAGCCCTTCCAAGTAGGGGTCTGATGTGGCGTACAGGCAAGGAACTAGACGCTCAGAGCTCGTAAGACACTTGCCTAGGGTCACATAGCTAACTGGTGGAAATGGCTTCAGTTTTAACTCTGTAACCTTTCCCACACACTGCAGAGTGGTCCTGACAAGAAACACAGTGTAGCCAGCTCCCCACGGGCCCTGAAAAAAACTCTTCACCTTTTTTCTTTTAAACCATTTTAGGGCTAATCCCCATGGGGATTCAATAACCCCAGTAACCACCTGGGAAGTGACAAAGGGCATTCTGGGGGAACTCCAATAGGGTGGTCCTGGTCTGGTGTTTCTGCTGCCTTGGCTTAAGGTCACACAAGCCTTCGGCTTCCTGAGCCTGAGTCTCCAGGCATCTCCAGGCTGCCCCTTCTTCTGACGTCCTGCCTGCAGGAATCTGTTTGCTCTCCACTCAATCCAGAAAGACAAGAAGAGGCCATTTACAGCCCGAGTGAACGCCCCTGCCCTGCCCTGCCCACTTGGGTCCTCCCAGCTGCGACCCCCAATGGGGCTGGCTTCACAGATTTGAACAATGGGCTCCTTCCTGGACTTTCCTGCTCTGGCTGGGCTGGTGGGCGGTGTCCAGGCCTGCCTCTCAGACAGGCCCTCTCCTGCGGCCTCACCCGCCCGAGGCCTGACTTGGCACTGAATCGGTTCTGCCTTGAGTCACCGATGACCAGTCCCTTCAGGGCAGGGGCCTGTCTTATTCAGTTTTGTCCTCCTTTGTTTTCCTCACATAGTAAGGACTTAGTAAATGGTTATTGGAACAAAGATGAAAATAAAAAGAACCCTGAAAGTTGTGATATTTTTAATGCTGTGTGTTAAAAGGTCTTGGAGGGCCTATCATAGCAATAACCAACCCCCTTACTTTGCTTGACTCACTTTGCCCTCCCAACAGCTCCGTAGGCCTTGCCTCTCCCTTATAGATGAGGACATGGAAACACAGAGTGGTTAAGTCATTTGCCCAAGGCCACACAGCCAGGAAGTGGCTGAGTCAGGATTCCAACCTTGGCAGCCTGAACAAGACTGTGCTAAGCACCGTACTTCACTGTCTCAATACCTCCCTGGTCCCAGCTGGCCCCTGAGGTCTGAAATCCTCCCACTGGCACAGAATCTCTTGAATTAGGCTTTTGCCAGTTAAATGAGTGCTCGCCCAAAAGATAACATGGCCAGCCACAGTGAAGCACTGAGTGACCCTTCATTTCAAATAATTCCTGGCCCCTTCCCCATACCTTTGGCCTCCTCTGGCTTTCCCTCTGAAGTCCTTGAGCCTTAAGTAGGACACTACCTTGGCAGCAAACAGTGGGAAGTCTGTGTCCAGACTTCAGAACACAGGCTTTGGATCCAGGCCAAATGGGTGGGTTTGAACCTTACATTTGTCATTAACTAGCTGTGTGGCCATTACCAAAACAGTCACCTCTTCCAGTCTCAATGTCCTCACCTGTAAAATGGAGGTACTGAATGGTACCCTAGCACCATGTACAGAGGGCTACCTGGAGGATTAAAATTTAAATGAGGTGATGTACTTGCAAGCCTGTTATACATAATGCTCAATAGATTATTATTATTACTATCACTATTATGGTGGTGGTGGTGGTTGTAGCATCATCATCATCAACTCCCAGGGGGAGGGGTGGTCTCAGCAAAGTGCCAGAGGAGTGTGGGTTGGTTTAACCACAATGGATTGTCCAGCTCAGTGCCACCTCCTCCAGGAAGCCCTCCCTGATGAGTCCAGTTCACATTGCTCTCTCCCTCCAGTGAACCCCTCTGGCCTTGTGATATTGCAGATGGTTTTAATTGACAGGGTCATGATGTCCGCTTTGTCTCCCCAGCCCAATCATAAGTGTCTTGAAAACAAAAATTGTTTTCTCCTTCTGAATCCCTGCACTAAGCTTGCTCACTTGTCAAGGGAAGGAAGGAATCAGTAATAGCACTGAGTTAGTTCTTTGTGCCAGTCATGGTGTGCTAGACACACATGCACGACTATTCCTTCTAATCCCCCGCAACACTCCCATGAGATAAGTATTATCATCCTTCTTATTTTACAGATGAAGAAACAGGCTCAGTGAGATTAAATAGCTGTTCAAGTGGAAAAGCTGGAACTGGAAGCCAGGCTTGTCCTACTTCCAAACCCAGTCTCTTTCCACTACAGGGTGTGGGAGAGAGGAGGGTGGTGGTGCCTGAAGGATGGGCGGGCAGGTGAAGAGCGCCCTCTATTGAGCATCTGTGAGTGATGACAGTAGAAGAGAAGCCCAGGGCAGAATCCTAGTAGTCAGATCCCAGAAGCGGTCCCGTGGGAACAATCAGACATTCATATGAGAACTTCGGAGCATCCTCAGTACAGATGAGTGTATGCAGATCAATCAGAGTGTGGCTGCCATCCTGGGTGGGGGAGGGGATGAAAGAGACCCCAGACTCGGCAGCCTCCATCCCCATGAGAGCGGAAATTTTGTCTATTTGCTCTCCTACTCCATCCCCAGTTTCTTGAAAAGTTTCAGGCAGAGAGTAGGTCCTCAACAAGTGTTTGCTGAATGAGTGGATGAATGAATGGGAGGCATACTTCCTTCTCAGTCATCCCTGTCTTGCCCCCTCTCCCCAGTATTCAGATATCCACCATGAGCGCTACATCTGTGCTGATCTCAGTGGGTGTCATCCTGGGGAAGGTCAACCTGCTGCAGCTGCTGTTGATGACATTGATAGAGGTGACAGCCTTTAGTGCCACGAGGATGGTCGGCAAGGAAGTCTTCAATGTGAGTCATGGTGCTGTGAGAAGGGACCTCAGGGATGAGGGCTGAGCAGGTGAAAGGGGAGGGCTCTGTCTCCATTTGATAAAGCTTCTGGGATTAAAAAAATTAAAGACGGACCAAAATGGGGTTGCAAAAGTGTGGTCTATGCTAAACATTTAAACATAGCAAGCAAATGCTATGAAGGCGGTTCCCACGGTAAAAACTGTCAAGGAAAGAGGTCAATTCCCAGAGATGGAAAGCCCACTGTGGGCAATGCATTAT
This sequence comes from Balaenoptera acutorostrata, assembly GCF_949987535.1. Lineage (NCBI taxonomy): Eukaryota > Metazoa > Chordata > Mammalia > Artiodactyla > Balaenopteridae > Balaenoptera > Balaenoptera acutorostrata. The sequence goes on along the minus strand of NC_080064.1, from coordinate 20,081,754 downwards.
AAGCCTTTTCCTGCTTTGTTATGGTTTTCATAGTGGTTGTTTTAAAAAGCTGCATTAATTCAAAGCCATCTCCTCTCTTCTCTGCAGCTTCAATGTGTTAGTTTAGCTGGTCCGGGGGAGGGTTTGGCACTGATTTTGAGAGTTCACTGCTTCTCCTCAAAAACTTCAATTCAGCCTGGGTTTGTTGCATGGAAGGGCTCAGGGGAAACTAGAGCCAGAAACCAGAGCTGTTCCCAGTAGAGGCAACTCAAGAAGTGAGTATTCCAAGCTGACGATTCCCAAATGTGGTTTTTGGATTCCTGGGGGACCTCAAAGAGATTAAAAATGCAAGACCTCTTCAGTTCTTACAAGGGAATTCCACAGACTTTCATTTTCATGTGTGACTGAGGGTTCCCTACCATTCATTCATTCCTTTCACAAATATTTATTCTGAGCCTATTATGTACCAGGCACTCTTCTAGGCAGTGGGAAAATGCAGCTGTCGTGGAACTTCTATTTCAGAGGGAAAGACTGCCAATAAACAATAAAAAGGCAAAAGATACAGTGTGTTAGATAGTGATAAGTACTATGGAGAAAAAAATAAAATGAGGAAAGCAGACAGGAATAGCTGTGAGGGAGGATAAAGTGTTAGAGAGGTTGGCCAAGGAAGGCTTCACTGGGCAAATAATTTTTGAGTAAAGAGCTGAAGGCAGCAGGTTTGCAAGTCACGTGGGTATCTGAGGACAGTGGCAGATGGAGGGCAGGGCCGTGGGAGTGGTCTGCCTCTTTCAGGAGGAGGATTGTGTCAGTGACACTGTTTAGAATTGTTGGCACATGATGATAATAAAAAGCAGATGGACTTTTAGTTGCTTTAATTGTTTTAAATTCTCTACAGACAATGCATCCCCTTATTGCCTGTACCCAGGGTGGACCACTCCCTCCACCCTGCACTCCAGGCAGTGGAACAGACGGTGCAAGGTGGTACTGACGTGGGAGCATGAGTGTGGGTTTGAGGAAGAGCAAGGACAGTGTGTGTGGAATGAGCAGGAGGTGAAGTCACAGAGGTTGTGCGAGAGCAGATCATGCAGGGTCCTGTAGGTCATAGTAAGAACGCTGACTTTGACATTGAGGGAGACATTGAGGAATTCCCACCCCCCTCACTGGGGGATTTGAGCAGAAATATGCCATGAGCTAAGATTTTAACAGGGTCTCTCTGGTTGCTACGTGGAGAAGAGTCAGTTAGGGGACAAGGGCGGAAATGGGGAGACAAGTTAGAAGATTACTGCAAAAATTTGGGAAAGTGTTGATGGTGGCTTAAACCAAGGTGGGGGTCAGTGGAGCATGGTGGTAAAAATTCTGCCAAATCTGGACATTTGTTGAAGGCACAGCTGACAGGACTTACCAGGAGCCCACGAAGTGAGTTATGAAGGGTTACTAAATTTGATATTCGTAAAGCAAAATTAGCATATAGCTGGAATTTTCTGAACACTTTAGTTCAGTATTATAAAAATTCCGGCTGCTTCATGTTGCAAAGATCATATCACTCATACTCTATGCAAAATTTGAAATTCTGCCAAAATGTAGGAAGCAGTGGGGTACATGTCCGTGTGGCTCTTCCCCCACCTAAGTGGACTTCAGCCAAAAGTGTTTAAAGCCAACCAGAGGGGAGTTCCCTGGCAGTCCAGTGGTTAGGACTTGGCGCTTTCACTGCTGTGGCCTGGATTCAATTCCTGGTCCTGGAACTAAGATCCTGCAAGCCACAAGACTCAGCCAACTAAATAAATAAAGCCAACCAGAAACCTGTCGGGAATAAATACACAGCAACTCACGGGACTCCTCTGAAAGGGGGGCTGCTGGGCTGGGTCAGCCTCCTGACTTCAAGTCACGCCTCCTACATGAAGCCAGAACTTTCTCCAAGGAACACGGGAGGTTCCCTCCCTGTGGGCAGAAGATGCTGACACTCACTGTTCCCGCTGGGTTTTGTTGCAGATGGACAACCACATAAGCATGATGTACATCCACGTGTTTGCGGCCTGTTTCGGGCTGACTGTGGCCTGCTGCCTCCCAAAGCCTCTGCCCAATGCAGCGGAGGACAAAGATCAGACGGCAACGAGCCCCAGTTTGTTCGCCATGCTGGGTGAGGACAAGGTGGCGTGGGTGGGCTCAGATCTGGGGTGGGCAAGAGGCTCCAAAAGGGCTCTGCAGAAAAATCTCTCTCCTTTTCCAAACTTCTCTGGGTGTCTGAAGCCCTTCGGTAATGATCCATTTCCTCAAGTAGTATCTGATGAATTCACATCTTTGAAGGAAGCATTCCCCTCTAGGGAACTTCTCTTCATTAATATCCAAAGGAGAGGAGAGGCTCATTACATCTCAGTTTAAATAAGGTTATCCAATCCTTTTGTCCTGAACTTAAAGCAGAGAATTGGACACGTGAAGAAAGCCAGGCCTGGGAGTGGAGGAAAGAACGGGGGTGGGAAGAGAGGAGTAATAATGATGTATCAATAGTTTGAAGAGCTCCAGTAAAAGTGATGAACTTAGAGGCTGGGAGAGGCTTAGACGAAGGAAATCAGGCAGTGAGATCGCCAGCAGGCAACTGAATACCAGGCCATTGGGCCAAATGAAAGCATCCCATTAATTTTTAAAAATAAGCATTTAGCCATCAAAGGCCAGGGTCAGGAGGCCTGGGGTTTGGTGATTTCAACTCTCTGGACCTTAGTTTCCTTGCCTGTAAAGTATGTTAGCTGGGCCCTACCAGCTTAAGAATTCAGAGTGGAGACATGATTTGCCCAAAGTCACAGAGCAAGAAAGTGACAGAGATGAGACTTGCCAGGTCCAGAATTCTCCTGTCTGAAGTCCCCCTGGCTCAGGCTTTGGAGCAGGAATACTGGTTCCGGCCACTGACCCTCTCTGGCCTCCAGGCACCCTCTTCTTGTGGATGTTCTGGCCGAGTTTCAACTCCGCTCTGCTGGACATTCTGGATGAAAAAAAGAAGGCCTTGTTCAACACCTACTACGCCCTTGCGGTCAGCATGGTGACAGCCATCTCAGTGTCAGCCTTGACTCACCCTCAAGGGAAGATCAACATGGTGAGGAGGGGGCCTTTCCCTTGGGCAGCACTTGGGTCTTCTAGGCCTGACACACATATTCACACCCCACCCGCCAGCCTCAGTGCCAGCGCCACAGGTCGGGAAAGAGCATATCGGGTGATGGGGTCTTGTCTGCAGCATCGTGGGGCATCAGCCCATCAGCACTGCCTTGTCAAAATGGGCCTGAAACATAGGAGACTGTCAAATGAGCAAAGGCCCTCTGGGGGGAGTGATTAAATCTATGAGCCTTGACATCAAACAAATCCAAGTCTGAACCCCATTTCTGCTAGTTACTGAAACCAGCTCCCATGAGCAAGAGTCAGCAGAGAAAAACGGGTAGAATGAGGCATCCTCTCCCCTTCCCCCAAGAACTTTCAAGAATGGAATAAACGGAATCAGAAGTAAAGAACTTTGTTCCCCTAGCCATCTGAACTTGGCCAAGCCACTTAAACTTTTTGAGTCTCAACTCCGTCATATGTAAAGGTGGGAATTGAGAGATGATGCACGTGAAGGGCTTCATGTGGAATAAGTGCTGGGCAAATATTAGCTGCTATTGTCAACGTAGCTGCGAGTCTGTGTGTAAGTTTTCGGGGGAGAGATGGGTGAGATGGTAGACTAAAGACAAAACAAGGTCCCATGATGATCAGGGCATGAGGTCAGCCAGCCAGACATGATGGGAAAAAGTCTAGACAGATCGGGGTTGGGGGGCGGTGGTAAGGGGCAGGGGTGAAGGGGAGAGAAGGTGGCCAAGGATGACAGGTTAAGTGCACTAAGGGGAGGTGAGGGTCCCCACAGGTGAGCTCCATGGTCACAGGGAGTCTAGGATCAGACAAGGTAGGGACATCCAGGGAGGCAGGTGTAGGCATCAGGTCAGGGAAGCCCAGAAGCTGGTCCCAGGGCCCAGAGCTCCAAGATCTGGGTAGAATTGAGAGGGGCAGAGAGCAGTAGCATAAGAGCAGGGCAAGGCCGCAGTTCTAGAGGAATGAAGGTCAGAGCAGAGACATGACCCAGGAACAAGAGCCAGCTTCTCGGGATGGGGTCCAATAATACAGGATGACATAGGCACCAAGTAGCCAATAATAATAATAGTAGAAAATGATAATAATGGCTTATATTTTGGGGGCATTTACTCATGTTCTATGCCAGGCATTGGGCTCAGAGTTTTATATATGGTAACTCAATTTTCACAATGACCATATCAGTAGATACAATCAAAACCCCATTTTTCTGGTGACAAAGTGAAAGCACTGAGTGGTTAAGTGCCCAAGGACACATCACAGCTAAGTGTGAGCATGGCTAGGATCCTGAGTAACTGCACTTTCAGGCTAAATGACTCCCAATCAGGGTGACTGCTCCCTGAGCCTGAGAAGTGGGGTGAGATAAGACCGTTGGTGAACTCCCAGCAGAGGGGAGGGGCTGGTTTCAGGATCAGAGAAGCAGGGAAGATGTTACACTGTTGTCTTGCTACCGGCTTACCAAGTAATTTAGAGAGATGCTGTCCTCTCTGTGTCATTTCATTCACCCACAAGCTATTGCTTTGCAGACTCACATCCACAATGCGGTTCTGGCAGGAGGTGTGGCTGTGGGCGCCCCCTGTTACCTGATCCCTTCTCCTTGGCTTGCCATGGTGCTGGGTCTCGTGGCTGGGCTGATCTCCATCTGGGGAGCCAAGTACCTGCAGGTAAGGAGCTGGGCGACGAACACCTGCTGCTTTGGCTTCCACCAGAGTCCGGGCCCCTAGAACATGGCGGGCCATCTTGTAGTGGCAAGGGCTGCATTAGGCAGCCGTTGGCACCTTCTCAATTTAGCTTCAGAGCTTGGGTGAGGGACTCACCCAGGTTGGGTGGTGCATTTGTTAAGATCTGGGGAGCTAGTATCAGAACCTATTCAAGCTTGCTCAGGAATAAGGGGGATTTGTTAGAAGGCTACTGGGGTATCACCGAACCCAAGGACAGGAATGCTGCTGGGAGCCCAGGAAAGGCTGGCACCAGGGATGCGGGTCTTGTGGGGAACCCAAGAAGTCCCTGCTCTTCTTTTTTTGCTTTTCCTGAACATCTGCTTTATTCTCACTCTGTAGACTTCCTTCTTCTTCTCCTACTCCACACGGTGGAATGTCGTCTTTCTCTTCAAGAAAGCAGCCAGGTGAAATCTCTTGGCCCCAGTTGCAAATTCTTTGGAGAAGGGGCTCCTTGGTCTAACTTGGATAATGTGCCCATCTTTGGCTGGGTGGGAGGTAGGACACATCATACATGCACGTCTGCTGTCCATGAACCATGTGAATGGGGGTGGGAAGGGCAGCACTCAAAAAAGGGATGCTGGGCTGATAATCTAGGTCACGTCCACTTCTGATTATTTAGTTCTTCTTCTAAGTGGATGGATTTTTCTTCCTTCAATATTCAACATATACTGGTAATATCAGAATGCTCCATTATAGCCGATTTGTTATCACACACTTCTAAGAGAAATATTTAGGAGCAACAGATCTTCATAGGTTTGAAGACCTGATGGAGGAAAAAGGAATAGACTTTTGGATGACACAAGAAGATGAATTTGGATGAACCGTGGATATTCAGGGAGGCAGTTTCAATCCCAGATAAGGAAGAACTTACCAACAGTTCGATCTGACCAAAAGATGGGGTAGTCTGCTTTTCATCTTTGGAGTGGAAGCACATGTCTTTTATCTCCTCTGGCTTTGAGATCCTCTGATGAAAGTAGGACATATTCAGCAAAACGTGTATCACGGGAATTCCCTGGCGATCCAGTGGTTAGGCCTCCGAGCTTTCACTGCAGAGGGCCCAGGTCCAATCCCTGGTTGGGGAACTAAGATCCCACAAGCTGCGCGGCGTGGCCAAAAAACATGTATCACAAGTATCATGAGGCTCAGTGTCCGTCACTTTCTCTATGCCTCAGGTTCCTTGAGTCTATCACTGCGGGAAGGATTCAAAGATGATTCACTGATTTTTCATTCATTCATTCACTCATTCATTCATTCATTCAACACATTTGTTTTAACAGTCATCCTGCTTCCCAAGCTATAGTGTAGTGAAGGAAATGGACAAATAAACGCAACACAGTGTGTTAACTGCTACTGGAGCACATCTAAGCTGGCCTGAGATGGATCAGGAAATGCTTCCCAGAGCAGAGAACGTCTTACCCGAGCATTGACAAAGAACTAATATTAGCCAGGGAAAGAAGTGGGAAATGTACTCCAGGCAGAAGGAACAGTGTGTTCAAAGGCTCAATGGCGAGAAGAGCATGTGACCCAACCAGGAAATGGAAAGATGTTCTTTGAGCTGAAGCATAAAGTTCATCAGGGAGTGTGCCTCTCACCATAGCCTTGAGAGATGGCAGGTGCTCAGGAATACCTTCTGGGTGAGTTCAAGAGCCTGAATTTTTATTCCCAAGACAAAGAGGATTCTAAGGAGGGAACTAGCCTGATCAAATTTGCATTGGTATCCACATCTGTTGGCTCCCGGCCATCTGGGAGGCCAAGTGATGAAATGGAAGGAGAACTGACTGGGCGTCCAGAGGTGTGGTCAGATTGTTTCCTTTTAATCAGCCATGTAGTCTCTTGGATGGCAGTTAGGTTTGGTCTAGACCAGTGGGTCTCAGTCAGCCCCTGGGGACATTTGACAATATCTGGAGACAGTTTCGGTTGACACACTTGGGAGAGGGGTGCTCCTGGCATCTAGAAGGTACAGGCCAGGGATGCCGCTAAACCTCCTACAGTGCACAGGAGGGGCCCTAGCATAACACAGAATTATCAGCCCCAAATGTGAGTAGTGTGGACAACGGACCAGCATTGGTGTCACCTGGGACTTTGCTAGAAATGCAGACTCTCAGGCCCCAGACCCACTAAATCCAACTCTGCATTTTAATGAGCTCCCCAGGTGCTGTGAGTGCACATTCAAATCTGAGAAGCACTTACTTAGTTGAGTCCTAATGCCCATCCCCCTGGATGCCCTGGATGCCAAGGGTCTGTGAAAGGGTGGGTAAGGAGTATCAGTTCCACATGCAGATCTGCTGATAATGGTATTTGCCCCCAGGTGTGTCTTCAACGAATGCTGGACCTCCATGACACCTATGGCGTGCAATATACCTTCGGCTTGCCGGGTCTACTCGGAGGGATCACCAACATTGTGCTGATGGCGCTTCAGGTCAAGTGGACCAAGATTTCCACGTAGGTCACTTGGCTCAGCCCCTTATCACCCCATCCAACACAGGAAGGAGTGTGCCCAGAGCCCTTGGCCGGGGAAGGGGGGGGTTACATTCAGGACCGGGCAGTCAGAGACCTCAGTGAATATTCATTGGCCAATTTATTCTGAAATTCTGCCCAGCCCCTACTGTGTATGGACTTATCACCTGTCCAGGCCACTTCTTTCTAAAGCAGGCAGCTTGGGTGCAGGGCAAAGACAGACAGTCCTGAGTCCTCCCGAAATGCAGACAGAGCAGGCAATCAGGCTCAAGCCAATTGAGCCTGTTTTCCAGTCCCTGGTGGTTTAGGTTGTGGTGAAGTGTGCCGTGGGGTCTTGACCTCTTACTAGCTGGGCCGTGCTACCTAACCTCTCTGAGCCTCTGTCACCCGATGGTAAATGAAGATAATGATAATTCCTCCCCTCATAGGGGTGTTGGATGCTACTTGAGGCCAGGTACTGTGTGGTTAAGAGGCTTTGATATGTTCATGTAGGAAAATGCTGAGTACAGCCCATCCCTGAGACCCAGAGAGGGAAGGAGCTTGGCTAAGGTCACACAGTGAGGTGGGACCGTGGGTCTCTGGACCAGAGTCAGGTCCTGTGCCCCCCAGACAATGGACAGCAATGATCAGAACCCTGGCCATCACCTTCTGGAAGTTGTTTATCTTCTTGTTTCTTTCCTTTCTTTTTTTTTTTTTTTTGCGGTGGGGGGCAGTTGTTTATCTTCTGAATGTGACTCACATATAATGAAAGAGTGACTTGGGCACAGGGATAGATTTTTCCAGATGAACTGAGTTAGTGATAACAATAATAATATAACTGATGACAATCAGTACTGTTTATTGACTGATTTCTAAATGCTAGGCATTATGCTAAAATCGTTACGTCATCATCTCAGTCAATCCTCACAACCACCTGGTGAGGTATTATTAGCTTTCCCTAAGAAATGATACTTCGGGGGAGTTAGCTGTCCAAGGTCATGTGGCTGAAACCTGGCAGTAAAGGTTATGAGCACCTGCGGTGGGTGATGAGAGCTCATCGTTGTGGAGGTATCTCAAAGAAATCATGGAGGTCTGCGTCCCTCAGTTCCAACAACAGAGACGACCATAGCCCCAAGTTATAGGAATCCTCTATGAGCAGGCGAGATATACCTCCATGAGCTGCTTGGGGGTGAGGAGGGTCCCATTTGGGGGTGGGGAGGGGATGGTCTGTGTGAAGCAGTGCATCTCTGTAATGGACTCCAATGATATGCCTGCCTCTGTTTCAATAGCTGTGCAACTCTCAGCAAAGCTTTTTCCTCTCTCCGGGCTCCTGAGTTTCCCTCTGTAAAATGAGAGGTTGACCTAGCAGGGTCCTACACTCAGATACCTGTAGGGACCAGGCAGGTAAGGTTAAAAATGAAACCGGTGAGGGGAGGAAACTATGGGCATTTGCTCTTCAGTGCCAGGCAGCTAATACCATGCAGGGTCCCAGGATAAGTGTTGCCAGATCTAATGACTTTTCAAAAGTCAGAAATCCAGAGTTATGCATGTACTCTTCCAAGCATTGGCAAAAGATTCAAAATCATTAGAAACATTGTGTGGGCCAAATTCTGCTCGTGGGCTGCCGACCTGGAACGTCTGGACCGCCTACCCTTCCATCCCCCAAATGCTGTGATTCTGTGGCTCTCCTAGAACAGTGGCTTTCAACAGCATCAGCATCACCTGGGACTTGTTTGAAATGCAAATCATACCCCACCCCAGACCCACACAATTAGAAATCTGGGGGCAGGCCCAGCAGTCTGTTTTAACGAGTCCTCTGTGTGATTCTCATACAAGCTCAAGTTTGAGAACTATTGGCCTATAGCAAAAAAAAACCCCCCAAAAACAAAGCAAAACCGTCAACCAGCAGTGTGCTGCTAAAGGATTAACAACTGGCTCTCCAGGGAAACAAAGCCCTGACTTAGAGCATTTGCTGATTTCTCCCTGTGGCCAATTTCAAGCCATCAAGGTAAGACCCCTGAATGTGGAGTTGAGAAGAGATGAGATCTATCGGCCTGTGTGTCTGTGTGAACTGGCTCCAGCACCCCTCTGCAAGTCAAGTCTCATCAGGATGAGACAGCCGAGGACCAAGAAGCAGTCCTCTCTCCTCTGCAGGAACCTGGCAAAGGGAAGGGCACAGTGACAGCAATGACCCCTCTCAGGGTGGCCTCTGGTCTGCTGGAAGTAAAGGGCACAGGCTTCAGGGACAAACAGACCAAGGTCACTTTTACCAGTTGTGTGACCTTAGGCATGGTATTCAAACTCTCTTTAAATCTCAGTTTTCTATCTGTAAAATAGGATAATAAGATCCATGTCCCAGGGCTGCTGTGAAGATTCAGCAACGTATAATAATTAAAGGGCTCAGGACAGTGCTTGGCATGGAGTAAACACCCAACACATAGCGCCTTTCTTTATGATGGTTACGGATGCTGCTGCCGCCGTAGGAGGGGCATCTGGATGTAGTGGAAAGATGGGGAAAGGACTGAGCTGGCAGTCAGAGCGCTTTCTGGGAAGTGTGGATCAGCTGCTTTATTAGCTCTGTGTCATTGGATGAGTCAGTTGACTTTACATTCATTCCACAGACAATATTTGTCGATTTCCTATTTGGGTGAGCGAATGTAAATGAGTCAGATGCTGTGCTTGGAGGCTGGATGGAGCATTTTTCACAAATTGTGGGATTTTTTAAAAATAAATCTATTTATTTAATTTATTTATTTTTGGCCGCGTTGGGTCTTCGTTACTGCGCGCGGGCTTTCTCTAGTTGCGGCAAGCAGGGGCCACTCCTCGTTGCGGTGTGCAGGCTTCTCATTGCGGTGGCTTCTCTTGTTGCAGAGCACGGGCTCTAGGCACACGGGCTTCAGTAGTTGTGGCACGCGGGCTCAGTAGTTGTGGCTCACGGGCTCTAGAGTGCAGGCTCACTATTTGTGGTGCACGGGCTTAGTTGCTCCACGGCATGTGGGATCTTCCCGGACCAGGGCTCGAACCCGTGTCCCCTGCATTGGCAGGTGGATTCCCAACCACTGCGCCACCAGGGAAGCCCAAATTGTGGGATTTTAAGTGGTGTGAAGATACACTTAAAGAGCACTGAATCACACAGTGCAGATGCTCTTTTTCACTTCTCATGCAATCTGTTGATTACATCAGGGAGAAAGTCTCCACCTGGGGCTGAGTGTCTCCACACTCTTCCAGCACCCGCTGACCTCTGATTTAAATAGCTGCAGACGTATGATGACGTAATGATTTTAGCATAATGCCTCAGGCTGAGATTTGCCCAGGTTGCCTCATCTGGGGGAGAGTAAAGCAATGTTTTGTTTTCATTGTATCTCTTTTTACAGTTACCTCCTATGTCTCTTCCATTTATGCAAGTGACACAAGGTTTTCTTTTAAATACATTTATTTAAATGTAAAAAAAAAAAGTCTATTTAAAGAAAAATATTTGTAACAAACGGTATCCCTGGAATTCGGATATGGCCAAATTTGTGAAGGTAACCCTCCAATGCTGAAATTTGGCCACCTTTATGGGTAGACAGACCTGCCTGGTTTGGATCCCAAGAGCCATTCATTCCAAGCCACATGGCATTGGAACCCTTGGTTCACTCTCCTAACCTGGACCTCCCATTTGTGAAAAAGGGACTTTCTCATAGGCCTGCTGTGAGGATCACATAAAACCAGATGGTAAACCATGGAGCTGAGGGCCTGGCACAGGGAGCCCATCCTGCACGGGGAAAGTTAATCTGGCGATTTCTACTTCATCCATTTCTGCTCTCAGATGGCATCAGGGTAGAGTGAATTGTGGGCTGGAAGTCAGCAGATTTGGGTTTAGCCTTTATTCCACCACTCATTAATTTTTTGAGAAACTTTTTTCTTGTGGTATAATCTACATCCAGAATAGTCAAATATCCTTAGGGTACCACTTGGTGACTTCTGACACACCCGGTAACCAGCACCCAGAACTCCTTCGTGTCCTGTCCCAGGGTAACCACTAACCTGACTTCTAAAAGCATCAGTCAGTTTTGCCTGCTTTTGTCCTTTATATACATGGAATCATACAGGAGGTCTGCTCTTGTGTGCTTGGCTTCTTATACTCAACATTGCAGTTGTGAGATTCATCCATGTCGTTGAGTATCTCTGTTGATTGCTCATTTTCAATGGTGTATGGCAATGAATTGTGCTTGCGTTTAATTTATAAAGGCAACTGAGTGGCAACACAGAGAGGTCAATGTCATCGAAAGGAAACTTTAATGTTACTCACAGTTGCCCTGGAAATGAGAGGCACGGCATCCACGCAGGGACACATGAAAGCTTATCACATGCAGGTACCAGGCAGTAGAGAGTGAGGGGAACAGAGACTACGTCTTTAGGACTTAGTGGTAGGGGAGGAACGTAGGGGCGCCCCCTATTGGGAGGAAGTGAAAACACATATGTTAGAGTTTGTGGTTGGGGGGTTTGTAATATGAGTTTTGCATTCCCATGAAAGCTGACTTACGAGAGAGAGGTAAACAACTTTGGCCATTAGCTTGGCCCTGTGATAAATGAGTGCCGAGTAGACAAATATAAAATTTAAGAAAACACAGAACAGAGCTCCATTATATGATTACAGCACAATTTATCCATTATTGATGAGCATTTGGGTTGTTTCTAGTTTGGAACTATTATGAACCTTCTAGTATTGCTGCCATGAACATTCTAGCACTTTTTTTTTTTTTTGAACATATGAATGCACTTCTGTTGAGTATATGCCTAGAAGTGGAACTGTTGGGTCGTACAGTATTCATACAATCCGTGTCAGTGAATACTTCCAGTTTTCCATTGTGGTTTGTGCAGTAGAACCTGAGAGCTTCCTTTACCCCATATATTTTCTAACATTCCATCTTTTCCTTCTTTTTAATTTTAGCCATTTAGGTTTCAAACTTACTGTTTTAATTTTAATTTCCCTGATGACTAATTAAGTGGAGTACTTTTCATATCTGCTTTGTGGACATTTGAATACCTTCTCTTGTGAAATGTCTGTTCAGGTTCTTTTGCCCATTTTTCTGTTGTGTGTTCTGACTTTTTATTGATTTGTAGGAATTCTTTTTTTTTTTAATTTTTTAATTTATTTGGCTGCATTGGGTCTTTGTTGCTGCATGCGGGCTTTCCCCCGTTGCGGTGAGCGGGGGCTACTCTTCGTTGTGGTACGCAGCCTTCTCATTGGGGTGGCTTCTCTTGTTGCGGAGCACAGGCTCTAGGCGCACGGGCTTCAGTAGTTGTGGCTCGCAGGCTCTAGGGCGCGCATGCTCAGTAGTTGTGGCACATGGGCTTAGTTGCTCTGAGGCATGTGGGATCTTCCCAGATCAGGGCTCGAACCCGTGTCCCCTGCATTGGCAGGCGGACTCTTATGCACTGTGCCACCAGGAAAGTCCCTCGATTTTTTACTTTCTTAATGGTATCTTTTGATGAACAGTAGTTTTAATTTTTATCATAGTCAAATTTATCATTGTTCCCTCTATGTTTAGCTCCTGTGTGTCATGTTTAAGAACTTTTTGCCTACTGCAAGGTCACACAGGTGTCCTCCAAGGGCCACTTAATAGTTTAAAGTGAAGCCCTGGGGTTGCTTTGAAGGAGAGAGGACAGGCAAGTATGTCCAAGGTGTAGGCAGGGGAAATGGGTCTGATGGTCAAGCTATACTCCATCTCGCCCTGACAGAAACAAAACCTTCATCTTTAATTGCCTAATGAGGAAACTCAGGACTGTGAGAGGTTAAGTGCCTAGGGTCGTGCAGCTAGTGACAGAACTGGGACTTGAACTTGGGTTTTCTGACTTCTAGTCTAGTTCATCGTTCATGGGGGTCTGAGAACTAAAGTAAGCTAAAGAGGATCTTGAAATCCCTTCTTCCCCTTCTACATGTCTGCATAGCTTTGTGGGAGAATGACAGGAATGTACTGCCTAGGGAGGGGACATTTGTTCTCCTGGTGGCCCTTCCTGACAGCATCACTACTGATGCAGTCTTTTCTGTCCCCAGTGACCTCTGCAGCCTAATGCCCAAATGTGACCACCTCTGCTTTGTCATTTCTAGGCTTGGCTACCAGATACTCACCGACTCCGGGGCATTCAGCTTCACCATCATTATGGGTATGGGATCTGGTCTTCTGACAGGTCAGTGTGAGACCACCCTTCTTCCACCATTGTCCTGGGCACAGGGCCTGGGCCTAGACTGCACCTGCCCCATCCCTGGACGAGTATGTGCCCATCCCCTTCCCTCTGAACCCACCCCCTCAGCTCCAGCCAAAGGAGGCAAAGAGCCCAGACCTTGATTAAAAAATAAAGGAACACAGAATTACAAACTTTCATAATTGGAAAGGTCCTCAGAAGTCACCTGGACACTGCAGCCTCTTGAGCCCAGGACTGGTGATTTCATCAAATTTTGCACAGAAGACCAAGGAGACCCTTATGCTACACCTGAGAACACCTAAATACTATTTTGTTCAGCAAATATTTGTTCAATATCTGCTATGAGCCAGGCACTATTCTTAGGTACTCGGGATACAGCAGTGAACCAACCAAATTCCCTGGCCTCATCGAGTTGACATTCTAGATGGGGAGGGGGCTTTTACCATAAACAGAAAAAATAATAATAATAAAATAAAATAAAAAATATATATGTGCTATGTCAGATAGTAATAAGCACTATGAAGGGAAATAAATCAGGGTAGGGGGAACGTAGAGTTATTGTGAAGGTGGGCTGCTCTTTTAGAAGGGTGGTAAGGAAGGCCTATCTAAGAAGTTGACTTTTAAGCAAGGACTTGAATGCAAAAAATGAGGGAGATACCATGTGTTTATTTGGGAGAAGAACCTTCCATGAAAAGGGACAGCAATTGCAAAGGCACTGAGGCAGGAGCATGCATTGCATGTTTGGGGAACAGCAAGGATGTCAGTGTAGCTGATGTGGATGGAGTGACAGGGAGAGAGTGGCAGGGGTTGAGGATAGAGTGGTAGCAAGGAGCCAGATCATTCTGAGAGATGGGAAGGCATTAGAGATCTGTAAACAGAGGATTGATGTTTTTTTGCTTCTGCAATATGACAGACCTGCAAAGAATCTTGGGGAGATACCAATTTGCCAGTCTTACATGCTAGGTGAAAACATGCATTTGGTACAGAACTGTTCACTGTTATTCTACAACAAACAGCTTTTATTGGTTAGACTTTCATATATTGTATCTCTAAGCATGGAGTGAATGGCAAATAAGAGACAAAATAGCATAAGTAGACACTAAGGAGTTGTGTGATCTTGGGCATGTGACTTTGGGCATTGGCTGTCTTCTCTGTAAAATGAAATGATTATAGTAACTAATCATATGGCATCCTTTCAGCTCTAAAACATGTATGAAAGTACTGTTTGGAGTTTTAGAGAGTGAGATTGGCTAGACTTGCTTTAACGTAACAATTGGCCTCAGCTTTCAACAGAGTCTGAGGTGATTAATTAAATACAGATAAGAAAAATGTCTCCAGCCATCACTTTACATTCTATTCATGGTGGCAGTCCAACCCTGAATAGGGTTGCCAGATTTAGCAAGTGAAAACACAAGGCACCCAATTTGGAATTCAAAAGTAACTGAGCATCTTGTATTTTATCTGGCAGCCCTACACCTGCCCTCTCACACCATTTACCACTCTCCCCAGCGTGTGGAGGCTTCCTCTGCTTCACTGAAGCCAAGAAAGAGAATAGAGGAAAGATACTCCTATTATTCCTTTAAGAGTTAAGACCAACCAGCTTTCCTCTTCACATGTTGCTTTCCACATGAGGGAGCCAGTGATAAAAAAGGACTTGGACAATGGAAGCGGAAAGAGGCCTCCAAGAGGCCAAGATGGCAACAAATTGACCCCCTAAAGCCAAGCATTTTACATATGAAGAGACCCCGTTCCGTGGAGCCCATCTATAATATATGCACTTATTTAAGAAACCATCTTATCAAGCATAGTTACGGGGTTTCCCAGGTCAGGCAGATTAGAAATAGCAGATTAGACGTGGACAGGTTTCTAGAAGCAAGTCACCCTGGTAGAAGTTAGAAGTGAAAGCAGAGAGCCTGGCAGGAGAAGAGAAATTCCTAAAACCAGTCACAAGAACATGAGAAGCTTGGGCTGCTGGAGAACAGGCCAGTAACCTTCAGCAGCTGTAGCCCTTCTCCAGGTTACACAGCACATTTCATAAAAGGATGTTCCTAGGAACAGTTCTGATTTTTTTTTTAAAAAGTCTAAATGTGTTCAGTGTTGTCTCATAAGACAAGAAAATATAATAATTTTAGGGGATTTGCATCAGATGAGTAAGCCTCAGCTATCTGGAAAATATATGTAAGCGACAGGGATCATTTCTGAGTAATTCTAGCTAAATGAGGTGTGCTGATTGCACTCTACATGCCAGTATCAGTTAAAGGCACGCACTGTAAGACGAAAATATGAATAAGCACACACCTACTCTTGTTAATCTTACTATTTAATACATTGGGACTGATCATCATTAAAAACACACAGATAAACCTATCAATGGCATTTCCCTACTTCACGTGAAAGGTAAACACTACTTTATGTACTGGAAATTTGGCAGACTTTGAGCGACTGGGGAAGGCACAGGGCCCGAGCTCTCTGGGCGGAGGAGGGATGGGTGAAAAGAACAGGCACAGAAGCAAGTTGTTATAAACTACTTTCCTAACAAGTGGAATCTTGAGCTGAGGTCACTGGGACTTTATTGGAACCAGTGAGGATGGACCTGCAGGGTGGCTATTTGAGTCGCTCTCCATGGTAGCTTTTGCATTTTAAATGGATCAGCTCTTAAGTGGGGCACGGTCTAACAGGGTCCTTCTATTCCGTCTTGGGAAGTGTGTTAATCCATGACTATCGTATACCTTCCTGCGTAACCAAATCCTTTGCATGTAATTGCTCTTGCCAGTTCCTTTTGAAAGATGTCTATAGAATTAATTAAGCTGGTCCAGGAAGGACAGTGCTTCAATTTGTCTATCTCCTGGTTGTGGAAGAAAAAAGGATTTCTGTTGAGATACCATAGTTGACATAATATTTTGATTAATTTTGAGATAACAAATGCAATCATCTAAGTGTGTAACATTTAATTATGAATTTAAACAGGTTTGCTCTTAAACCTCAAAATATGGAAGTCACCTCACGTGGTTAACTATTTTAATGACCAAACTTTCTGGAAGGTAAGAGTTTTAACCTATTAATGTCTAAGGTTTTGAGTAAATGAACTTAAAAAGATACCTGGGTATATATGTTAACTTGCTGTTTATGAGAGTAAAGTAACAAACAAACAAATCCAAGATGTGTGTGTGAGCATGTGTGCATGCGTGCGTGCGTGTGTGTGTGTGTGTGTGTGTGTGTGTGTTGGTGGGGGGGTGGGGAGGTAGTAAAGGTTCCCATTTCCCTGATGCCTCAAAATCACTGAGGGTCAGGGGTGCGAGAACTGTCACTGGCCACATGTCTCCTCCCCACCTGGAGTCACCAAAGTGGGCGGGCGAACAGTTTGACGTGAAGGTGATGGAATTCTGCAGTGCAAGAGCCAGAAGGACCACAGGGGCCAGCGAGTCCAATCCCCTCACTTGATGGACCTCCAAGTGGAGCCATGAGTACCCAAGTTCTCACAGGGAGTGAGTGGCACAGCTGAAGAAATCAGAGCTAGTGGGGACATGAGAAAACTTGCAGGTGTCTGGGGTTATTTAGTCAGGGGACATAAAGCTCAAACAACTCAGCTGCTGCTGAGGGTCTGTGTGACATTGTAGTGTTTGTTGTCATGACTGGGCTAGAAAGGAGGTCAGGGCTCATTCCCTGAAACCCCACTGCCCTCCTCCCTTTAACCCACACTCACAGTTCACAAAGCATTCTGATGTCTGTCACCTTAGGTAATCTTCCAATTGATGCTGAGGTTGGCTGGGCAAGCAGGGACCCATATTGCCAAGTTATAAATGGGAAGTGGGGGCCGACAGAGGGCAGGCTAATGCCCAGCATCATGCTTTTGTGTGTGGAAGCAGTCCTTCTGAGTCCCAGGCCAACCCTTTCTCCACCCAGCAGGCCAAGATACTGACCACTAAAGGGACAGAGAACCAGCCTTACTACAGGCCTTGGCATTTGTGTCTGTAGGGGCGAAACAGAGAGAACCTACGGAGAAAACCCACCTCGTCTCCCTTTCCTTCATCTCCGCGCTCTCTTTCCTCCTCTTCCTCTTGAAACAGCTTTCTAGAGGTATACTTGACAATGAACTGCACATATTTAAAGCATACATTTTGATACATTAAACATGTTTATACTCCTATGAAACCATGACCGCAATAAAGGTAAGAACATATCCATCACCACCAAACATTTCCTCCTGACTCTTTGAAACTGGTCCCTCCTGACTCCACCCTGTTCCATCCCCAGGCCACCACTGAGCTGCTTTCTGTCCTATAGATTAGCTTACATTTTCTATAATTTTATGTAAATGGAAGCACATGGCATGTACTCTTCTTCGTCTGGCTTCTTTTGCTCAGTGTAATTATTCTGGGAGTCATCCACGTTGTTGTGTGTAATCTGCCTCATCTTGCACCAGCTTCTCTCTATATGGCTTCTCCCAACAGCTAGTCTCTCCCAGTCCCCTGCAAGTGTTCTTGCCCCTTTAGCAGAAGCAGTGTAATCCAGTGAAAGGACTCAGAAAACTGGCTTCATCCATCCATTCATTCCACAAGTGCTTATTGAGCAACTATTATATACCAAGCACTCTGCTCATTAACGAGAGATACCACAAATAGGACAAATATCCAGCTCAATTATTTGGGTTGCAATAAATACTTGCTGAACAAATGAAGGAAATCTGAGGAACGCACCCCTCCCAACACTAGCCCCTTGCAGCAGCAGGTGAAATGGAGATTGTGTCCCTGGAACAAGAAGACCTGGATTCTAGTCACCATTCTGCAAGGTCTGATGTAGGCAAGACCCTTGACCTCTCTCACTGGTAAAATAAGAACAGTAACCTTCATTCTACCTCACTGGGTTGTTTTGAAGACCAAATGGGGTCATAACATATGTGACCACATTATGTAAAATGCAAACTGCCATGTGAATGTGAAAGTTTATTACTAGGGGCTTAGACAAAGGAATGTGTAAGCCTAACAGCTATCATTTATTGCAAGCCTATTGTTTCCGATTCTGTGCTGGATGCTTTTCAACATTATCTGATTTTATCTTCGCAAAAACCCTGCGTAAGAATAAGTCTCCCCGTCTGCAGATGAGGAGTAACTTGTCCAAAATGACAGAGCTAGTAAATGGAACAGGAGGAATTTGAATCGGTGTCAGTTTGGCTCCAAAGACACAGCATGTATGTGTTGTGGGCAGCTACTGGAGAATGGTTATTTCTCCCCTCATCTTCTGATGTATTTTTTTTACAGCTGAGTAGAACTACTTATTCAGCAGCGTAACACTTATAGCTTGCATTTAAAAAGCAAGAATACAAACTTCCAAAGCTGATAAATCCAGGGGTGATTTTTTTTTTTCTTTTTTGGTAAACCATCCAAAAAGACATTTTAAACGTTATGGAATGCCCTTTATTGTATGTCATAGAAGCAGACTACTGGGGGTTGGAAGGGACATTCCTTCACTGGTTGCCCAGACCATGCTCAGCACTTCCTGGGATGGGGCACTCACCACCCCCCAAGAACACCCATCCCATCCTTGGATGATTTTATTAAGATGTACTCATTCATTCACTCATTATTAACTCCATAAATATATTATCTAATATGTGATCAATATTGTATGAAGAGCTGGGGAGACAAATCTAAATAAAATTTAGTTCTAGGTCTTAAGGAGCTGCATGTACTAATCCTTCGTCTTCCTGGAAATTACAGTGATCCTCACCCAGATACTGATTTACAAAAATCCAATTTATAATTTTTCATATGTCTTCTGCCTTCGCTAAGAGGATAAATTCTTTCAACTTTTAATTTCAATTTCATAAACCATGGATTTTATTTCATGCTTTCCAAGGCACAAGGACCCACTGACATCCGTTTATTAAAATGAAGAAAGGAACTTTTTTTTGCGAGTCTCCCATGGACAAGCCCCTGTTCTGATTATTGTGTGGATGCAAACAGAGAAAATAGGGGTCTAAGCACTTAGAAGAACTGGATCTTTACCTGTGCACAGCTCTATCTATTAGGTACTAAATAAGTAACGCTGGCAGTAGCTGCTAGTTGAACCAGCAGAGGCAGAGGTCACAAGCTTGGGGAGGTCAGGATTTGCTGGACGTGGCTAAGTGACAGAAAGTGAAAGACATTCCAAGAAAGGGGAGGATTGAGAGCAAACACAGGAGAAGCATGAAGCAACTGGCTCAGGGGCGAGTTGGTGAAGAGGAGGATGAATGGTGGGCAGAGTCACTTGAATCATCCTTCAGGCGATGGGAAGCTCCCAAGGTTTACGTGGGGAAATGGTGCTGTAAAATGAATGTTTCGGGGGTGAGCAGTATGACAGGATTAAGCATGTAGGATGGATTCTGAAATGACTGCGGTATACTCAAGGTCATCCATGGCTTTCTGAACACATATTTGCTGTTTATTTTTTTCATGATTGTATTGCCAAGAAATTTAAACACCACCACTGTTTTAGCACAAAAACACGACAAAATGTGTTGAGTTCCTCTTGCTGTTTTACGCAAAACAGCATAGCCCTGTCACACTGGTGTCACCCCTGCTTCTGATTTAACACAGATGTTCTAGACACACAGTAAGGGTCCAAAAAATGCTCGTTCTGCCAAAATGAGGAGAGCCGGTTTTTAAAGCAAAGTAGGAAAACAGATCAGGAGCCTGCTGATTCCTCCCCTTTGGGAGGGGCCCAGTGGAAACAGCCTTATCTGGGAGGCAGATCTGAATTGAGTCCTAGCTCACCCACCACAGGCTGGTGTCCTTGGGCAAGTCACTTTACTTCTGTGGGGTGGAAGGGAGGCTCAGTTCCTTCATTTGTGAAATGAGATCAAATTCAACGTTCAGGAGTCAGACAGATCTGGGTTCTACCACCTCTAGCTCTGTGATCTCTGAAATGGAGATATCTCACTAGGTTGTTGGAAGGATTTAAGGGAGGTAACATGTGTGAAATGTTAGCACACTGATCCATAGAAAACACCGCATAAACTTTAGCTACTCTGATTTCTGGTTCTAGAATTCTGTGATCCAAGGCTACTCAACATGCAGTGATGTTGTATGGCAGGGTACCACATGGCACTACCAAAGAACTGAGGATCGACTTATTTAGCTTGCAGAAGAGAAGACCCAAGGGAGACCTAAGAACAATCTTCAAACACTTGAGAGACTGTCATGTAGAAGAGGGAAAATATTTTTTTCTATGCTTCTCCAAAGAATTTAACTAGGCCCAGTGGGTGATGCAGTATAAATTGCTAACAATTTGAACTGTCTGCAAAACGGAATAAACTACTTCATGTGGTAGTGAGTCTCCTGTCATTGGAGGTGTTCAGACACAAGCCAGGTGACCATTAATGATCCATGTAAAGAGCTATATGAAATGAGATCTAGCTATCTAAGAGATCTTCCACTTCAGATTTTATGAAAGGACTAAGACCTTTGTGATGAAACAACATTTTGGGCAACATAAGTTTCGAAAGATCAAGCCAGAATCAATATGTGTACAATATTAAGCATATAATAAGGGTTCATCTGTAATAAAAAATGTTTGCTTTCCTTTTACAGTTTCCACATTTGGCTGTTGGATATTAAGCGAAAGCATCCAAGAAAAACGAGGCCTGTTTGAAAACAACTTCTTTTCACTGTTGCCCATTTTTCTGTGTGTGTGACAAACACTCATTACAGCAAAGTCTCCTTATGTACAATGAAACAGGTCAGAGATAGATTTGATATTAAAAATAAAAGACTAAAAACATAAGGGATAATTTTATATTATAATAATTTTAAATAATTATGTTTGATTTCATGAAAGATGATGCTATCATTTTCTTGGGTGCAGACACACAGTTCACAAAACTAAGGTTTTGGTTCAATTTTAATGACAATTCCTAGATTCTTTCTTGAGCTTAATAAAGTATTAAGCTATCAGTTAACTCATCTACATCAGCAAAGCAGACGATATAAAACAGGGGAAAACTAAGAACTCACTTAGATTTAGCCCTTGCAGACACTGTGCTTTTATTCCAGTGGTTTTACAAGGAGTTTTTACTCCCTGAGCATATCCTGAATTTAACTGTGGGGAAGACATTCGTGGTCAAACGTGGAGATACACTGCCTCAAGATTTAAAAACTAGTTCTGTGACCTTGAGGAAATCATTTAAATTGCCATGGTCTGGGTTCCCTTATCAGTAAGAAGAGAAGGTGAACTTCAACCCCTAAGATTGCCTCCACTTCTCACATCCTGTGGATCTAAAACCTCACCAGGAGTGATTTGCTGTGAGATGACAGCAACACAGCCATTTCTTTGAATAGTTGATGACCAGGCAACATTCAAATTGTACACACTGGGAGAAAACTATGGCTGACATAGAAAGGGGACCACTGGGACTTCTCTGGTGGTCCAGTGGTAAAGAATCCGCCTTCCAATGTGGGGGACGAGGGTTCGATCCCTGGTCGGGGAAGATCCCACATGCCACGGAGTAACTAAGCCCGTGCACCACAACTACTGAGCTCGCGTGCCTCAACTAGAGAGCCCGTGTACCGCAAACCACAGAGCCCACACCCTCTGGAACCCGCGCACAGCAGCTAGAGAAGAGAAAACCCGCCGCCACAACTAGACAGGAGCCCACACGCTGCAACGAAGATCCCGCGTGCCGCAACGAAGATGCAGCCAAACAAACAAACAAACAAACAAACAATTTAAAATAAAAAATAAATATTAAAAAAAAAGGACCACAATTTAAATCTAAGAGATATTTGGCATTTAATGAATGGCTAATTGTAGCAAGTTTTATGTAAGAAAACATTTTAAGCTTTAGTTCTGAAGAACATGTATCCCACAGTTAGCTAGTTTATTAAAGAAAAAATAAATTCCCATTTTGCCAAAGTGGGGCGCCTGGGGGATAACAGAATTCCAAAGAGGAACAGACTAAGAATTCCCAGTAGTTAACATTTGTCATTATAATTGACCCTGCTGGTCTATCTTGAGCTTAGTGGTTCAGTACAGAGATACAATGAAATGGAATCCCATTTATTATCAAACCGACAACAGAATTAGTCACCTGAGTAAAGACCAGTGTCAAATCCCTATCCTCTTCCTCTTTCCTTCCATGGTGGCTGTGGAGTGACTGTCAGCGTCCCACCAGGACCAGGTATCACAGCTGAGTTACTACTCACCCCCTTCCCCCCCTACATCAGTGCCACTGAAGGGACACTTTTGAGGAGACTGGCGGCAGGACTGTGGGGCTACTCTCTTTCAACATGTTCACTCACCCCTTGGGAGATGCTCAATAGTTACTTACACTGAAATATTTACAGAATTTGTGGCAAAACCATATAAACCAAACACAAAGTATACTGAGAAAGAATTCTGACCACTGAGTAGTTTTTTAAAAACAATACGTTTATATTTCATTTAACATTTGACACAGAAGAGGCCACATTTAAATAAACACATTCAATCTTCAGAGCACTTTAACTGCAGTTTTGCACCTTGGATATGACAAATACTCATATAAGATGCTTCCATAATTTCTTTTGTGATTTATTTTTATTTTTACAAATTATACCATGATAAAACATAATAAAAATTTCTCATGTGAAATATTTTTCTTTAACATTTTACAAGTTAAGCAAATGCATACCACAATAGATTTTGCTGTTGTTGTTGTTGTTTAAATAGGGAGTTCTCATGATTTTAGTATTATACAAATTTAAGTTGAGACTACACTCAGAAAGAAGTTTAGAAAAAGGCATTACAAAAGACTGGGAGTGAGTAGTGAAAAAAAAAAACAAACCCATGCAGGACTTCTCTGCAGTAAGAAATCAGATGTTTTCACTGCCACAAGTCTTCAGTGCGGCCAAACTTAAAAACGAGTCCTCTGTGAATAAAATAAGAAACATCACATGACTAGCTGAGTTTGGTGAAAGAAAGACTGTGTGAGATTTAGAATCGTGGGAAACTAACAACAAAGAATAATTGATGAGTTGTATGGAAAAAACCCATGGGATGTATCAGAACAGAAACTGATCATTCTAAGGTAGTAAATTCTTTCACTGTGCTCAGCTGTGCTATTTACCATTAGCTTCCCTGCATCCTTAACTTCTGAGTTTGGAGACATATGTCCCTCCTAAAAAGTTAACCAATGTTTAGCATGTAACCATTATATGCCTGATTTTATCTAATTCATTTAACAAGCCTTTTTTTCTTTTAACATCTTTATTGGAGTATAATTGCTTTACAATGGTGTGTTAGTTTCTGCTTTATAAAAAAGTGAATCAGCTATACATATACATATATCCCCATATCCCCACATTTAGGTTGATTCCATATCCTGGCTATTGCAAATAGTGCTGCAATGAACATGATTGTACATGTATCTTTTTGAATTATGGTTTTCTCAGGGTATATGCCCAGTAGTGGGATTGCTGGGTCATATGGTAGTTCTATTTTTAGGTTTTTAAGGAACCTCCATACTGTTCTCCATAGTGGCTGTATCAATTTACATTCCCACCAACAGTGCAAGAGGGTTCCCTTTTCTCCACACCCTCTCCAGCATTTATTGTTTGTAGATCTTTTGATGATGGCTATTCTGACTGGTGTGAGGTGATACCTCATTGTAGTTTTGATTTGCATTTCTCTAATGATTAGTGATGTTCAGCATCCTTTCATGTGTTTGTTGACAATCTATATATCTTCTTTGGAGAAATGTCTATTTAGGTCTTTTGCCCATTTTTGGATTGGGTTGTTTGTTTTTTTGATATTGAGCTGCATGAGCTGCTTGTAAATTTTGGAGATTAATCCTTTGTCAGTTGCTTCATTTGCAAATATTTTCTCCCATTCAGAGGGTTGTCTTTTCATCTTGTTTATGTTTTCCTTTGCTGTGCAAAAGCTTTTAAGTTTCATTAGGTCCCAGTTGTTTATTTTTGTTTTTATTTCTATTTCTCTAGGAGGTGGGTCAAAAAGGATCTTGCTGTGATTTATGTCATAGAGTGTTCTGCCTATGTTTTCCTCTAAGAGTTTTATAGCGTCTGGCCTTACATTTAGGTCTTTAATCCATTTGGAGTTTATTTTTGTGTATGGTGTTAGGGAGTGTTCTAATTTCATTCTTTTACATGTAGCTGTCCAGTTTTCCCAGCACCACTTATTGAAGAGGCTGTCTTTTCTCCATTGTATATTCTTGCCTCCTTTATCAAAGATAAGGTGACCACATGTGCATGGGTTTATCTCTGGGTTTTCTATCCTGTTCCATTGATCTATATTTCTGTTTTTGTGCCAGTACCATACTGTCTTGATTACTGTAGTTTTGTAGTATAGTCTGAAGTCCAGGAGCCTGATTCCTCCAGCTCCGTTTTTCTTTCTCAAGATAGCTTTGGCTATTCGGGGTCTTTTGTGTTTCCATACAAATTGTGAAATTTTTTGTTCTAGTTCTGTGAAAAATGCCATTGGTAGTTTGATAGGGATTGCACTGAATCTGTAGATTACTTTGGGTAGTATAGTCATTTTCACAATGTTGATTCTTCCAATCCAAGAACATGGTATACCTCTCCATCTGTTTGTATCATCTTTACTTTCTTTCATCAGTGTCTTATAGTTTTCTGCATACAGGTCTTTTGTCTCCTTAGGTAGGTTTATTCCTAGGTATTTTATTCTTTTTGTTGCAGTGGTAAATGGGAGTGTTTCCTTGATTTCTCTTTCAGATTTTTCATCATTAGTGTATAGGAATGCAAGAGACTTCTGTGCATTAATTTTGTATCCTGCTACTTTACCAAATTCATTGATTAGCTCTAGCAGTTTTCTGGTAGCATCTTTAGGATTCTCTATGTATAGTATCATGTCATCTGCAAACAGTGACAGCTTTACTTCTTTTCTGATTTGGATTCCTTTTATTTCTTTTTCTTCTCTGAGTGCTGTGGCTAAAACTTCCAAAACTATGTTGAATAATAGTGGTCAGAGTGGACAACCTTGTCTTGTTCCTGATCTTAGAGAAAATGGTTTCAGTTTTTCACCACTGAGGACAATGTTGGCTGTGGGTTTGTCATATATGGCCTTTATTATGTTGATGTAAGTTCTCTCTATGCCTACTTTCTGGAGGGTTTTTTTTTTATCATAAATGGGTGTTGAATTTTGTCAAAAGCTTTTTCTGCATCTATTGAGAGGATCATATGGATTTTCTTCTTCAATTTGTTAATATGGTTTATCACATTGATTGATATGGATATATTGAAGAATTCTTGCATCCCTGGGATAAACCTCACTTGTTCATGGTGTATGATCCTTTTAATGTGCTGTTGGATTCTGTTTGCTAGTATTTTTTTGAGGATTTTTGCGTCTATGTTCATCAGTGATATTGGCCTGTAGTTTTCTTTCTTTGTGACATCTTTGTCTCGTTTTGGTATCAGGGTGATAATGGCCTTGTAGAATGAGTTTGGGAGTGTTCCTTCTCTGCTATATTTTGGAAGAGTTTGAGAAGGATAGGTGTTAGCTCTTCTCTAAATGTTTGATAGAATTCGCCTGTGAAGCCATCTGGTCCTGGGCTTTTGTCTGCTGGAAGATTTTTAATCAGTCTCAATTTCAGTGCTTGTGATTGGTCTGTTTATATTTTCTGTTTCTTCCTGGTTCAGTATCGGAAGGTTGTGCTTTTCTAACAATTTGTCCATTTCTTCCAGGTTGTCCATTTTATTGGCATAGAGTTGCTTGTAGTAATCGCTCATGATCCTGTGTATTTCTGCAGTGTCAGTTGTTACTTCTCCTTTTTCATTTCTAATTCTATTGATTTGTCTTCTCCCTTTTTTTCTTGATGAGGCTGGCTAATGGTTTATCAATTTTGTGTATCTTCTCAAAGAACCAGCTTTTAGTTTTATTGATCTTAGCTATTGTTTCCTTCATTTCTTTTTCATTTATTTCTGATCTGATCTTTATGATTTCTTTCATTCTGCTAACTTTGGGGGTTTTTTGCTCTTCTTTCTCTAATTGCTTTAGGTGTAAGGTTAGGTTGTTTATTTGAGATGTTTCTTGTTTCTTGAGGTAGGATTGTGTTGTTATAAACTTCCCTCTTACAACTGCTTTTGCTGCATCCCATAGGTTTTGGGTCATCGTGTTTTCATTGTCATTTGTTTCTAGGTATTTTTTGATTTCCTCTTTGATTTCTTCAGAGATCTCTTGGTTATTTAGTAGTGTATTGTTTACCCTCCATGTGTTTGTATTTTTTACAGATTTTTTCCTGTAATTGATATCTAGTCTCATAGCGTTGTGGTCGGAAAAGATACTTGATATGATTTCAATTTTCTTAAATCTACCAAGGCTTGATTTGTGACCCAAGATATGGTCTATCCTGGAGAATGTTCCACGAGCACTTAAGAAAAGTGTATTCTGTTGTTCTTGGATGGAATATCCTATAAATATCAATTAAATCCATCTTGTTTAATGTATCATTGAAATCTTGTGTTTCCTTATTTATTTTCATTTTGGATGATCTGTCCATTGGTGAAAGTGGGGTGTTAAAGTCCCCTACTATGATTGTGTTACTGTCGATTTCCCCTTTTATGGCTGTTAGCATTTGCCTTATGAATTGAGGTGCTCCTATGTTGGGTGCATAAATATTTACAATTGTTACATCTTCTTTTTGGATTGATCCCTTGGTCATTATGTAGTGTCCTTCTTTGTCTCTTGTAATTGCCTTTATTTTAAAGTCTATTTTGTCTGATATGAGAATTGCTACTCCAGCTTTCTTTTGATTTCCATTTGCATGGAATATCTTTTTCCATCCCCTCGCTTTCAGTCTGTATGTGTCCCTAGGTCTGAAGTGGGTCTCTTGTAGACAGCATATATACGGGTCTTGTTTTTGTTATCCATTCAGCCAGTCTATGTCTTTTGGTTGGAGCATTTAATCCATTTACATTTAAGGTAGTTATCAATATGTATGTTCCTATTACCATTTTCTTAATTGATTTGGGTTTGTTATTGTAGGTCTTTTCCTTCTCTTGTGTTTCCTGCCGAGAGAAGTTCCTTTAGCATTTGTTGTAAAGCTGGTTTGGTGGTGCTGATTCTCTTAGCTTTTGCTTGTCTGTAAAGGTTTTAATTTCTCCATCGAATCTGAATGAGATCCTTGCTGGGTAGAGTAATCTTGGTTGTAGTTTTTTCCCTTTCATCCCTTTAAATATGTCCTGCCACTCCCTTCTGGCTTGCAGAGTTTCTGCTGAAAGATCAGCTGTTAACCTTATGGGGATTCCCTTGTATGTTATTTGTTGCTTTTCCTCTGCTGCTTTTAATATTTTCTCTTTGTATTTAATTTTTGATAGCTTGATTAATATGTGTCTTGGCATGTTTCTCCTTGGATATATCCCGTATGGGACTCTCTGCACTTCCTGGACTTGATTGACTATTTCCTTTCCCATATTAGGGAAGTTTTCAACTATAATCTCTTCAAATATTTTCTCAGTCCCTTTCTTTTTCTCTTCTTCTTCTGGGACCCCTATAATTTGAATGTTGGTGTGCTTAATGTTGTCCCAGAGGTCTCTAAGACTGTCTTCAATTCTTTTCATTCTTTTTTCTTTATTCTGCTCTGTGGTAGTTATTTCCACTATTTTATCTTCCAGGTCACTTATCCGTTTTTCTGCCTCAGTTATTCTATTGATTCCTTCTAGAGAATTTTTAATTTCATTTCTTGTGTTGTTCATCACTGTTTGTTTGCTCTTTAGTTCTTCTAGGTCCTTGTTAAAAATTTCTTGTATTTTCTCCATTGTATTTCCAAGATTTTGGATCATCTTTACTATTATTGCTCTGAATTCTTTTTCAGGTAGACTGCCTATTTCCTCTTCATTTGTTTGGTCTGGTGGGTTTTTACCTTGCTCCTTTATCTGCTGTGTGTTTCTCTGTCTTCTCATTTTGCTTAACTTACTGTGTTTGGGGTCTCCTTTTTGCAGGCTGCAGGTTTGTAGTTCCTGTTGTTTTTGGTGTCTGCCCGCAGTGGCTAAGGTTGGTTCAGTGTGTTGTGTAGGCTTCCTGGTGGAGGGGACTGGTGCCTGTGTTCTGGTGGATGAGGCTGGATCTTGTCTTTCTGGTGGGCAGGACCATGTCCGGTGGTGTGTCTCGGGGTGTCTGTGACCTTATTATGATTTTTGGTAGCCTCTCTGCTAATGGGTGGGGTTGTATTCCTGTCTTGCTAGTTGTTTGCCATGGGGTGTCCAGCACTGTAGCTTGCTGGTCGTTGAGTGGAGCTGGGTCTTAGCGTTGAGATGGAGATCTCTGGGAGAGCTCTCGCCATTTGATATTATGTGGAGCTGGGAGGTCTCTGGTGGACCAATGTCCTGAACTCGGCTCTCCCACCTCAGAGGCACAGGCCTGACGCCCGGCCGGAGCACCAAGACCCTGTCAGCCACACGGCTGCTGCCATTTTCCCCTGGCCAACAAGCCTTTTTTAAGTTGAGGTGCTAGGTGCTAGAAGCTAGGGCTATAAAAGTAAAGATACAGTCCCTGCCTTCAAGTTGCTCATGTTCTTGATGACACAATGTGGTAGTATAGGGGGTGGGGGTGGGGAGACACATATGTATCACATGTTAAGGGAGCAGAGAACATATGGGAATTTATTTTGCCTGGATGTGTTAGAAAAGGATTTACAGAGGAGGTAATATGAGATGAATTTTGAAGGATAAGCAGGAGTTTGAATGGGAGGTTGGGAGGAACAGGAGCTAGTGGGATGATGAAGGAAGATGTTTTAGGGAGAGGAAAAGGAAAAGTAGATCAAAAGGCAAAGAGGAATAAAAGACCATGGGGCCTCAGAACAAGCCCAGGAGATGGATGTGTCAGGAAATGCCCTCACAGAGCTTACACTCTAGGTTTTAGTTTGGGAAGTATCTATAGTTGTCTTCAAGGCTTCAGTTTAAGAGGGCAGACTGGAATTATATGCATAAGAATATGTATACACACACATATATATATCTCAATATAAATATCTGTGGTGTAGTAAAGCAGCGGAGAGTCCAATATGGCCAGAGTATAGTTTAAGAATCAAGGAAGATGAGCAACGGCAGTGGCCAGATTTGGTAAGCCAATTGACCAGGGTGGCAAATTGCCCACAGGGGCCTTCGGTGCCTTAGATGAGTCAAGGGGGCAGGCACCAGCCTGTGATCTACTAAAGGGGCAGCTGGTACTCAGGCCCAGGCAATGCATGAGATAGGACTATGCAGAGATGCATCCCCATTAAAAGAAACAACTTTAGCTCCAGCGGATTGTTGCTGAGCAGGACCCAGGTTGTTAGATCATCTAGCTTTTCAAGAAAGGCCCCAAATTCCAATTTTTGATGAAATCTCTTGATTTTTAAATGTCAGCTCCATAAAACAAAAAATAGTGTATAGGCTAAATAAAACAGAATTGTGGGCAGAATTTGGCTGGATAGTCACTAGTGGTAACCTCTTCTGTAGACAGCTCCGAGTTTTGAAAAATTTTAAGGTGGGACATGACAGGCTTAGAGCTTTGTTTAAGAAGGAAACCTGACATAGGAAAACTGGATCCAAGAGAGGGATAGTCCAGGATGTGAAGTGCTCAGGAAGGGATGAGGACGACCAAACATAACAATGGAAATAGACAAAAAGAGAACTGGTTTAAGACAATTCAGAAGCAGACTCGTCATCAGGGCTTGGATGTGGGGAGTAAGTGCAAGGGAGAAATGAGAGGAGTGGACGCTTCAGTGGCATCTGCTGGTTTTCATATCTGTTTTCCAATCTCCAGTGTATACTCAAGGTTAAACCCTCAATCAAAATGGTTGATTTAAAACAGGTTTCATAGGGAATTCCCTGGCGCTCCACTGGTTAGGACTCTGCGCTACCACTGCAGGGGGCCCAGGTTCGATCCCTGGTGGGGGAACTAAGATCCTGTAAGCTTAGCAGCACGGCCAAAAAATTAAAAAAACAGGTTCCATAGGCCTTTATAAAGGTAAACACCTGAGTGTTTTTTGATGAAAACAAAAATGCAACCAGGAAAAAACAAAAAAAAGTGCAACCAGGAAGTCATCTATACCCTCTCTTGGAAGTATATGAATTTCTCTTTATAAAGGATTTCATAAACCTCCAAAAAGTGATTTGATCTCTGCTCTTCCAGGTAATATCAAACCTACTGCTGCAAAAAAAGAAAAACCGAAGTTGGGTATTAGGGCCCCTACTCTCCAGAGAGCTTAAAAGAGATGTGGTAACTTCAGCACACTAGTCACCAGATGTAAACTATAATCTCAATAGTTTCTTGGGCAAGAGCCAGTCCCTCCTACATTGTCAGATGGTCACCTTTGGTACTGACATCAGTTTCTGAAACAGTAATTTCTAAGCTGTTGCTGAGAATTGTTCTGTTATAAATCAAAATGGTAGGCAATCTGCTACAACTGTTCTAACAATGGTGTCTATTAGTTGAATTTAATTTCAATTTGCTTACAGTATTTTCACAAAACCAAATTAGTTTTTAGACTTAATAGATAGAATAGTAATAAATGAGAAATTAACCAAACTCGTTGCATAGAAAAGTAATTTATTATAACTAATTTGAGACAATGACAAGTCACTGATCGGTTTCCAAGGTTTTGTGAAATGTGATAACTACCATATGAACTTAACGTGTTTCTTCCCTCATTGGAAAAGATAAAAGTTTCCCACAAATCTTCACTCAATCCTCTGGTTCCTCCCTGCTGTGATAGAGTAACTTCTCTGCCAAAAACAGTATCTCAAGGTGGAACTTACTTTATCCTCTACCTCTGCCAGAGAAAATGATGATTAAAATAAAGAAGTCTGCTGTTTGCCCTTCCTTGGCTGGTTCTCGTAAATCCCCTCCCCACCACTCCATCCTGAAACTTTTCTAACCCCTGCCTCTGACCCTGTTACACTGCCTTCCTTTGGCTGAAGTTGTGGGGCACTGAATTCCCCCGAGCACCTCTAACCCTGTGGAGATACTGGAGTAGTGAGCTCAGGGTGCCTGGTCTTTCTTTAAAGATGCCCAAGCCTCAGCATTGCAGCTTGAAAGGAAAAGAAATCATAAATATCAACACTGTCCCTCTCATAAACACAGGCTACATTACCCTATAAAATAACAAACTTACCCATATTTACCAAATTTGCATAACCTGGGGAGTGAGGTTTGTTCACTTTGTATTTTTCATGTACAGTGTTACATTCTTTAAAAAAAAAAAAAAAAAAAGAAGGCAGGAGGGAAACAGTACTAAGCAACTGGTTGAAGATTCACCAAAAGGAGAAAACGTCAATTAAATTCATTCCAGGGCTTCCCTGGTGGCGCAGTGGTTGAGAGTCTGCCTGCCAATGCAGGGGACACGGGTTCGAGCCCTGGTCTGGGAGGATCCCACATGCCGCGGGGCAACTGGGCCCGTGAGCCACAATTACTGAGCCTGCGTGTCTGGAGCCTGTGCT
Source organism: Balaenoptera acutorostrata (assembly GCF_949987535.1). NCBI lineage: Eukaryota > Metazoa > Chordata > Mammalia > Artiodactyla > Balaenopteridae > Balaenoptera > Balaenoptera acutorostrata. Next base: position 20,049,920 of record NC_080064.1, on the reverse strand, counting down.
CCGCAACAGGAGAGGCCGCGATGGTTGGAGGCCTGCGCACCGCGATGAAGAGTGGTCCCCGCTTGCCGCAGCTGGAGAGGGCCCTCGCACAGAAACGAAGACCCAACACAGCCATAAATAAATTTAAAAAAAATAAAAAAATTTAAAAAATTAAAAAAAAAAAATTCATTCCAAATTTCAAATTTCACCCTCATAGTAGCTGGAGACTGAACTTTGAAGTCAGATAGCCTGCATTTCAGCCACATGATCTCAAACATGAGCTCTGTGCCTGTTTCTCACATAAAAAATGGTGATACTAATGGAGCCACCTTCCGAGTCATGTTGGGGATTAACTGAGAGCACACGTGTAACACTAAGATGATGCCCTGCACATAAAAAGTGCTCAATAAACTTTGGTCATTATTATTTTCTGCACAAAAATCAATGGACTAACATTTTTTAAAAAACTCTTTGGGTTTTCTCCACTAGTTTCAAGATGCAAGGTATGACCCAAAGAGGCTGTGTATCTTGCCACATGTAAGTTCACATTTTTCTTATTTCTAAACTGATTTTATAAAATTGCAAAAATGCTTTGTGGTAGAATGGAAGAAGTGTGAATACCAGCTGCTGACTATTATTAAAGGGCAACTGTTAGCATTGCATGAGTGGTTCAAGTAGATATGGGGCATCTATTTCCTTTCAGGAGGTGGGTGGGAAGGGACAGGGAAGGAAAAGTCCTAGAATAGACTGTCCTAGAATATACAACATATAAAGAAGATACAGAATATAAAGGTTTTTTTAAAACCTATTTTGGATTAAGGACATCTTTGAAAATCTGATGAAAGCCACAGACTCTCTTCCCAGAAACAAGCAGAAAAACCAATGTCTTGCATACAGAAATACCCGGTGGTTCCCAATCTTCAGAAGCCTACCCATGGAACGGAAGTTAAGAACTCCTGATGCACAGGATAAAGAGAAGTTTTTGTTGTTGTTGTTGTTTTGGGGGGGAGGGGTTAAGTGGGAGGCCAGGGATAGGGGAAAGGGCAGGCCCTAAGTGTCCAGGAAAGAATGAACATTAGAAAAGATTAGTGATAAAAGTATTAAGGTCTTAGCAATCTTTTAATTTGTCATTGCATCAGAAGGATAAAAAAATGTCAGGGCTTTTCCTCTACCCCTCAAATGTCACAAATTCTAGTGACACCAAGGATAGTAAGAACCATAAAATGCATTCAGAAACAAAATTTTAAGGAGAAATGATTTTAAGCAGGCTTTCATTAAAAGCAACTGTTAGAGATACAGATTTTAAATGAACAGTGCCAGTGTTATGTAACTAAATCTACACAAATCACAGTTCTTCGTTAAAGGGGAGGTGGTGGCAATTTAAAAAATCGATGTATGTTCCCAAGGTGGGCAGCAAGCCAACCCGTGTAGTAAAAATATCTTTCTCAGCCTCATTCTTCGTATTTTATGACACTAACATGGGGAAGGGGCATTAGACAGGGGGAAATTAAGCAACTAAATATAGTAAATGACATAAAATAAACCATTATTTTAAAAAAAGATAGGATGAAGAATGCAAAACAAACTTACCCAAAAAAGATGAAGGCATTTTGGAAAAATACAGCAATTCCAGGGTATACGATGGCTTTTTCTGTAAAAGTAATTGTAATACTTAGAGGTTTATGATCTCAACACATTGTTTCTGATAAACTGGTGCATATCAGTTTTCCTGCCTAACATAATTGATTTTTCTGGTAACTATAGTTGGTGTGGGCATTAAATGGCATAATACATACGACAGAGTGTAGCGCTGGTAGCCTCCTTCATTTATTTAACAAATACTGAGTACATATTATGTGCCAGCACTGTTCAATGTGCTGAGGATACTGCAGTAAATAAAACAGGCAAAGTGTTTGCCTTCACGGAGCTAGAGAATACCAAGAATAAATAAGGAGAAAAAGCAGGAAAGGTATAGGAAATGTAGTGAATGATGATATTTTATACAGGTGGGCAGAAAAACCACATGAGAAGGTGACACTGGCATAAGGACACGAAGAAGGAAGTGGGGGCAGGAGCCATGCAGAAACAGTGGAACAACAAGTGCAAAAGCCCTGGGGTGGGAGTGGCCTGGTACATTAGAGGAATGGTCATGTGGGCCGAAGAGAGAAAAGCAGGAGACAGATCAGAGAAGTACGAGGGGCAGGCTGGGAGGTGCGGATCCTCTAGAGCCTTGCAGTAATGGTGAGGACTTTGATTTTCACTCTGGGTGAGAGGAAAAGCCATCGGAGGGTTTTGAGCAGAAAAGTGACCTGAGCTGACACATTTCAATAGGATCCTTCTGGTTGCTGTGCTGACAGTAGACTAAAGGGGGGAAGGGGAGAAACAGAAACCAGTGAGGCGGCTATTTTAGGAAATCAGGCCAGAGACTATAATGGATTGAACCAGGGTGGGAGCCATGGAGAAGGTAAAAAGTGGTCAGATGCAAGACCACTTTTTTTTTTTTTTTTTGAAATTCACGTTCTTTTATTTATTTATTTATTTATTTATTTATGACTGTGTTGAGTCTTCGTTTCTGTGCGAGGGCTTTCTCTAGTTACGGCAAGTGGGGACCACTCTTCATCGCTGTGCGCGGGCCTCTCACCATCGCGGCCTCTCTTGTTGCGGAGCACAGGCTCCAGACGCGCAGGCTCAGCAGTTGTGGCTCACGGGCCTAGTTGCTCCACGGCACGTGGGATCTTCCCAGACCAGGGCTCGAACCCGTGTCGCCTGCATTAGCAGGCAGATTCTCAACCACTGCGCCACCAGGGAAGCCCAAGACCACTTTTTTTAATAGCAGAATCAACAGGATTTGCTGATGGACTGGGGTGTGTGGGATGTGAGAGAAAGAGGTGTCATCCTTGACAGGCCTTAACCACCCAGGTTTTGGGCTTAAACACCTGGATGGAGAAAGCAGCCCCTAACTAAGACGGGCAAGACTGCCAGAGGACCATTTTGTCCCCATTTTATCCTCGACTTAAGTTGAAATTCTCATAAATTTCTACTATTGGAACTGTTAATCATCGCTGACTAATTGACAAACTGAGGCATGATGAATAGATGAATAGCAACTTTTTCTCATAATAGTTTCAGATTAATCTGATTACCATAACCACTGGTTTGTATAAGCCTTCTCTACTAGAAGGCCACATTAAATAACTATTAACACTAGATTGACTCATAAAGATCCTATATAAAGGCAACTTTATAAAATTCCAGATCTGCTGCTAATAATTCTCAAAGCATAACCTGGCTTCAGAAGCCTTTAGGAAAATAACTTAAAAGTGTATGAGATGAACACATTCCTACAAAAAGGGGCTCTGTATCAATAGTTGTATCTAGGAAAGAAGAATTATCAGTAATTTTATTTTCCTCTGAGCTCTTTTATAGTCTCAATTTCCTACAATGAACAAGAATTATGCACTTCACATGATAAAAGGTAACATTTTTGTTTTTAAAACATGATGGTGATAGATTTTATAGCAGCAAGAAAACTACTTATGATATCATGTTAAATGCAAAAGGCTAGGTTCAAAATTATATTTATACTATGATTATAACTACTTAAAAAACGCAAGATACCAAAGGAATATACCAAAATATTTAAGAGTAGAAAGATTATTATAGTTTTTCTTTTCTTTCTTTTCTACATTTTTAGTAACATGGTTTTATAATATATAAATAAAAGAAAAAATATAAATATTTAAAACTGCCTATCATTCCTATCTGTAAGATTAAAACAATTTTAATAAAAAATCAGGAAACCAATGATTTCAATCCAAGAATTACATTTTATTCAAAGAAGTAAAATGTTAAAATATGAGCTAGCTTAGATCTCTGCTGGTCTAGTTTGGCAAATCATTAATATTATATTTTTACTATGATAAGCATCGTCAATTTTACCCAGAACATTAAATGGATCTCATGTTTTTCTGGGGTCCCTCAAGGCAAAATTTCAGCCAGGGACCCAAAGGCAGGTCTTTTCCTAGCTTGCCTTAAACTGGCCTTATATAGCAGATACGCCTTAAGGGTTAATTTGCTTTTCTGTCTAAAAGAAGATGCTATCATATTATCACGGAGGCTTAGCTCAATAAATTTCAATTCTAGGATGTTAGAGCTTTGCCTGGATATTATTCAGCAAGTCAAAACTTGCCAAATAGCTGGACAACATGTGTTCTGCTTTTGAGGTTTTTGGAAGCCAAAGAGAAACAAGGTATAGAGCTGTGTTCCATTCCTTCCAGGCTCTAGATTAGAAAATACAGAAGAAAGGCACACTAAAAACATAGCAAACAAACAAAACAAATACAGATAGGGGGAGGAGAGTTCCCAGGCACAAATGCCTTGCTAGTATGAAAAAAGCTTTATTCTGAAGAAAAACCAACTTTAACACAAAATTTCAGTATTCCATTGAAGTAAAATAAAAACTGCGTTTTCTCTTACCTTTAGCAACATACCCTCCAAAAAGAATCCACATAGATGCGATCAGAGAGCCAAAGGCCAACATGAAACCAATGAACAGCCAAATGCGAGCACCTTAAGGAAAATAATATTTTACCAGAATTGTTTCTCAAATGGCAGCAGTCAGTTCAAATAACTTTTCAAAAAGAAGACAAAAACCCAAAGAGAAAAAAATGTGTAGTTGTCATTAAAGTCTAAAGCAAGACCAGTGAAAAATGTGCTGAGTATCATCAGTGTGGACGTTGGCCCTTTTCCTGTTGGTTGGTTGGTCTGTATATTCTAAGTGCCTAAGCTTACTTTCCCCAACTATGACACTGAGAAAAACTTCACTCTCCCTTCCTATATAAATCTCACGAAATATGTTTCCCTATATTTAGAAGCTCCTTCTCCAAGTATTTTTAGAAATTGTGCTCCAAAGTTTAAAGCCCTCCAAGAGAACTTGCAAACAATAACATAGGTATACTTAACAAAAAATTCATACTCAGTGATATGTGAACCTAAACACTACCGTATTTCCCTTTCAAGCAAGTCAGGCAGCAAAGCAAATTCAAATTTAGTGTGGCTGGCACTTAGGACTAAGTTGCATTAAAATTATGTTAACAGAGAAAGACAACCAACTTATAAATCACATTATACAATATTTATGAAGATTTGATATGAAATAAATGGAGTTATTAGATGGCCTAAAATGAATTCTGAGATGAGTTTGTTTAATTAGCACAAATACATTTTAATAAAAACACTGCCCTGCTCAATAAAGCACAGCAAATAGAATGTTATACATAAATTTCTGATTTCATACCCAAAACATAAAATAGTTCTGAAATAATAAGCTGTTACTCATAGATGAGATACTAAAACAAATACAACTAGCTCTGGACCCCCAAAGCTGTGCTAGCTAACAAATTTTATTTATGGATGGATTGATTGATTGATTGATTGATTGATTGATTTATGGATAATATTATTGGCTTATTATTACCAACACTAACTGCTAACGTTCATCTCTGTTTAGAGTTTACAAGGTTGTGGTACGTCAGTATTTCTGTATCTCTTCTACTTAAGTTGATCTACAAAGAGAGTGAACCAAAGGAGTCTGAAAGCATAGACCAGAGCTGACTACTGCAGTTTCTCCTGTTTCATTAGGGAAAGAAAAAAAAAAAGTCACCTGAAATTTGCCTATATCCAGGTTTATTTTTGTATGGATATAATATTTTAAGTTTACCACTTAAACTGCTCAATAAATATCTGCCCCCTCAAATCTTTGACTAAACTGGACCCTATAGGAAGCTGTGCTATACGTATCCTGTATTCTGCCTACCTTGGGTACATGGCCATGGGGTTCAGGGGATATGAGTTCCTTAGTTGAGCAGGGCAGGCCTGGGTGAATCTAAGCACTAAAATTCTATTATTCTATTCAGTTTTGCAAGATTAAAAGAGTTGCACAACAAAAATGAATGCACCTACTACTGAACTGTATACTTAAATTTTGGTAAATTTTATGTTGTGTATTTTAAAACACACCAAAAAACTATGACTCTAAGCTATTTCAAAATGCTAATTCAATCAAGTAAGGTTTGCAAAAAAGGGAAGAAAATAATTTATATGGTATAGCTTCTTTTAAAAAAAAATAATTAATTAATTAATTAATTAATTAGGCTGCACTGGGTCTTAGTTGCGGCACACGCAATCTTCATTGCTGTGTGTGGGATCTTTGTTGCAACATGTGGGATCTTTAGTTGTGGCATGTGGGCTCCAGTTCCCTGACCAGGGATCCAACCCAGGCCCCCTGCATTGGGAGCGCAAAGTCTTAACCACTGGACCATCAGGGAAGTCCGGGTACAGTCTCAAGTAGCAGAAATTCTATTTTGCACATGTATTCTTTATTATATACTGTTCTTTACCGTACTCTGTATACATTTATATCCACATATTATTGCACAGGGTTATATATTCAAAACTGTGCATATATTTAAAAATACTATTCTGCAATCTTTGATCAAATGCGACTTTTACCTTAGGCCTTGGAACCTATAACCTCTCCTTGGAACCTATAACCTATCTCCAATCTGAAGGAGTCAGACAAGTGGCCCTTCCATGTATAATTCTCATTTTAAGGGTGTATAGTAAGATGTTTTTTGCACCTATTTACCTGTTTGACCCAGGCAACCTTCACTGTAACTATCACCTCGCACTTGTCCATTCGATACTGCATTAATCCTGTGTGAATACAATAAAACCAAGAGATCAGGGTCTCTGACTCTTAACAGGAAATTATCCATGACATCAAATTACCAGGTACAATAAGCTAGAGTTCTGAAAATTTCAGGTAAGTCTTCATAAGTCTTGAGTAATGGGTTTATACACCTTAGGCAAGTCCCCTCAACCAGATATCCTGTAAAGCAGTGGCCATAGTCCCCAGACCAGCAGAATCAGCATCACCTGGGAATTCTTTAGAAAGAAAATTCCCCGGCTCCACCCCAAGTTTATTGAAGCAGAAACGCTGGGTATGGGCCCCAGCAATCTGAATTTTAACAAATCCTTCAGGTGATTCTGATGCTTGTTAAAATTTGAGAGTGAAATTCTCAAAATTATATCTTGTTAAGATTGGAAGGATCTTTACCTTGGTCCTATCTAGTTTTCCATTTGTACACATCAGACATACTCAACATGAAGAGATGCAAGTGGTAAAATCTTGTTTTTTCAATCCCTGTTACACATTCCAGACATAAGAAGTCTTTTGCTGACTTTCACAGAATACTAAATTGAGATAGCCTTGCTTTCTTTAGAAGTATCCTCTGAAAATTTTAAAATATTATGGGAAACTGTTCACAATATATCAAGAAGTTAGAAAACTATGTATGTGTGTATGTGTGTGTGTGTGTGTGTGTGTGTATCTCCATTTAACTGTGTATGTGTGAGTGTCTACTGCTAGAAAGACACAGGGGCTGTGTCTATCGTATTTCTCACTTTTAGTCTCAGTGCCTAGCACAGGGATTGGCAAATAGTAGGTGCTAAATACATGAACCCTAATTTTTTCACAACAACATAAAGTCTTAATTTATTCATTCAAATCTAAGTTTTAAAAAGAATGACCAAAATACTCTTAATTATTTTTAGTGATCTCTTTTAAGTTATTTGGTACATAAAACAAACACATTTTAAAACAAGTTTCATATTTTTAAACAATGCAGATGTTCTTGGGCTAGTGGCTATTGGCTCTTCTTTTTCCTTGCTGAGCCACCTGAATACACTTCACAGCCCTCTGTGGGACAGCCATGACCCTGCCTCGTCAGTCTTCACCACTAGGCACATCCTCGAATGAACAACCTCTTTTTGTTCTCTGGTATTACGGGTTTTATACATATCTCAAACTTATAGAAAAGTCCCAAGTATAGTTCAAATAAATTTGTTTTCCTGAAACATTTGACACTTGCCAACATGATGACCCATAACCCCAGAAATTTGTATGTATTTCCTACAAATGAGACAGTTCTACTGAACAATACAACCATCAAGATCGGGAAATTAACAATGATCCATTCCCATTAGCTAACCATCAGACCTCATTCAAGTTCCCCGGTTGTCCCAATAATGCTCTAAATAGTAAAAGGATCCGGTCCAGAACCATGAGGGACATTTTGTTCTCCTGTCTCTTTAGTCTCCGCAGTCTGGACAGTTCCGCAGTCTTCTCTGGCTTTTATGACCTTGACCCTTTACTCCAGCCATGCTGGTCCCCTTGCCATACAGCCTTTGTGCTTGCTCTTCCGTCTGCCTGGAATGATCCTCTCTTATGTATCTCCATGATCAGATCCTTAACTTCTTCAAATCTGTACTTAAAAATCACCTTCCAGTAAGGCCTTCCTTGACTCTATTTAAAATTTCTGCACCCCCTGCTGACATCTCATATCCCCCCCTCTGCTTTTTCTCCCTATCACTTATCATTATCTTACATGCTATATATTTAAGTTATTTCTCTTTAGTTACAATCTGCCTCACTCATTAAGGTATAAATTCCATAAATGCATGGATTTTCCTGTTTTATATACTGTATTTACTGTACCTAGAGCAGAGCCTGGGAATATAAAAGCTTAATAAATATTTGTTGGATGAATGAATAAACAAACTCTTAGACAAAGTATATGGTTTCTGACGTGAAAGTAAAGTTATAAACACTGGCAGCCTAGAAATAAAAGGATAGCTGAGAGAAGCTGGGAGACAGAAGTGGGAGAGGAGAGGTGGAAGGAAGAACAGAAAAGAAGCCTGCTGCTTTTCTTCATCAGCCCTTCTCTATGATTTGACTTTTAAACCATGTCCCATATGTTAATTTGGTAACACTTAAAAAATTTAACTCTACTCAACTGTATGTAAAACATTTTTCTTTTGTGACAATCTGTAAGTCATGTCACTAACAATGACACTTACATTAGGAAGGCTATGGTTGCTATAACACCACAGGCATGGTAGGAGTGGTTGAACTCTTCCATGCTGGGATAAATGACAGCTGCATCTATGATAATCCACCAGCCTGTAAAAAACTAAAACAAACAAACCACAAAAAGGAGAAAGTACAGTTATTTCATATCTTACTGGATAAAAAGAAAGCAAGGAATCTTGCTTTCCAGCAAAGAAAGCAAGGAATCAGGCAAAGAATCTAAGTGAAGAGATCCCTTCTAATAAAGTCCAAAATTTTCTTAAATGTTCCAGCAGTTTCTTGCATATAATTAGTATATGGCTTAATATCTGATGAAAAATTAGATACCCTAAAGTCCCACAGCAATTATTATTTATTAACACTTCTTTTCTAAGTCTACTTTAGTCATTATTTTATGTTGCCATATTAAAGTCTGTAATCTAATTTTGTGAACTAGAAGTTACAATATTTCATGGCAGGAGAAAGGAAAAAAGTGATTCAGACTCCAGCTGACAGGAGGAGTGGCCTGTTGTCGATATACTATAAGCCTCCAGGAAGATATTATTGAAAATGGAAAAAAAAAAAAGTATTGAAAATAATATAGGGAATAATTATCGTTGATAGAATTTTAGCTAGCCTCTTGGTGTTGTGAAATAAACAATGGCTATGCAGTACTGCTTTCCCTTTTGATGAATTATAGTGCAGTCTACAGATGGTTTCAGAGATTATGCTAAATTCAATTTAAATACCAAATTATAATTTATCTTAATTTCATTTGGCTCTGGACACTATCAAGGGCAAACATATAATGAAAAAACATTAAAACTGCACAAATATTTTTATCACATGAGCAGAAACTTACAATAAGATGATATTAAGCAAATACTGACAAGTAGCTTAGAAGGTTTGGAAAGTAACCCCCTTCTCTATCCCCACTTGCAACCCTGACCTAGTTCGCTCTCAGCATTGCCATCTTCAGGGAATTATTTTAAAATAACTATTTTAGGCTAATCAAATTATTTTTATCAGGTTACAGACAGATCCATACTCCATTAATGACTTTTTTACTAGCTAGTGCAAGTACTCTTTCACTGTTTTTTTTTCACCCTTAGCTCAATGTATTCAAGATATTTTCTTCATAGACTAACATTCAAAGCTTTTTTTTTTTTTAAGAGCAGAATTTCTATAGTAGTTTTATATTTTGACATTACTTTGGAAAAATATAGGATAATTATTTTTCATAGATTATAACTGTCAGAGACTAGGCAAAGAGGACATATTTAAACTTAGAGTTTTGTTTGTTTAAAATTCACTCTTTAGAGCATATGACAACATTAGAGGACAAAACAAATATCAGATACCTTGAAGGATCTGTAATGTAAATAAGAATTTTATACTATAAATTACTTCTAAGCAATATATTTTTATGAGTTCTTTCTTTCTATTTTCTAATGAGATTGAGAAGAAAGTTAATGCTGGATCATGGAGAAACACAATCATATCTCTTGAATGGTTTTGACCTGATTGTTTCTTAAACACTTCTTAGTAACTTAATGTACTTATTAAGAGGAAGCATAATCCATGCTATGAGTAAGTGTATAAAATATACTGTCTTACTATACAATTTTTTTCATGCAGTTAAAGTAAAATAATCTAATCAAATTTCAAGCCATAATGTCAACTCTTTAAATGGAATAACTAAACCCTCCCATAAATAAAACAAAATATCAACATTTATTTTTAAAAATTCAGTAGTCAAAGATAAAATAAATAGCACTTACTTAAAGACATCACACAGAGCTTTAAATACATAAAAACAAACACACCAAAATAATGAAGGCCCAAATTATCAAGGACACTTACTAGGATACCAGCAGCAATGGAAGCAATAGTATTGCGCTTTTCCCCCCAATCAATGCATTCTGAGCATCTCAAGCCTTCTAGAAATCCAGACATTTTTTTCAGGTCACTTGAAAAAACAAACAAACAAAAAAACCAACTAAAGTACTTCTATTGACTTGCTTCAAACCTGACTTGTGTTTCTAGAAAATAATTAACAGTTCAGGAATAATTTAATAAAAGTGAAGTTACAAATACTTTATCTGGCTACATATACTTCAGAATATTTGATTTAGCTTTTGATGAATTTCCACATAACTTTGGAAAACAAAATGTGGACTCATTTAAGTTTTTTTTTTTAATTTAAAAGATAGTTTCGGTATATTTTAAGCAATATAAACAAAAGTGGGCATCCAAATATTGAAAAAATTTTACACTGATTATTAATTTTAATTCCAAACTAAGTTATTATGTGACTTAGATATTTACAGTCCAGCAGCACTAGCATAGCAAAGAGACAAATGATAACACTTTGGTTCTGAGTTAAAGCATGGACTCAGATGAAAAATATTTCTCTTAGCAATTTACACATTTTGTCATAGAACATGTTTCTTCACACTCAGATTAAGAAATTAAACACTGCACCCGCATCACATCCCTTCACTTCATTATTTTTTCCTTCTCTATGTCTGTCTGTTGGCGTCATTTCTATGTAAAGAACACCCATTTCATTTTAGTAAGCTCTATCTCTGATTCTAACATGTTTTCCACCCAAAAGAAAGCACAAAATTGAAGTCAATATTAATTCAGACCATAAAAAAAGAAGAAAGAAAAAAAAAGAAAGGAAGGAAGGAAGAAATTAAAGAAAGAAGGAAGGAAAGAAAGGAAAGAAAGAAAGAAAACGCACTGCTATATTACCATGGCTAAATTACCATAGACGACATTTACATAAAACATTCCTTAGAGCTGGGCCATACAAACCCGGTCTGAGACACATCCATAGGATCTCTATTTCAGAATATGAAAAAGCCTGCATTAAGTGTAAATTGTTAATAATCAAGCAAACATCCTAACTCCTACAGCGAATCTTAACCTGTCCATGAAGCTACTCTGTAGCCAGCAACTATGGTTGTTCGAAAACATATTCTAAAAAAGAGCAATGAATCCAGTTGGAAACTCCCTTTTAAAAATTAAATTTAAAACTGTGATTATACCCAGTGCTAATATGCCTTTAGAACAAGTCCAATTTTGAAAATTCACTCGTTTTATTCTTCCCTGGAAGGAACGGCAAGCCAGTATGTTGTTTTCGGTTCACCCCAATGACGCCGCCCCGAATCCGTTTTTCTTTGGTTTATTACCCGCACAACTCGTGCCCAAACTCCGCCCTCCAGATTCTGGGGATCTGAGGTGTAGAGAGTGGCCTGCGACTGGGAAGATGTGGAAACTAGTTCTAGCTCTTATGGCTCGGCCATCTCCCTCGCCGAGGGAACCAGCCAGCTTACACTCCTTCCGGGGTGTCAGTTTCTGCAGCTCTCAAGTAGGGGGGCATGCTGAGTTTCAGGGATCCTGTGACGTGCCGGGGAGGGCGCTGTCCGGAGTGCGGAGGAGGTCGCCCTCTCCCGCCGCCGGCCGGACACGAGTCAGCAGGAAGTGGCCAGGAAGGGTCCAGCAAGGCACAGCCTGAGCCTGCAGCTTCCCAGAGGGTGGACCCAACGACTCAGGCAGCATCAGCCGGGCAGACACTCCCGGGTCCCGGCCTCATCCGGCCTGCGGCAGTTCCTCCCCTTCCCCCACTCCTGCCTGGCACTTACGTCCAGCCCCGCGCGTGCAGTCGGTCCAGAGCCCGGTGTCGCGCCGCGCCGGGCCGCCTCACTTTCCCAGTTCCAGCCAAGAAAACAAAACAGCTACAGGCCGCCGGATACCCGGATTGAGCAGCACCGCCCCGGGAGCTCGGTCGCGCATGCGGAGACGCGGCGGAGGGAGCGGCGCGGGGAGAGAGTAGGACTCGCTGAGGGAGGGCTAGAGAGAGCCACGCCCACCGCGCCGACGTCTCTGCGCATGCTCCGGGCGCCAGCTGTGGGGATGCTCCGGGCGCTAGCTGTGGGGATGCTCCGGGCGCTAGCTGTGGGGACTTTCCGCAGCGCTCAGTTCACATGTGTACGTCGGAAGTGATACTTGGGTCCGGCATTCAAGGGTAGGTGTGAGAAGTTGCTTTCTCCTAAGCTTTCGAAAGAAGGCGTTTGTTGGGGCTCTGTATCCGTCTTCAGTGAGGTGGTAAATTTTCTAGTGCTGGGGTCGCTCACACAGTTATCTCAGGCATGGGTCCTGTGTGGTGCAAAACGTAGGTCCGGGTTCGCGGCCCCACAGCACTAATCGGGGTTTTAAAGTCCCGTTTATTTTCTCAGAGCCTGGCCCCGTCCTCGCCGTAGCTTCGCCTCCGTAAGTGGCGGGGTCATTCCCGGGAGGCGGGGACCTCCCGGTTCTGGAAGCGGGCTACCTGGGCGACCCAGAGGGTCCCGGCGCGGTGACCCTCTTCTGAGACTTGAGCTTTTTTTTCCGTTTGCTTGAAGGCAGGGCTTCTCAGCCTAGGCACTACTGACATTTTGGGCCAGATAATTCTGTTTTTTGGGGGGGAGCAGTCCTGTGCGCTGTAGGGTGTTTATCTGCATCCCCTTCTTTCCCCCAGTTGTGACAACCAAAAATGTCTCCAGATTGCCAGACATCCCCTCCCGGGGAAAATCGTCGGGAGATAGGATTAGGTTTAGGAGATACTCTGGGTTTTGGGGAAGTGACCCTTTTCAGAGCCGGCAGCAACGATGTCTTAGCTACGTGAACGAACTTGTGGCCGGGCTCGCGCGCTCTTCCAGACGCTCTCGTTCCTGTTCCAGCGTCTCGCTGGAGTCGGTCGTGGTCCAGGAGTCAAGAGCCCGCCCGGGAGAAGGAGCAGGTCACGGTCTCGGTCCGAAAGGCGCCACCAGAGAAAGTACGGGCGCCACTCGCAGTCTTCCTCGCGGAGCGGGTCGCAATCCCGCAGGAAGTGCCGCTCTCGGGGAAGGTCGTATTACAGAAGGGCCTTCTCGAACACGCAGGGTGACAGTACTAGGGCTTTGACCCTGTGGTGTACCCGAAAGAACACAGCACTTGGAGGGAGAGATCCAGGAAGAGGTCGCAGAGCAGAACCCCGTTTCCTGTAAGTAAGAAAGGTGGGTGGGTTATTTGTGGTTAAGAGAGGCGCACAGGTTCACCTCTTTTTACATGTAGGGCGACAGTATATGAGTAGGCTAGGGAACCAAGGTTGTTGTATCATTTAATTTCTTTGATTTCTTTTGATGTATGAAATCTCTGTAGCTTTGGGTTGGGGGCGGTATTATCTTTTTTAAAAAATAAATTTATTTATTTTATTATTTTATTTTATTTATTTATTGTTTCTGGCTGCGTTGCGTCTTCGTTGCTGCGCGTGGGCTTTCTCCAGTTGCGTCGAGCGGGAGCTACTCTTTGTTGCGGTGCGCGGGCTTCTCATTGCGGTGGCTTCTCTTGTTGCGGAGCATGGGCTCTAGGCGCGCGGGCTTCAGTAGTTGGGCGTCGCAGGCTCTAGAGCACAGGGTCAGTAGTTGTGGCGTACGGGCTTAGTTGCTCCGCGGCATGTGGGATCTTCCCGGACCAGAGATCGAACCCGTGTCCCCTGCACTGGTAGGTGGATTCTCAACCATTGCACCACCAGAGAGGCCCGTGGGGGCGGTATTATCTGATTAGCAGACAAAACTATACAATCACAATCTATAGCCTGTTTTTAAATGGACATCATACCCCTCGAGATTAAAGATTAATTGTGGCTTTAAATGGCTCAAGGTGGAGGAATCTAGTGCAGGCAGTTCTTAATGGAACCTTTTAAATGTCTATTAATGACATTAGTTTACCAGCTCTGAGCAGCTTTAACAAATCTTGCCTTCAGCTTTTAATAAGTTAACTAATGACTGCGGGAGGAACGGTATTAATTTTCCTTTCTCTTTTGCGTTTTCTGTCTCCACCCTTTTTTACATTTACTGGCATAACAAGACTGTGGAGTATTTTATAAACATAAGTGAGCATCTTTATCTTGCTTTTATAATAAAGTGCATCCTTAGTTTGTCATTCTTAGCCTTTTTGGGGTATGCTATAGAATTAATGAGTGTTCGGTGTTTTCTTTGTAGGTAAAATGGAGCTATTAGAAATAGCAAAAGCAAGCGCAGCTAAATCATTCAGAACAGCCAACCTTGACTTCCCAGCTAGTCTCAGAACTGTTCCTTGTAGCTAAAGAAAGAAACTGTGGAACAGCTGTATCAAATACTGCAAAGTTCAAGGTAAGCCAGATTTATCCAAACAAAACTTACAGAAAAACTACCATCAGAAAGATTTGGCTAACCATTTTTATCTGATTTACCTTAGACTATACTTCTCAGAAAGTCTAGCTAAACCTAATTTGCTAAAGTCAAAATAGCAGATCTGAAAATACTAGACAGGCTCTCACTCATGAAAATGAGAGAGTAATGACCATACCAGATTGGGACTGTCCCTGAAAGTCCCATATTCCAAGGAATCCCTCCTGGGTAAAAAAATGCCCTGGTTCTCAGCAGTGAGTGCAAAGATTAGCAGGGGAGAGGAGGGGCGCAAAACCCATATTATGGCCCCCCAAAAAAGAGGCTGAAGACTACACCTTTTTTATGAATACGATGATAGTCTGCCTTCTGTTAACCACAAATGAATATGGTGATTGTCAGCCTTCCCTTGACCAGTGATATTGGCAACCATTTGTGTGGTTCACATAGTATATCCATTGTAGCCTTCTCTCAGAGCAACTTAAGTTCTAGTCAGGAATGTTAACAGTCCAATTAACTGTTTGCTCTGTATGGAGATAGTGCTAGTGTAATTTTTAACTTTATGAATATTGTGACCATGTTTTCTAAGAGTTCAGATAATGAAAATGAGAGTGAGTTCCATACCAATGCCAGCATGACCCAGACAATACCAAGGAAGAAGACTAAATGGCTATGTTATTTTAATGATAGATGGAAGGACACTTACTACTGGATTAGGGAGGTAAATAATCCAAAAGGAGCATACTGCACAATATGTAGAAAAGAATTCGGGGTTGGCCATGGTGGAGAAGGGAATGTGAAGACACATATGGGGACCGAATCCCACAAATCCGGGATGAGACAAGCAAGCACTTTTGAATCAATACAAAGTGTTTTTGTCTCCCCAAAACACACCAGTGCTCAATGGAAAATAGCAGCTGCTGAATTAGCTTGGGCATATCATACAAATGAACATGCGTTGTTCTATTGCTCTCTTGATCGCTCTGTGAAGCTGAGTAAAGTTACATATCCTGATTCAGAGGTTGCAACTAAAATGTCTTGTGGGCGAACAAAAGGGGCGATTTTGATCACGGATGTGTTGACCCCTTACAGTATAGAGCTGATCCTGTCAGATCTTACCAGCAGTCATGCTTTCTATGGTATATCAAGTGATGTGTTGAATCATGGCAATAAAAAGTGTTCCCCCTAGCTCTCAGGTACCTCGATTTGAAAAATGGAGTTTCAAACTGTCTTCTTGATTTCTATGAAGATTTTAATGAAACCTCAGAAAATACAAAACAAAAGATTGTTGATATCCTGTCCAAATACAAACTAGACTTTGCTCACCTATCTGCATATTCAGCAGATAGTGCAGATGTAAATTTCAGCAAATTCCATTCAGTCTATAAACTTCTTACCAAAGACAACGAAAATATCTTACCTGCTAAATGTCCTGCACAGCTTGTACACAAGACTGCTAAAAAAGGGTGTGATTTGCTTTCCTCTGACATTGAGACTTTCATAATGAAGGTTTTGGGTTACTTTTCAGTTTCTTCAAAACATGTAGAAGCACTTAATGAGATTTTTGACTTGGTAGAAATGGAAGGAGAGAGACTCCTTAGACAGATGCCAACAAGATGGCTGTCATTGTTGCCAGCCATAGGAAAGATGTTAAAATGTTGGCCTACTATAGAATCCTATTTTCAAAGTGTGGGAAAAGAAGAATGTCCTTCTCTAATTTGGAAGTGCGTTGAAGATGAGAATGGAGAAAAGGATTACAGTACAACAGAAATTTATATGCTTTTCTCCAGAACTGCTTGATGATCTTTGAAGAGGCCATAAGGAGCCTAGAAAAGGATAAACTGTCTGCACCTGCATTATTTGATACTATGTGTAAGTTGTGACAAAAACTCACACAGCAAAAAAATGACTCATTTTTTGGAAAGAAAACTGCTTTAGAACTGAAAAGAATGTCACCAGAAAAGGGCAACCAAATTAAACAGGATTTTCTCAACTTCTTTACTAGAACAATAACTCATTTGGAATCCAATTTCAATTTCACAAGTTCAAATTACCCCTGTGCTTTAAAACCATTTTCCCTGAGAAAGAGAGGTTTAACTTACAAGGACATTCAATGTGCTTCAGAATGTTTAAAAATAATGGATATTTTAGACACGGATAACCTCTATGATGAATTTATAGATGCAAAGGACCTGACTGACAAACAGTTGGTCTACCAAAATAAGCCTGTAGATAAAAAATGGATGGACATTTTTGGAGAGCTAGAAATTAATTCCTGCAAGTCCCAAAACTTGCTGTTGCTAGTAAGTAAAATCCTAAGTATTCCACCCTCAAATATTTTTATTGAGAGGATATTTAGATTGATGTCATCACATTGGACGGACACCATGAATCAGTGTAATGTGGGTTTGATAAGAGCACAGCTGCAAGTCAAAGAGAATTTCACATTTGACTGTATTCAGTTTTACCACTACATAAAAGGAAAGAAGGATGTCCTAAAGGCAGCAGGCAGTTCAGAGAAGTATTATTGGAAAAGGAAACCAAAGGAGTGAAAAGATCCTGTATCATGAGGCAGAAAGGAACATGCCACTGTTATTTTTTAATAAATATAGCAATGTTTGTTTAATTAATCCTATTGAATTTACATTCTCCTTTAAAAAATTCTTATGTTTTTATGTCTTAAGAATACAGAATAATATAGCCTATAAAGTTTAAATATTCAACTGTTTAAAACAAGTAAATTGCTGTATCAGAGGAGGGAAATGCATAAAGATATTGTTACATATTTCTCATACATTATTTAATTAGTCCTGTTATTGTCACTGTTAACAAGTCCTATTTTTAAATAACAGCATTTATGTAAATGAAGGATAAATTATATAACATGTAAACACCTGTCTTTCATATTTTTATATTAAAGTAATGACACTTGTGTATAATTATTATCTATTGTATTATGGTGTGTATGTGTATGTTTTTGTTTGTTTTAGCTTTGTCCCAGATTGGCTCCCCCTACAATCAGTCCTTTTATCTTTCTTAACTATGGAATTTTGGTCCCTGTTTTAAGTGGATTCTCTTTGGGATTCCCCCCTCCCTGCTCCTGTACCAATTATCCTTGGCTAAAGAGAATCACCAAATAATTACTTTAGGCTGAGGTGGTAAGGAAGGGCCTTGTAGGTTGAATTGGGTCTGTTAAAATGGAGACTAGGCCTAAAAATCCCTCAAGCAGACAAAGCCAGTTAAACCATGTAAGCAAAACTTAATCTAGCTTACTTCATGAATGTTAACAAAACTAAATTTAGGATATTTCTTGCAAATGCCTCTGATAATCATACCCAAAACTTAGTGTCTTCCTAAAATGGTATAAGATAATCACTTTTAACCAATCCCCTGCCATTTGGAAACCCCCATTGTTTAGTAACCAATCCTTGTAAAAGTTAAACAACTTCCTCAATCTCATGTTATAAGCCATCCTATAAACATGCCTTTGAGCTTCTTGCCATTTTCAGTCTGAAGTCTCCCAGTTTGTGAACTGTTCTTTTGTGTGCACAATAAACTCTTAAGATTTTAATTTGATCTGATTTTTTCACAGTTTCTTGTGTCATAAGTGGGATCTGAAGACTATCCCCTGACAAGCCCTGAGGCCGGTGAGTAACCAGGTGCCAGTACCTAACAAGCCCATTGTGCTCACTGCTTTCTCATTGGCCATGGAATTCTAGGGTAAGTCTCTCTTGGATCCAAGCTCTGCTCTCTTTGTGTCTGGAGCTCTCTGACTTTATTGTGCATACTGGCTCATCTTCAAGCTTTTTGGTCACCCTTCTGTCTGTAAAGGGAGAAAACCCATGATTCCCTGGGTCTCTAGATAGCAGTAAAATTCCCACACTCTCTTATAGATACAGTCATTTTTAGGGAATCTAAAGGCAAAGATTAGGGAATTTCCTCGTGATCCAGTGGTTAAAACTCTGCACTTTCACTGCTGAGGACATGGGTTCAATCCCTGGTCAGGGAATGAAGATCCCACAAGCCACGTGCCACCGCCAAAAAATAAATAAAGGCAAAGATTAGTTGCACCCAGTCTAAAACTCTTTCCCTACCTCCTTCAAAAACTCCTGCTTCTTATGTATATGTACTTAATGACCAGGATCTTGTCCCTTTTTGGAAAAATGAGTGCACTCTACATAGGGTAACTTGGAATTGCAGTGGAAACTTTGGGGAAACTTTAACTTAGATAAGGTAGTCCACCTTAGGGGTACCCCTGAAAAGATATGATCCCAAACCTTTCAAAAACAATGGAATGCATGGGACTTCCCTTGTGGTCCAGTGGGTAACTCTCCACACTCCCAATACAGGGGGCCTGGGTTCGATCCCTGGTAGGGGAACTTGATTCCATATACATGGCTCAACTAAGAGTCCACATGCCGCAACTAAGACCCAGCGCAGCCAAAATACATAAATAATAAATAAATAAGTAAATAAATAAATATTTTAAAAAACCCAATGGAATGCATTTTCGATTGATATGGAAGCCTCCAGAAGACAAAATGACTCTAAAATAGCCTCTTCTAATGGAATCATTACAATGAGCCAACGAAAAACTTAAGACCAAAGCTCTGATCGGCATGAATGACTTGAGTGACCTGCAGCTAATCACTCTGCTCCTGTTTATTCTCCTTAATCTGATTATTTCTGAACCCACTAACCCCTTTGATCTTTTACCCTTTCCCCCCAAACCCCCTAAATATCAGATGTCCTTTAAAATAAGTTACTCTAATGAACCAGGGATCAGTAGAATTTAAACCCTGGTCTTGAGCCAAGCTTTGAACCATTGTAAATGATTTTCCAGACCCTAAAAAGGACCAAACCACTGATAAATTTATAGAAGAATTTCAAAATTCTTGGTGCCTATGACCCTGGACTACCTGATTTTTACCAGTTTGTTAACACCGAGTCCAGGAAATGCTCAAAATTGGCTTCAAGAAATATATTGGAAAGACCCTACCTAAGATTTTGAAGGCCCCAACAAACATGCCTCCAGAGGTAGAATAAAAAGAGCAAGAAAATAAGTCAGCGGCTTCTTGAAGAAGTTCCCAAGATTTTCCCTATGAGAATTGACTGGGCCATATTACAATCCTGTTTTAGAAAAAAAACCAGTGGCAGATTTCTGAATTAGTTTAGAAGTAGTACTTAGACAATATTGTGGTCTCAAAGACCTGGGAACTGGTTTTGCCTTGTGTGCTCATTTTGTTAATGGGCTTAACCCAGAACTCAATGGTTTGTTACGGGAACATAAATTAGAATCAGAAGCCACTTCTCTCCCAGAGCTTCAACGTCTTGCTGAACATTTTGAAAGAACAACAGAACAGAAAAAGGCCGCTATCAAGAAAGTAAATTCATGGCCCTACGACTGCAACAACCTGGACCCAACTTCAAGAGGTCCATTCCTACTCCAAGTTTTGCCCCTATTGGTAGAGATAGCTGCAAATACTGTAATCAAAAGGGGCATTGGAAGAACAGCCCACTTTTTTTTTCTTTTTTGGCTGCACCACACAGCATATGGAACCTTAGTTCCCCTACCAGGGATCGAACCTGCGCCCCTTGCATTGGAAGCGCAGAGTCTTAACCACTGGACTGCCAGGGAAGTCTAAGATCAGGCCACTTTTAGCAATCCAGTTGCCCTATAAGAGAGAGCTCTCAACTCTCAGATTCTTGTGATGACTTTCAACAATGATAAGGCTCCAAGAAATTGCCCAGTAAGCTACTTTCAATAATTCCTTTAACTCAAGAATGAAAATTAAACTAAACTTAAATGGAGAAATTTCTACCATGTTGATAGATATGAGAACAACTCTACTTTTTCTTTCTTTTTTTTTTTTTTTTGTGGCTGTGCCATGATGCTGGTGGTATCTCAGTTCCCCACCAGGGGTTGAACCTGAGCCATGGCAGTGAAGGCCCCGAATCCTAACCACTAGGCCACCAGGGAACTCCCTTCCCCCCATCCCCCCAACTCTATTTACTTTAAAACCACCATGATACTTGAAGAACCTCCTCAGAGTAATAAAAATATCTTAGTAGTGGGAGTTTCCAGTCAAGTTCAAAGAGTTCCTTTATTGGAACCCATAACTGTTGGCTCTTTCTCTGAAAGTCATACTTTTCTATTATGCAGTACTGCCCCTGTGAATTTCCTAGGTAAAGACCTGCTTTCTATAGCTATTTACTATTTATAATAGCCAAGACATGGAAGCAACCTAAATGTCATCAACAGATGAATGGATAAAGAAGATGTGGTATGTACACACACACATACACACACACCAATGGAATATTACTCAGCCATAAGAAAGAATGAAATTATGCCATTTGCAGCGACATGGATGGACCTAGAGATTATCATACTAAGTGAAGTAAGTCAGACAAAGAAAGACAAATATAGTATGATATCACTTATATGCGGAATCTTAAAAAATGATACAGGGACTTCCCTGGTGGCACAGTGGATAAGACTCTGCGCTCCCAATGCAGGGGGCCTGGGTTCGATCCCTGGTCAGGGAACTAGATCCCACATGCGTGCCACAACTAAGGAGCCCTCGTGCTACAACTAAGGAGCCTGCGAGCCACAACTAAGACCTGGTGCAACCAAATAAATAAATAAATATTTTTTTTTTAAAATGATACAAATGAACTTATTTACAAAACAGAAATAGACTCACAGACAGAAAACAAACTTATGGTTACCAAAGGGGGGAGGGGAGGAATAAATTAATAGACACACACTACTATATATAAATAGATAAATAACAACGACCTATACTATATGGCACAGGGAACTACATTCAATATCTTGTAATAAATAACCTATAATGGAAAAGAATCTGAAAAAGTTATACATATATAACTTTGCTGTACACCTGAAACTAACACAACATTGTAAATCAATTATACTTCAATAAAAAGTTGGTTGTTTTGGGGGGAGAAAAAGATCTGCTTTCTAAATTACAAGGCCAAATAAAATTTTCCTCGGGAGAAATAACCTTAGACTTTCCAGACTCATCAGACACTGAAGCATTATGTGTTCTCCAAGCCCAAATTGATTGTCCAGAGGAGAATACTAAATTCCATAAAAATATAGATGTTATAGATCTCTCTGAAATCCCTGATACTTTTTATCAGGGATAAAAAGTATTAAAATTCAGAATGATCATTAAAATTCAGAATGATCCTTCTAAACTGCTTCCTAACTCACCTCAGTACCCCTTAAAGCCTGAAGCCATGTAAGGGGTCACCCCTATAATAGAAGATTTATTAAGTCAGAGGCTAATTATCCCCTGTATCAATTCTTGCAGTGCTCCTATCTTGCCTTTAAAGAAACCCTGTAGATGGGGATGGAGATTTGTATAAGACCTTAGAGCCATAAGTAAGAGCCACTGTGATACTGACGTTTCCAGGGGTACCAAACCCAAGTACTTTGTTGGCAAATATACCAACTGAATCCAAATGCTTTACAGTTGTGATCTTATGCTCTGCTTTCTTCAGCATCCCTGTGGGCAAAGTAAGTCAATATTTTTTTGCTTTTACTTGGAGAAATCAAGTCGTATCGGACGATAATGCATCAGGGATTTACCGAGGCTCCCCCACACTTCACAAATTTAACATCAGGATTTAAACACTCTGCTGCAATTTCTCAGAAATTCTACCTTGATTTAATATGTAGATGATTTAATATGTAGGAATCGATTCAACATATCTGTTACAACGACTGGCTTATAAAGGCTGTAAGGCCTCAAGATAAGCTTCAGTTACCACAAGAGATGGTTCATTATCTAGGTCATGACTTCTCTGCAAAAGGAATCTTTCTGTCTTTAGAAAGAATAAATACCATTCGGGACTTCCCTGGTGGCGCAGTGGTTAAGACTCTGCAGTCCCAGTACAGGGCGCCCAGGTTTGATCCCTGCTCAGGGAACTAGATCCCACATGCATGCCACAACTAAGAGTTTGCATGCCACAACTAAGAGGTCACATGCCACAACTAAGGAGCCTGCCCCCCGCAACTAAGGAGCCCACCTGCTGTAACTAAGACCTGGCACAACCAAATCAATAAATAAGTAAATATTAAAAAAGTAAATAAATACCATTCAAAATTATCCTAGACCTGTAAGGATTCCTCGGACTTGCAGGATATTGTAGGTCCTGAGTCTCGTATTTTTCTTTATTGGCTTCCCCACTCTATGAACTAAACGTAGCACTCAGGAATCTCTTCCTTGGAAAATAAAACATAAGGAAACCTTTACTGAACTCAAATGGGCTTTACAAAATCCTCCCACATTATTGCCCCCCAAATGTACTAAACCCTTTGTATTGTTCATCCATGAATGGAACAATCGGGCTTTAGGAGTCCTCACTCAAGAACATGGAGCAATAAATAGACCTATAGCCTCTTACAGCCTGCAGTTGGACCCAGCAGTCAGGGCATATCCAAATTGTTTAAAAGCAGTAGCTGCAGCAACAAAAAATTGTAGAGTCTTCCTCAGAACTTTTTCAGGGAAATGATTCATACCTACAGGTTCCTCATGCTATAGAAAGTTTACTAAATACTGAGCATTCACAGCATTTCTCAGTCAGGAGACTAACATCTTATGAGATTCTGCTCCTTCCTGTGTCCTTCAAACCTATGCATTCTTTGCTATAACTCTTTAAACCCTGCTACCCTCCTACCTTTACCTAACAAAGGAGAGACGTATAACTGTATTGAATTGGTTCCTCAAAATTTGACTCCTAGATTAAATTTACAGGAAACCCCATTAACCAATCCAGAATTAATACTCTATGTTGATGGCTCCTATGCCAAAAATTCTGCAGGAAAATATCAGGCTTCTATGTTGTTACTATCCCAAATGAATTATTAGAAAGGAAAGTTCTTCCCCAATTTAATTCAGCACAACCTGCACAGTTAGTTGGCCTGACTCAAGCCTGTGAGTTAGCCAAAGATAAAACTATAAATAGGTATGACCAATAGAGAGTAT
This sequence comes from Balaenoptera acutorostrata, assembly GCF_949987535.1. Taxonomy (NCBI): domain Eukaryota; kingdom Metazoa; phylum Chordata; class Mammalia; order Artiodactyla; family Balaenopteridae; genus Balaenoptera; species Balaenoptera acutorostrata. The sequence goes on along the minus strand of NC_080064.1, from coordinate 20,025,822 downwards.
GCTTTTGGAGTAGTCCATGATTTTGGTATACTATAGAAACAGAGGGAATTCCTAACATCAAATGGCATGCCTATAAAAAATGGACCTCAGATTGCTGAGCTCCTCTGCACTATTACTACCTTCACAAGTTGCTGTCAGAAAAGCTGAAGCTTATACAGATCAGACCATGAATATCAAGGAAATGTTATAGCTGACTTTTATGCTAAGGTTGTAACTCAAGAGATTCAAAATGTACCAAAACTCTATAACGAATTAACTCCATAAAATTGATCCAAATCAAATCACTTATGATAACTTATTTAACAGACAAGCAAGTTTATCTATATTAGAAAACAAAAGTGGCACCAAGTAGGATGAAAATTTGATATAAAAAGAAGACTGGGAGGCCCTGAGTAGCCACCTGGTGTGTTTCCTGAACCCCTCAAGTTGCCACTTTTGCAAGCACTCTATGACTATTCACCATGGAATTGACAAAATGATTCAAATTATGAAAAAGTATTGGTGGGGTAACTGTTCTAAGATGGTGTGAAACATCTCTAATTAATGTCTAACCTGCCAATCACATATCCTGGGTAAGTCCATTATAGTGGCTCCAGAACTGCTCCCTCACCATCTGGACCATTTGAACATTTGCATTTGCATTTCATTCATTTGCCTCCTTCTATGGGCCATCAGTATGTACTTAATAATAGTATGTCTGTTTTCTAGATGGGTAGAAGCTTTTCCATGTTGGAAAGCTGTTGCCACCACTATAGCAAAGAAATTATTAGAAAATGTTTTTTCCCTTCAGGGAATACCAAACTTAATTTATTTTTTAAATTTTATTTATTTATTTTTCGCTGCATTGGGTCTTCGTTGCTGTGTGCGGGCTTTCTCTAGTTGCAGCAAGCGGGGCTACTCTCTGTTGCAGTGTGCAGGCTTCTCTTGTGGAGCATGGGCTCTCGGCGTGCGGGCTTCAGTAGTTGTGGCACGCGGGCTCAGTAGTTGTGGCTTGTGGGCTCTAGAGCACAGGCTCAGTAATTGTGGCTCCCGGGCTTAGTTGCTCTGCGGTATGTGGGATCTTCCCGGACCAGGGCTTGAACCCCTGTCCCCTGCATTGGCAGGCAGCTTTTTTTTTTTTTTTTTTTTTAATTTATTTATTTTTGGCTGTGTTGGGTCTTCGTTTCTGTGCGGGGGCTTTCTCCAGTTGCGGCAAGCGGGGGCCACTCTTCATCGCGGTGCGCGGGCCTCTCACTATCGCGGCCTCTCTTGTTGCGGAGCACAGGCTCTAGACGCGCAGGCTCAATAGTTGTGGCTCACGGGCCTGGTTGCTCCGTGGCATGTGGGATCCTCCCAGACCAGGGCTTGAACCCGTGTCCCCTGCATTGGCAGGCAGATTCTCAACCACTGCGCCACCAGGGAAGCCCCTGGCAGGCAGCTTTTTAACCACTGTGCCACCAGGGAAGTCCCCAAACTTAATTTCAAGTGATAGAGGGATTCACTTTACTGGACAAGTTATAAAACAACTAGACAAGGTTATTCAAACGTAATGGCACTACCACTGTCCCTGTCATCCTCAGTCTTCAGGAAAGGTTGAATGCACCAATAGCATTCTAAAATTAAAATTGATGAAATTAACTGAGACCACAGGATTACCTCGGCCTAAAGCGTTACCTTTAACTCTGATGACAATAAGATCAGCACCTTTTGGAAAATATAAGTTGACGCCTGATGGACTTATATATACTAACAAATGTAATATAGATAGCTAGTAGGAAGCAGCCGCATAGCACAGGGAGATCAGCTCGGTGCTTTGTGACCACCTAGAGGGGTGGATAGGGAGGGTGGGAGGGAGATGCAAGAGGGAGGAGATATGGGGATATATGTATAGGTATAGCTGATTCACTTTGTTATAAAGCAGAAACTAACACACCATTGTAAAGCAATTATACTCCAATAAAGATGTTAAAAAAAAAAGTTGACGCCTGATGAAATCATTACTGTGTGACCCATGCCCTTAATGATAGAACCCCACATGCTCGTCCAGCTCTTGTGAACTCTGATATGACCAAGTACTGTAAGGCTCTAGTGCAATATTAGAAGCTTATTTCCAGCAGGTCAAAGAGGCCTTTAGAGACCCTCAACCTGATGAGGACTTTCTACCCCACACTTTGGAACCCAGTGACAGTATTCAGGAAAACACATCAACCAAAAGCTGCACTTGAACCTTGATGGTGTCCCATCAGGTTCTTTTAACCTCTCAGATAGTAGTCAGATTACAGAGTGTTGAACCGTGGGTTCATATCTTTCAACTAAAAAGAACTCCCTCAGACTCTCGGACCTGTCAACCTACAGCCGACTTAAAATTAAGGATACCAGGGAAAAATTTTACCCAGAAGCAGACAACCACATGATGTAGACAACTTTCCCAAGTCAATGGAACAAGACCACTGGTGCCAAAATTAACATGCTTTTATTATTAATAATTCTATTAAGCCTTTACTAATGTTAAGTATAAACACCTCTTAATTGACACTGTACAAAATAAAATAGCAAGAGTGACTAATTAAGTAGAATGTTGGATATGTACCCAGATTGATGAAGAACCTGATGTATTCTTACAGTTATATCTTGCTAACAAAACAGTTTGGTATCAACCCAGTGGATTATGGACACATTCCTAAAGCCTAACTAACCAGCCCTTCCCAATTATATTTCCTATTCATCCTCCAATAAAAGAAAAATTTCCACTTCATATTTTCAGTAATCAAACAGATTGTCACTCTTTGGGACTTATCACTCCTCAGTAGTGTAATGAAACTGTTCGGATTAGACTTTCTTAACAAAACTCTAAAGATTCTCTACCTATATTCATTACCAATACTATGACCAAAATAAAATTTCCCTGACTGGATGTTCTCCAATCCCTAATCCCATGGCGAATTCTTCCTTCTGTCTAAATTCAGTAATCGAAGCACTACTTGCTCATGGTTCTTGAAGAAACCTCGGGTAACCAATCCACAAATTGCCCAAGCCAAGACCATCAGAACTTAACTCTGTCCCTAAGAGGAGTGGGGCTTTATTTCCAATGCAACACCACTCTATATCAGGAACTTCCCCTAAACTGGAATGGTCATTGTGGGTTAGATCTATTAACTCCCAATAGTCAGAAACAAAAAAAATATCTGCACATGAAACCACCAATCTTGATTCATTTATTCATAAGAGAAATCCATGAAGCACCAAAATCCTCTCACTACACACAATGCTGGATTCCTTCCTTTGTCAGAGCATTAATTCTTCATATTGGCACCTGTAAATTAGAAAAGGCTGTTTTATATATCTCTAAAACTTAAAAAAAAAAAAAGCTTCAGTGACACAGCTAATTCTCTCCAAGCCTTAGATACCAAGGTTTCCAGCCTTGCTTCAGAAGTCTTACAAATAGAAGAGTCTTAGGCACCTAACTGCCCAACAAGGAGGTGCGTGTATTGTCATTGGTGAAAAATGTTTCCATGTTAATAAATCAGGAATTGTTACCCCAAATTTAAAAGATCTTAAAGGTCAGATGTTCATCTTTCGCCAAATAGGTGACACGGTTCATCCACTGATTTCTTTAGTTAAGTCTTGGCCCCTGGGAATCTCTGCCCTAGGGAATTTTTCAGTCCTTGGGTATTATTCTCATAGTCATCACATCAATTTCCCTAGTGTGTTGCATCTTCTCAAGAGATTTAAATACCTTTCAGCAGCTACTCACGCATCAAATGATGTCCATCAGGATTAGGCAACTAGAAGAACTCAATGATCCAACCACCCATGTCTACCATGACTATACAACTGTCAGTAATAGTGACTGCACACAATCCACCCCACCCCCCACCCCCCAAAAAAAGAAAGGAATTCCCTGGTGGTCCAGTGGTTAAGACTTGGCGCTTTCACTGCCAGGACCCGAGTTCAATCCCTGGTCGGGGAACTGAGATCCTGCAAGCCTCGTGGTGCGTCCAACAAACAAACAAACAAAAAACCAATCCATCCTACCAACATCAACAGTGGTACCCGAGAGTAACCCTATACTAGAACATATACAGGAACAAGAACTTGCTGAGGGTATGACCAAAAGTGGAGACCAGCCTTAAAAATCCCCCGAGCAGGAACTTCTCTGGTGGTCCAGTGGCTAAGACTGCACTCCTGATGCAGGGGGCCAGGGGTTCGATCCCTGGTCAGGGAACTAGATCCCACATGCCACAACTAAGTGTTCGTATGCCGCAACTAAAGATGCCACATGTGGCAACGAAGATCCCGAGTGCCGCAACTAAGACCCAGAGCAGCCAAATAAATAAATATTAAAAAAAAAAATCCCCTGAGCAGACAAAACCAATTAGGCCATGAAAGGGAAACTTAATCTTGCTTATTTCATGAATGTAAACGAAATTCAATTTAGGTTATTTCTTGTAAATGCCTCTGATAATCATAAATGAAATTTAAATTGTCTTCCTAAAATAGTATAAGATAATCACTTTTAACCAATCTCCTACTGTATGGAAACCCCTATTGTAATAATCGATCATTGTAAAGGTTGAACAACTTCCTATTCTCGTGTTATAAGCCATCCTGTAAGGACATGCCTCTGAGCTTCTTGCCACTTTCTATCTGAAGTCTACCAGTTTGCGAACTCTTCTTTTGTATGCGCAGTAAACTCTTAACATTTTACTTTGATCTGATTTTATTTTTGACAGGTCTTATCAGAAATGAGGGAGGCTTTCTAGAAAAAGGAAGAGTATTAGGAAAAAGTACAGAATTAGAGAAGTGTAGACATGTCAAAAGAAAATGAGATAGATTAATTTGACCTGAAAGGCCAGTTGAGACCAGCTCATAAAGGGTTTTTTGAAAGCCCAATTTGAGTTAGTAGGCAATGGACTCCCCTTAAAGTTCCTTTGCAGAGGAGAGGGAAATCATCTGAGCTGACCTTACGAATACTTTGGAATCAGTTACTAGGTTACACTGAAGTAGGATTAGACTATCGATCTGGAGACCCCGAAGGTACTTTTGTAAAGAAGTAGGCAAGAGGTGTTAAGGAAGCATGGGATCCCTACAGAGAGAACAGGATGACTTTGCACTGAATACTACAGGGAGGATCAGGTTTGGTGTGGAGAGTAGGTGTTGAAGTTAGCTTTGCACAAGCTGAATTTTTCAAACAGCTGGAGCCTCAGGTCTAGACCTTGGAGAAAAGGCTAAAGATGTGGGATCCATTGTTCAGAACCCCTTGAAGTAGATGCAAGAATAAAGAAAAAGGGGAGGGTTCAAGACAGCCTTAGGAATTGCCTACATTTCAGGAAGTGGAAGGAGGAACAGTTAAAGAAAATAAAGTGTGATCACAGAAGAACAGCTAGGGGAGTTCAGTGCCATGGTAGCCAAGGAAAGAAGAGCTTCAGAAAGAAGGCATTAAGATAAAAAGGATAAAAACAGAAAAAAACTTTTGGCAATTTGGAGGCCATGGAAGATCAACTTTAAGAGAATGGTTCTATTAAAAGATTAATGAAAGAGATTTAAAGGTGTCTTACGGACCTTTTCACACACCATTGATTCCCTGATGTTCACCTTCCCCTGTGTTTAAACTGAAGACCCGTGGCACCATATGCCCTCCCTAGCTGAGCAGATATAAACAGGGTTCTAGTCATGGCTCCCCTGAGTAGCTGGGTGGCCTCCTATTTGAAAAATAACTTCTCAAAGGGCAGAGGCTTGGGAGAGAACACTCAATTTCCTTCTAGCTTCAGATGCCACGGTACAGGGGTAAAAAAGAAGTTCCATGTACATGAAGCTCAGATCTTATGGGAGAGATAAAAGACATAAACAGAAGAAACAATCAATAACCAGAGGAATCTATCATAAAATACAGGTATAGACAATTAGAGAATAGGGCGACTCAAGCTACTAACAATGTGAGGTGTGAACCTTCCCTCATGGTAAACACAATACCAGAAATAACAAAAATAATGCTCTTGTCTCCAATGAACAAGGAGGCCATTAAAAGCTTTGGCTTTAGAGCTAGACACACCTGAGTTTAATGCCTGGCTTGGGTACACCTAGGTCTATAATACTGAACAAGTGATGTAACCTCTCCAAGCTGCAGTTTTCTCAGGTCTATAGCACTACCTCTTTCACTGTGGGCTGTGATGAGAATTACACGAGTATGGAAAAGGTACTGGCATAGTGCCTGGTACCTAGGAAAAGCTCAATTCATATTTGTTGAATGAATGAATATGAGCTAGTAATCTTAAGAGCTCTCTGGGGGAGGTAAGACCTTGGAATATATGTGAAATGCAAGGGGAGGAGGGGTTCCACGGACACTAATGGAGGGACAATAAAGCAGGGTGGTTAAGGCATGGGCTTTGGAGGCAGATCTGGGTTCAAATATCAGTTCTGTCACTTATAATACTATGACTGAGGAAATCACCTAATTCTAAACCTTGTGAACAGAAAAAAAAAAAACTGAAGCAAAAATGTCAAACATCTTTTTTTATTGCAATAAAATGTATGTAACATACAATTTATCATTTTAACCATTTTTAAGTATATGGTTTTGTGGCATTAAGTATATTCACATTGTGCATCCGTCACCACCAGCCATCTCCATGGATACATGGATATGAGTTACATTGTTGGTTTTTTTTTTCCTTTTTAACTTGGATTTACAGAAAAAAATGAACAGATAGTATAGAAGGTTTCATATTACTCCCCCCACACACAGTTTCCCTATGAACATTGTGCATTAGTGTGGTACATTTGGTATAATTAATGAACTGATATTGATGCATTATTATTACTGAAGTCCATAGTTTATACAGATTTCCTTAGTTTTTACCTAATGTCTATTTTCTGTTCCAGGATCCCATCCAGGACAGCACGTTACATTTATGTCTCCTGAGGCTCCTCTTAACTGTGACAGTTTCTCAGACTTTCCTTGTTTCTGATGCACAGATTTGAGGAGTACTGGTCAGGAATATTGTAGGTGTTGGTTATTTTTTGTATGTAACATTTCATGATTAAAAATTACTAATCAGGGGGACTTCCCTGGTGGTCCAGTGGTTAAGAATCCATCTGCCAATGCAGGGGACACAGGTTCCATCCCTGGTCTGGGAAGATCCCATATGCCGTGGGGCAGCTAAGCCCGTGCACCATACTACCAAGCCCGAGCTCTAGAACCCGCGTGCCGCAACTACTGAGCCTGCGTGCTGCAACTACTGAAGCCTGCACGCCTAGAGCCTGTGCTCCACAACAAGAGAAGCCACTGCAGTGAGAAGCCCACGCACTGCAACGAAGAGTAGCCCCGCTCGCCGCATCTAGAGAAAACACTGCGAGCAGCAATGAAGACCCAGCGCAGCCAAAAAACAAAAAAGAACCTAAGAGTGGTGATCATTAAAAAAAAAAAGAAAAATTAGTAATCAGGGACTTCCCTGGCGGTCCAGTGGTTAAGAATTCGTGCTTCCACTGCAGGGGGCACAGGTTCGATTCCTGGTTGGGGAACTAAGATCCCGCATGCCATACGGCATGACCAAAAAGAGAAAAAAATTACTAATCAATTGTGATAGCAATACCTGTTGGGCCTACCTTAAAACACACACACACACACACACACACACACACACACACACACACACACCCCACCCACCCCCCCCCCGTGCTGTCAATTTAGTGCAAGCCAGCATCATTTCTCACTCTAATCACTGCAGTTGTCTCTCTGCTCTATATTGGGCCTCCACTCCTCCCATCTTTTCTCCACACAGCAGCCAGAGAGGCTTTAAAATATAAATCAGCTTCTATTTCTTCTGGTCTCCAGATGCTTCAATGGCTTCTTTTCTTGTAGACTAAAATACACTACAGGATCCTTCATGCTCTCATCACTTACCACTCTTCCCCCGGCTCACTCTGCTCTGTCACACTGGCTTCCTTGTAGCCCCTGAAACACACCGCACTCCTGCCCTAGGACCGTTGCACCTGTCCTTTACCTGGAACGCTCCTCCTCCGCACAGCCACCGGCTCACTCCTCCACTCTTTCTAGTCTCTGCTCAGATGTCACCTCTTCAGAGAGGCATTCCCTCGCACCTTAGCTTGCTGCCCACCCCCCACAAGTTGTCCTCTTTCTCCTTAACTTTTTTTTTTAATTCAAAATATCACTACCTGACATTACATTCTACATCTTAATTTGTTTATTGTCTGTCTCTTCCATTAGAATACAAGTTTCTCGAGGCCAAGCACTTAATACAATTTGTTTATTGCTGTATCTTAGGCTCAAAGTTAACACTCAATAAATATTGGTTACATTAATTAGTCAATAAAATACTTTTTTTTTTTTTTTACAAGGAAGTTGGTTGTTAGGTAAGGTGGGTCACAGTCTGGGACTCCTGAACTCCTAGATATCTTTGAAGGTGGCAGTTTTCTGAATTTCTAAAGATCTGGTCAGACTACAATTTACTTACAGGGGGATGGTTCATTAATGGATATATCTCCAAAATCTGGGATAATTCCTTGAATACACTGAGCACTCAATAGAGATACCTGTATTATAATTAACTGGAATGAAATTGGCAATGTGGCAAAGCCAAGTCTTTGTGATGGCAGCATATCTGAAAGGCAGAGGAATACTGAGAAAGTTTATGTACGAGGACAATAATCACACATTAAAATTATATAATGTTTGTTAATAACACTGTTATGGACTGAATTGTGTCTCCGTGCCCCACCCCTCCCCCTGTAGCCCTAACCCCCATTATGACTATATTTGGAGATAGAGCCTCTAAGGAAGTCATTAAGGTTAAATGAGGTCATAACAGCAGGGCCCTAATCTAATAGAACTAGTGTCCTTATAAGAAGAGGAAGAGACAGGTGTGCACAGAGAAAAGGCCATGTGAATACACAGTGAGAAGGCCACTATCTGCAAGCTAGGAAGAGGTCTCACAAAACCAACCCCTCTAGCACCTTGATCTTGGACTTCCAGCCTCCAGAACTGTAAACAAATAAATCTCTGTGGTTTTAAGCCACCTAGTCTGATTTCAGTCACTATGAGTGGTATCATCTCAGAAGGTGAAGGACAATGAGGAAGACACCCCACCCCGTGTTTTGGGGGTGGCTTCAGATTCATTGTTTTATGTACTATATGGGAAGATATCTATGAAATAAAATTGTATTTCAGTTGTAAATAATCAATAGATTGGTTCTCTTTCATTCAAATAATGTTCATAATTTAAAAGTCCTGGAAAAATAAATTCACAATCAAATTTTACATGTGCAACTACATTGATACAAGTGAAACCTCGGTAATTGGATAGCTTGTTCATTTTTTTAAGTGTTATGGAAACATAAAGGACCTTGGTCTGCAGGATTTTCATTAAAAATAATACTTTGGCCAAACCAAGATTCCCCACAGTAATAACCTACATACAGCCATATTTAGTGACTAAATTGTGTTTATGCTTTTCTTAAGCAATGGCGTTCATTTTGACCATCTATCTAAACAAAATACGACAAACAGCAATAGAAAAGACAAACGTAACCCTGGGCTGCATTTGCAATCAATGCACAGAGCTGTGGCATTAGCTTTTGGAAGAGTACTTAAACTGCCACACAGTGTCCAGCTGTGTGTTCTGCCCTTGGTCTCAATGGAAGTCTGAATTACAAGCACTACCAGGTTCACAAGATTGTTAATTCTGCAAAAACACCAAATGGGCTTCAAAAAGGGAAGTATAAAAATCTTAAGACTCTAATAGTGTATCCTAGCTAAAATTCCATGAAGCACATGATTGTAGTTGGGACAAAGTGGTCTTTTTTTTTTAAACATCTTTATTGGAGTATAATTGCTTTACAATGGTGTGTTAGTTTCTGCTTTATAACATAGTGAATCAGCTATACATTTACATATGTTCCCATATCTCTTCCCTCTTGCGTCTCCCTCCCACCCTCCCTATCCCACCCCTCTAGGTAGTCACAAAGCATCGAGCTGATCTCCCTGTGCTATGCGGCTGCTTCCCACTAGCTATCTATTTCACATTTGGTAGTATATATAAGTCCATGCCACTCTCTCACTTCGTCCCAGCTTACCCTTCCCCCTCCCCATGTCCACTACTGGGCATATACCCTGAGAAAACCATAATTCAAAAAGAGTCATGTTTACCTCAATGCTATGTGGGTCCACATGGGATTAAACTTAGAATCCCCTCCCCCAAACCCAAGACCAGGCCCAAACAGGTCTATCAGCCTCAAGATTTACTTAGATTTAAAAAAAAAAAAAAAAAAAAGAGTCATGTACCACAATGTTCATTGCAGCTCTATTTACAATAGCCAGGACATGGAAGCAACCTAAGTGTCCATCGACAGATGAATGGGTAAAGAAGATGTGGCACATATATACAAAATGGTCTTTATGAGCATGTTTACTGTTAAAAAAAAGTAGAAGCCCTGCCAGAAAGACTTTATATATAATGTATTAAACTTATTAATGTTTGAGCTTTTTATTTTCCAAATTTCATAACATTTTCTAATTATCAGTGCTAATTTTATGTGATGCTACATAGGACCAAGTTCTCTAAAAAAATTGGCTCAAATAAAAGTATATTTGCTTCAGGAATTCCCTGGCAGTTCAGTGGTTAGGACTCGCCACTTTCACTGATGTACTTCGAGTTAGGAATCATGTTTAATTTAGTTTTGTTTTTCCTGTAACTGGTAAAAAAAGGATATATGGAGAAAATGCTTGTTGAATGAATTAATGAATAATCAAGCACAGTTCAGAATTTTAGAAAGAAATTTCTAGAGAATACCAGATCCTACAGCTACCGTTTACTTCTAGTTTCCTCCTTTTCTGAAAATAACATGTAGATGGACAGATTCAAAACTAGTTGTCAGGGGCTTCCCAGGTGGCACAGTGGTTGAGAATCTGCCTGCCCAATGCAGGGGACACGGGTTCGAGCCCTGGTCTGGGGGGATCCCACATGCCGCGGAGCGGCTGGGCCCGTGAGCCACAACTACTGAGCCTGCGCGTCTGGAGCCTGTGCTCCGCAACAAGAGAGGCCGCGATAGTGAGAGGCCCGCGCACCGCAATAAAGAGTGGCCCCCACTTGCCGCAACTGGAGAAAGCCCTCGCACAGAAACGAAGACCCAACACAGCCAAAAATAAATTAAAAAAAAAAAAAACAAACAAAAACTAGTTGTCAGTTTTAAATCCTTCTTTATTCAGCAACGTCATCCTCAAGAGAAATAAATGTACTAAAATGAAATCCTTGTTTAATCTAATTACCTCGATCAGAAAAATTGGACTAAGGTATGCTATTCTTTGCTCTTATGTGGTCTTTAATTTAAATAAAATCTGGCATAAAGCATTTCTCTTTGTGCATGCAACATAAACTCAGTATTAACTCACTTTATTTTTCATTCATTTAAATACTGAAAACCTCTATGGTAAGAGAAGATCAGATGTTGGAGAAAAAAATAGTACTGACTGGTCTTCTTTTGAACTCATGATCACTAACTTCAAGTGATGCCTAGCTGTCCTACTCTATCCAGTCAATTTCATCCTAAAAGATTACATTGGACCTTCTTCTTTCTCTTCAGATCTTTAATATCTCCTCCCCCTCCTCAGTCTCAGCTGCTCATTTCACTGGGGTAAAAATCACAAAGGGATTTCCACAAGTGCTCACCACCAAGCTATCATCTTACCTTCATTTGTACTCCTGCTCTGCCTTCCCACCTGCTTTAGTCCATTTGGGCTGCTATAACAAAGTACCACAGACTGGGGGGCTTAAACAAAAGTTCATTTCTCACATTTCTGAAAGCTGGAAGTTCAAGATCAGGGTGCCAATATGGTCAGGTTCTGGAAAAGGGCTTCTTATGGGTTGCAGACTGCTGACTTCTTGCTGTGTCCTCACATGGTAGAAAAGATGAGGAATCTCTCCAGGGTTCCTTTTATAAGGGCACTAATCCCAATCATGAAGCCCCACCCTCATAACCTAATCACCCCCAAGGGCCCCACCTCCTAATTTAATCACCTTGGGGATTAGATTTCAATATATGAACTTGGGCACAAACATTCAGACCACAGCACCACCATATTGGGTAAACTGTCTGTGCTCCCATGTAAGGCCAACTCTTCCACTTGTCCTCTGGACCTACCCTCTCTCCTACTCAAGAACATGGCTCCACAACTGTACAATCTCTCTCCTACATAACCCATTTCCCCCTCTCTACTAGATTATTACCATCAGTATACAAACATGCTATAATATATCCCATCTTAAAATAAAAAACAAAAACAAAAAAACCTTGATAGAACCACCCTCTCTAGCCACCAGCCCAATTCTTTGCTTCTCTTTACAGCAAAACTCTCTAAATTTATATCCACTATGATGATTATAATTTTTTTTAAAGGAAAAGTGTTGGCAAGGATGTAGAGAAATTAGAACCCTCATACTTGCCTGGTAGGAATATAAAATGGTGCCGTCACTGTGAAAAACAGTTTGACAGTCCCACAAAAAGTTAAACATAGTGTTATCAAATGACCCAGCAATTCCACTCCAGCAATGTACCCAAGAGAACCGAAGACATTTGTTCACACAAAAACTTGTACATGGATGTTCACAGCAGCATTATTCATAATAGCCAAAAAATAGAAACAACCCAAATGTCCATCAACCAGTGAATGGATAAACAAAGTGTGGTATATACATACAGTGGAATATCATTTAGCCATAAAAAGGGATGAAGTATGGATGCATGCTACAACAGGGCTGAACTCTTAAAACATGCCAAGTGAAAGAAGCCACACACAAAAGACCACATGTTGTAGGATTCCTTTTATATGAAATGTCCATAATAGGCAAATCTCAAATAAATCTTGAAGGGCAGGCAGAGGGAAAAGAAGGAAATATTTTATTTTATTTTATTTATTTATTGGCCACACCACGCGGCTTGCAGGATCTTAGTTCCCCAACCAGGGATCGAACCCAGGCCCACGGCAGCAAAAGCACCAAGTCCTAACCACTGGACCGCCAGGGAATTCTGGAAAAAAACGGAATGTTTCTCTCCTTCTCCATAGAGACAGAAAGTAGATCAGTGGTTTCAAAGGACTGAGGGGAATGACGCATGTTGCCAATGGGTAAGGAGTTTCTTTTTGGGGGGATGAAAAAGTTCTGGAATTAGTGGTTATGGTTACACAACCTTGTGAGTATACTAAAAACCATTGAGTTGTATACCTTAAAAGGATGGATGTTTTGCTATGTACATTATATCTCAATTAAAAAACTCCTCTAATTTGCCCAAACCTACTATCTTGACATCCTCTTTTCTTATTTTTTTTTTCTTGAGTCTATTCCAGTCTGGTTTTCATTCCCAGTAACCCATGGAAACTGCTATTGTCGATGTCAACTATGCCCTGTTGTTTTCTGTACTTTTAATCGAAACATTTTCACAGAATGTCAAGGAAAAATAGTTTAAAATTCCTTTAGTGAATGAATTTGTCCTCATGACAGAGGATTCTGAAAGTTATAGAAAGGAAGCTAAAGGTGTTCATTATGGGCAGTATTTTATCGTTGCATTCTATAGTGCATAATAAGGTGTGAGATTATGCATTTTTATAGTATAGCTGACTATTTTAGGTGTCTGTTTAAGGGGAGCATATGTTAGGGTTAAAAGCCTTTTGAACCCTATTCCCCAAATCCTGCAAGTGTTTTCTTCCTTCCAATCAAGTAAAGCTATTTACCATCTCATTGTATTCAGTCAGGTTTTGAAAGGTAGATTCAGTATTTCTGACAAACTAGGACCCTGCTGCTTGATAAGCAGATGTTCACATTCATGGTTCCCCATAATCTGCCCCAATTCTACATCTCCAGCTTGATCTTCCAAAATTCCGCACCACAAACTCGTTGCTCTAGCCAAGCTGGTTTGTTTTCTGTCCCCAAATTATAAAATGGGCAATTCTATTTCTAACATTTTGCTAAGAACTTTGTTCCTGTCTAAAACATTCCCTTCCTTTCCAGAATTCCCTGGTGGTCCAGTGGTTAGGACTTGGCGCTTTTACTGCCGTGGGCCTGGGTTCGATCCCTGGTTGAGGAACTAAGATCCTGCAAGCCGCGTGGTGTGGCCAATAAATAAATAAAATAAAATAAAATATTTCCTTTCTTTCCCTCTGCCTGCCCTTCAAGATTTATTTGAGAGTCTATGCCATTTGCTTATTCAGTAAACATCAACTGAGTGCCTTCCATATGCCACGTACTGTCTAGAATACTGGAGTACAATAAAAACAAGCCTGTCCTTATGTAGTTTGTATTCTAGCAGGAAAATGACACATTACAAAATGAATTAAAACGTTATTACAGTTGTGATAAATGCTAAAAATATGAGGCACAGGAAAATAGGATAACCTATACTGGGGAAAATTAACTGGTCTGGGGGATCAGAAAGGCTTTCTCTCAAGACATTGTTGCTTTTTGGAAAGCAATATGGCAATATATTAAATCACACAAAAACTTTAACCCAGAAATCCCACTTTTGAGACTTTATCATATAACAATAAAAGTACCAGTACTTAAAGTGGATTAAAGTGTGACTCTGGCTCCTAGTAAAGTTGCAAGCATTATAATGTATAATATCCCACCAAGCCAGGCTGCCCAAGAGGTCAAATCTCCAAGCCAGACTGGTGGATTGAGGAAAGCAAATGCAGGTAACCCAGTATGTCATTAAAAAATATTCAGGTGGGTGGACTCATCATGAGATGCATAGAACATTCCAGAGAAATCAGATTTAGGTCCAATCACATAATACAAAGTATCCAGCACCTGAAAGCTTGCTATAAGGTCCTGATGGAAGTCTCCCAGTAAAAGTTTATCCATTAATGGGGTTTGATGAAACGGTTGTGGAACATGGGGGCGATGGCTAGTTCTGGCTACCTGGAGCACATTTGTCTTATTGGCCAAACTAGCTGATATGTATGGTCCTTTGCCTATGGGAGGCAAATTGCTGTATGAGATCCTGTTCCATTGGTAAAACATCACAGTTGCATTGCATTGTACCTTGAAGCAAAGCTCACCTGTTAGATTGAGGACAGAATAGTTTATCTTTACATAGGGGAAGACAAGTGCTAAGTCTCATGAGATAATATCTGTGATTATTTGGTTGTTGAGCCAAGGTTGCAAAAATTGAGTATGGTCAAGTAAAGGCTGTGAGAAACTTGAGGGAGCAGGACAGAGTAGATTGCATGACGTATATCCTTTGAAAAGGAAGTCTCTTACAGAATCAATAGTGTAGCCTTGTGCAATATTTCTCCGTTTTCTATTCTGGACCCATTGACATTCTCGTTATTATATTGCCTCTGACTGTGCCTTTACTGAAGTCAAATTCCTTGTGCAGGTCGTATAATCCACAGACGTACAGTTAGTTATGGTTCCTCTGATGTTCAGGTGGGTATGGCTGAGATGGCTTGTCTGATTGAGGAGCAGCGCTCTAGTGAGCAAAGGTGTGCACTGAAGTTATATTGCTGTGCAGAGTAGAGCAATCCTCAAACAAGCAATACAGGTGGCCATTAGGCATGGACACAAATGTCACATTCTTAGTTAGGCAGAGGCACCGATCAGTCCTTATATTGTAATGACACCACTTTTGTGGGTTATTGGGAATGCTATTGACAGGTACACATCTGGATTTGTGTGCTGTTTGCTTGCTTCTCCTGGCTTCTGAGTAGACACCCAAAAGCCAAATGACATGGTACAGGAGACTTCCTAACACCTCTCGATGGTGGCTGCAATGGGGACACGGTGGTCAGCTTCCATGGTGATACTGTAGATAACATCCTCCTGTGATAAGTCTTCATGGCAGGAAACAGCTGTGTCAAGCTGCTACATTGAGGGGTGCCTCCTGAATAGCATTGCAAGCCTGGTATTTCCATGCCAGAGCTACCAACCCAAGAAACAGCCATCCGGAGGAGCAGTAGGAATAACAGCCTAGTTATAGTGAGGCTCAGTGATCACAAGGCAGTGGAGTGGCGAGCCCACATGGGGTGATGTTTGAACCAATGGCAGGAGTTCCATGGGACATCTTGGAAGACAGGAACGTCACATCAGGCTGGAGTTTATTGATCTTTGTGTTAACTGCCTTGAATGCTGCACTGGTTGACTGTAGCTAATGATTCTATAGCAGCTCTAACAACAGAGATGTCTCATCTCAACTCATCTCTGATCTAAGATCAATGAATATGTCTTCTGTGTCAGAATTCCTCTTTGCAGCTCTCACTCTCTAGATGAGCTCCATGGTTGCAAGTTCGTCTTGTCCTGTCATCTGAGAGAGCTAAGCTTACTTCCTGAGCTACTATCTCAGGTACTTTGGAGGTAACTCCTCCAGTAGTGCTGGAGTCTTCATTGCAATCAGCTGCTCCAAGTTGTATACTGGACATGGCTCTGTTGACTTTGAAGCCATGTATTAAGAGCCAGTGGAGGAGCTCCACTCTGCAACTGTTCTTATGTTTTTGGACTCTGACTTTGGTTCCAAGGCATAGTTTTTAGTGGTGGAAAAACTGGATACCACATGAATGTCCATGAATAAGCAATAAGGGATAAAAGATTAATTTCTGGTTTTTCTAGACAATGGAATATTAGATAGCTGATTGGAAATAAATTAGATCTAAATGGTTTGTCTTAAAGGATATTGATTATAAGAACAAGTTTCAAATCAGTTTGTTTAGAATGAGCCCATATTCATAAAAAATACCATATGCTTGTATATTTGAAAGAGTTTGAAAATGTCAACATTGGTTACTTCTAAGTTACGGGGAAGAAGAATGGGGACTCTTTTAGAGGATTCCATACTTCTAGGGAATGGATTATTAGCTTTTACTTTATATATCTTCGGATTTCCTCACCTGTCACAAAATTAGCTGTTATTAAAATTAATGAAAAAATTTAATTTTGGTAGGGAAAGGACTACTAAATTTTTCTTAACCTATCCTACACCATCTAATACAGTAAACATTCTATAAATATTTATGGAAGGAGATATGGGGGAGGAGGAACAGGTTAAAATATGTTTCACAGCGCTAAAAAGATAACCCTTAAAGCATTAATGGTATGATGAAGCACTGCAGAACCTCTAAATGAACAGCAGGAGGAAGAAAGAGATACTTGATTAGGCTGGCAAAATAAAATGGGAAGAAGTGAAAAAAGCAAAGTATTATAAAATAAATAATAGGCACCAATGGAAAAGATAAGATCAATATTGCAGTTACTCCAATAAATGTAAATGGGTTGAATTTACCTATTGAATAACAAAATCTTTCATACTTGGTGTAAACACTCAGGTAGGTGTTATTCACCTAACTAGATGTTGTGTACCTTTCAAAAACACATAAAACAAAGTGAACCTTTAACAAAACGTGATCTCGGGTGGCCTTGGCCTGCAGTGGCTTGCAGCAGGATTTCGGTTCCCGGCCAGAGATTGAGGTTGGGCAGCGGCAGTGAGAGCACTGAATCCTAACCACTAGACCACAGGGGACCAGTGGCCCGGGACAAGGCCCTGGCCCATCAGCTGTGTAGAAATGAATTTCCACATGGAGACGGAAAGTAGTGAAGCAAGTAAACTGTTTATTAGGAGGAAAAAGACTACAGTACGTGCAGATAGACACACATGCAGGCTCAGAGAGAGAGTCTTGCCCTCCTGGCACTTTGAATCACTTTTATGGGGCATTTCCTCCGGGTTTCCTTTGACCAATCATCTTGCTTTGCCTGGTTCTAAGTCTGTATTTGGTACCTCTCACTATCCTCCCCTGTGTGCGTGTGCGTCTCTTAGCCAAGATGGATTCTAGTGAAGAGGCCTATGGGTAGTTGGCATCACTTGCTATGAGGTGGCGCCCCCTCCCTTTTTGATCTCCAAGGAGCCTTTCTGTGCATGTGTAGTCGGTGAAGTCTCCTTGACTTCAAGAATGAGGAATACGTGGTCTTTTATCTCTTTTCTGGGCAGGGCCCAGCCTCCTCCATCATCCTGCTTTTATGGAGTTTCTGCTATTATGAAGTTTCTGTCCACAGGGGAGAAACTGTTCAGCCTGGGGCTCATCTATCTCCTGCCTCAGAAGGATACTATTTGCAAGCCACAAGTACCATCAAAATATTTTAGAATACACCTAGCAAGACAAGTACAAGATGTGTATGGAAAAAAGCTATAAAATTTTGGTGAATGTATTAGTTTTCTATTGCTTCAGTAACAAAGAGCCACAGACTTAGTGGCTTAAATCAATCCCAACTTATTACCTGACAGTTCTGTAGGTGAGACGTCTCACTGAGGTAAAGTCAAGGTGTCAGCAGGGCAGCGAGTGCATTCTTTTCATAAACCTAGGGGAGAATCCCCAGCACTGCTCCTTCAGGTGTTGGAGGAATTCACTTCTGAGGTCATAGGACTGAGATCTCTGTTTCCTTGGTGCTGCCAGCTGGGAGCCATCCTTAGCTCCTAGACGTCTCTCAGGGGTCCTTGTGGAGACCCCACATTTCAGAAGCAGCAATAAAATGTGGAATTCTTCTCACGCTTTTAATCTCTCAGGTGATTAGATTAGGCCCACCCTATATAATCCAGGATAAGTGATTTCGTATCTCCCTCCCAAGAAAGTAGCTTTTGTAAAAATGCCTGCAAAGCAGCATTGACTTGCAAAGCAGCTCATAGGACTAATTCTCCTTACATAAGTGGTTAGTTCATTCGATGAAAAATTATTTCAAGGCAATTGTCATGCTTTATTAACAACAATAAATATGTCTAAAATGTATCCTACTTATAAATCCCTGGAAATAAAACAGTCACCATTGTTTGATCCTTAGCACCAAGAACACTGTCCTCAGAATAGACATCTCAGACGTCATTCTGAACCTTTAGACTAACTTAAAGGTCAGCTATGAGTGCCCTTTGCATTCTGTCTCCACCTTTCTGACTTTTCCTAGCCAAAACACGGGAGTGAAAAACGTTTTCTAAGATAATGCATTGACAGGCATCCTGTGACGTCTCGGGGAAGGCGGCCCGCCGGCCGGACACGGGTCAGGAGGAAGTGGCCAAGAAGGGTCCAGGGAGGCACAGCCCGAAGGGGAGGCAACGACCTAGTTAACAAAGGCCAGGCGCACAGTCCCAGAGTCCCGTGTAGCCGGCGCAAAACCGCCTCATTTTCACCCGATTTCAGCCAAGAACACCAAATAGCCACAGGCTGCTACCCGGATGGAGCGGCGACTTCCCCCACCCCTCTCCCGTGCTAGGGCGCGCATGCGCATCCTGGAGGCCATTGGGTGAGGCGGAGGGTGGGGCTCGGAGTGGAGAGAGGAGGGGAGCGGCGGTTGGACGAGAGGGGAGCCACGCCCACCACGCAACGTCTCTGCGCAGGCGCGGGGCGCCAGCTTCTGGTCTTTTCGACACGTCTGCCGCGCCCCCATTCAGTTCGCTTTTGGACGTTGGACGACGGAGGTGGAGGTTGTGAGTCCGCCGTTCAGGAGAAGCAGCGAAAAGCCTCTCTTCGTCCTTAACTTCAGAAGGAAGGCGTCCGTTGGGCCTTTCTCTCCTTGAGTGAGGCGTCGACGGCCCGTGGTGGGTTTTCTGGTGACGGGGTGGCCCTGCGGTCGGTTACCTCAAGGCGAGCGTAGCCGGGGCCCTGTGGGCCCCGCGGGGCGTGGACGGTGGCGGGGCGGGAAGGCCGGCAGCAGGCGGCGCCACAGCCCGGAGTTCCGGAGGCCGGGAGGCTCGTTTCTTTCTGGGCCCGAGGCTGCCCGCGCGGCTCACTTCGGGACTTCACTTCTATTTTGTTTTCTCTCGTTTGTTTTTAGGAACTGAGTTTTCGGGCAGGGGTGGTCGAAGAAAAGGAAGCTCGGAAGCTGCCGTCCGAGATGAACAGCTACGTGAACGACTTGTGGCCGGGCTCGCCGCACAAGGTCTCCCCCTCGTCGTCGCGGTCGGGCCCGTCCAGCTGGCTGTCCTCAGCGTCCGAGAGCCGCTCTCCCCGGAGCTCTCCGTCCCGGTCCATCGTCTGGAGTCGGTCGTGGTCGCGGAGCCGCAGCCGCAGCGCGCCCCGGCGGAGGAGCAGGTCGAGGTCTCGCTCCCGAAGGCGCCACCGAAGGAGGTACCGGCGCTACTCGCGCTCCTACTCGCGGAGCCACTCGCGCTCCTACTCGCGGAGTCGCTCGCGCCCCGGCAGCCGCCGGTACCGGGAGAGGCACCACGGCTCCTCCAGGAGGTCCTACCGGTCCCTCAGCCGCCCCCGCTCCCGCGGCCGCTCGCCTTACCGGAGGGCCTACGCCTTCGCGCAGGACCGCCGTTACTACGGCTTCGGCTGCACCGTCTACCCGGAGGAGCGCAGAGGCTGGAGGGGGCGATCCCGGACCAGGTCGCGGAGCCCAACCCCATTTCGTCTGAGTGAGAAGGGTGAGTCGTCGGCCTTCGAGAGAGGCGTTTGGGGAAAGAGGAAGGACTCCAGTAGGTTAATAGTTAAAACCACACTGTAGTGGGCGCCCAGTTTTAAAATGGACGGCATGCTTTCCCCTTGGGATTAACGCTGTGCACGTTAAATGGCTTGGTGGAGGGCGGTTCTGGGTGGAGCCTTGAAATTGTTAGGGAGTCAGTTATTTACCCACCCTGTGCTTTTACTTGTTACTTAGGGATGCTTGTTTTTCTCAGCAAAATAAGTAGAGTTCTTTTTCCATCAGTAGAAATATATCTTACATGTGGAAGTACCGTGTACACGTCTGGATATTACTAGTTTAAAAGCACAAACATAGTTTGTGATTTTTGAGTTTTCTGGAGAAATACTACAGGATAAATGAACATTTTGTGTTTCTTTTGTAGATCGAATGGAGCTGTTAGAAATAGCAAAAGCCAATGCCGCAAAAGCATTAGGAACAGCCAACTTTGACTTGCCAGCTAGTCTCAGAACTGTTTCTGTATCTAAAGAAACCAACCGTGGAACAGCTGTACTGAATAATGGTGCAAAGTCTGAGGTAAGTATTTTAGATTTATCCAAACAAAATCTTCAGAAAACTACTACCAGAAAGATCTGATTAGCCATTTTTATTTGATTTGCCTTAGACTGCTTCCTGGAAAGGCTAGCTAAATATAGTTTAAAATAACAGATCTGACAATACTAGATAGTCTCCCCCCGTGAAAATGGGAGACTAATGAACTTTATTTTCAGTTGACACAGTACTAATTATTTTCATAATTGTAGCTGGTACTTTGGTGATTTCTATGTAGTTACCACGTTTTTCTAGCTAGTTTTTTACGGAGTATTTATCTGTAGCGCTCATTTGCAGCATTATGTTCCCACAGATTCTGTACTCAACATACAGTATAGTTTATCTGCTTTATTTCTGTCTTATAGAAATCATGAATGTGGTCTCCAGACATTGATGAAGAAAATCTGTTGGTAATTGATACATGGGCAAAAGCATCAGAGGTTTAACTAATTTGAAGTTTATGTTGACACACTGAAAGCTTAGTTTTTTGTTGGTAGATCCCTGTGCATGCTAGAATTTGGGACAGGTACGAAACTAAACAAAAGTGTACTTTGTAATGGTGGGGCATCTGATATAGATGTCCCTTTCATAATATATGCAATATATTCCAGATGTTTTGAGAGATTACAGAAGAAGAGGCCTGCTTCACTTGCAGATAAGTTTATTACAATTCTCCAGAAATGTGCAGCATAAAATTCATAGCTTAAAGGTTTTAAGGTAGTTAGGAATTGGTAACACTCAGTTAATATAGGAAAGATGGGTTATCTCCTGTCATTCAGACCCAGATGTGGGTTTGCCTAAGTATTGTGGTGGACAAAAAGATCTTAGTTCAGTCGCTTTTTCAGACGGTTAGGTGCCCAACTGGATGGGCAAATGCCATAGTTCTTTGAAACTAGGTGTTTTCTGGTATGACTTGACTTTCAAAGTTACTTGAATTTGCATCAGGGGGATACAATACTGCTTTATGGGGAAGAGTGTCTTAAGCCTATCATTGAATCAGTTTTGTTATGGGGAAAACTCAACAGAGTACTATGTTGTTTATTTTAGGATGTTAACTATTTGGTTACATCCAACTTGATTTGTGTCTCTACAAGTGAATTTGTAATACAGTTGGGCTGCTTTTTATACCTACTAGGGTATGGTTTTTTAAAATTTACTTTTTCTTACCTGTCTAGCCGTCGGATAAGTTAATAGAAGATGAAACAGAAAATCCCAACAAGAAGTCTTCCCAGCAGAAAAGCATAGCTTTTAGCTCTAATGTAAGTATATCTAAGCATTGGCCACTCAAAAACTGGCCTTAAACATATTTCTGTTATGTGGGTTTTTATTTTTGTTGGCTCATTGTTTTTATGCTGATAATTCGAGGCCTACTAAGCCACTAAATAAATAGAATTAAAAAAATTTTTTTTGTATGGTTCTTACAAGTGACCAATATAATGGGCTCCTATCTAATATCTACATTCTCAGTCTCAATATGTTGTCCTCCTTTTAACTATTCCCATTATCCTTTTTAACTGTTAAAATATTCAAAAAACAAGTCTCAGAATATCCTGTAGTCAGAATATTTTAAAATCAGCTAAGGGCTTAATAAACAAAATTTCAAAACTATTTTTAATACTTCACTATTGCAGTGTGCCTTGCATATGTCTGATTTGATTAAATCAAGTTGCAAGTGCGGTCCGTGGCTTTGCATTTATTTGGTTGGTGTCTTTTTTTAAGTTCTAGTCTTAAATGGAATTATTTAATGTATTTTGTAAAAAACAAATATTTTAAATATGTATAATAATATTTGTTTGGAAAGCTGACTTAAGAACTTGTTCCCTTACAGAATTCTGTAGCAAAGCCATTGCTTCAGAAATCAGCTAAAGCTACTGCTGAAGAGACCTCTTCAGGATCCCCAAAAATAGATAAGAAGAAAAGTCCATATGGACTGTGGATACCTGTCGAAAAGAACATCAATAGCTAAGGTTGCCTGAAATGCACTTTTTTTTTTGCTAGTTTGTTTCCAGCATTATTCCATTCCTTTGAACCATTTAGTGATAATTGTTGCAATTACAGATGACAACACAGAAAGATGTAAATACTTAATATTTAAATATTAACATTTTAGATTTCTCTTGCAGATAGGAGATAGCACAAATGGACCAGAGGTTACGCACAGGTGGCATTCTTGCATATATACTTGTAAATGTTTTATATAATATGGATTGGTTATGTAGAAGTGAAATTTTTAAGACAAACAATAATTGAACTGTTTGTGTTGTATATATTTTGTTAATAAATTTGTTATTATCATTTGTTTTTATTGTGTATATTTTACATAATGGGTTTTTATTTAATGACGAAGAATGAGGTTGTATCTCTTGTTTAAAGCCTTGCTAATCCCAGATCCAAATCCGTGGACTGACAGCATAGGGCTCAGTGATCTTAACCTGAGAGTTTGTGAGAAATGCTGAATCTCACATCTACCCCAGAACTGAATTAGAAGCTGATTTGTAAAGTAATCCCGGTTGATGTAGATAATCATTAAAATTTGGGAAGTTTGGCCTAAGACTTAAGAGAATACTGGCATAGTGTTGTCCTGGAAGAATTGAGCTTCACGGCAGGAAACTCAGCCAGAGAAGGGTTGAAACAGAATGCCTCATTGGGCTATAAAATCAGAGGTTTCGTTGCATTTTTTTCTTATGTTTTAAAAAGTATTCATTGATTTGAAATTCTTCATTGCTTCTTACTCTAGCTGGGAAAGACCTTAACTAAGCACATAAAAATTTAGAGATGAATGTTACACTTAACTGAAAGGTCTGGGCAGTTGGTTTAAACGTTAGCTGATTATGGATTTTTGTGGTTTTGCCTGTTAATACATACTAGTGGATACCAAAACTAGGAAGATTTAAGCCAGTTTTAGATGGTCTCTCCAAGTGTTAATTTGACTTAATAGATCAAATGTTTGGATTAAACGTAAAATGCCAGCTTAATGAATTTATTTTGCCTATGTGCTAGGCTTTAGCAACAAAACATGTCTTGCTAGAACCTAAGCAAAAAATAAAAATCCTAGTAGACCAAAAACATGCATGAGGTTTTATTTTAGTGATGGGGGTGGGTACTATTGATTGCTTGAATGTTTTTCTTTTTCCTCCTTGGAATCTTGCCATAATTTTGAACAGACTCTTTAGTTTGGGAAATAATGAAATAGACTTCCAATAGGCAGGGATAACAAGTTAGAGAATAGGATGAGGAGAATATTAGAGGCAAGACAAAAAACCTGGGAAAAGACAAACACCCAGAAATTAGATAATAGATGAGCAGGCTTAAGTCCTAAATTTGTAAGTAGAAGTTGACTTCAAAAAGATGGTGAAGAATCCTGAAGTGGAATGTAATACTGTATTAACTAAAGCTGTGCTGTCCAGTATTTTACCTGCATTTCCCATTAAGACAGCCACCAGCCACTGTGGCTATTGACCACTTGAGAAGTTGGCTAGTATGACTGAGGAACTGAATTTTAAGTAACCACTTACTGGAAAGTGCAGATAATAGAATACTTCTATGGTAGAACATTGTATTGGATAAGAGCTGCTCTTAAATTTGACCCTATGAAAAATTTAAATGTACAAATTTAGACTTGGATATATACATTCCTGGACATATAATTTCTATTACTATAGTAAAGTTATAGAACTCAAGGATATCCTTGTAAGGGAGACTTCTGCAATGAATTGATGACATAATGCTAAGATCATTTTCACCTTCACTTAGCTGGTAACAGAAAAGCACCTGCTTTGATTATGACCTTATGTAAGAGGTTTGGCTAGTTGCTATGGGTATGTGCCACTTCTGAGATTTCACTTCTACAGTGGTCTTTTCCTTTGGCCTTGAGACTTGCCTATTTTCTCTTTCTTTATTAGTTCATTTTCTTTTTACTACCCAGTATCCTGAAAAGAATGTACACTTTCTCCATTTTTTTTTTTTTTCATAATCACCCCATGAAGTCCTGTCAGTCCTTGTCTAACCTGACCTTGTTGTTTGGGTGTGGCCAGGACAACTGTGTTCAGTCTCTCCTAGGCTTTGTAACACAGAACGTAACTCGTGCCTATTCCCAGACTGCCTGTCATTACATAAGTGGGATGCAGCTGCCCAGGTGTGATACCACGTCATTACATAACCCATGGACAATATAGCAAGCAGGCGCTGACAGTGAGAAATTGTACCAAGAGACTAGATTTAGTGCTGTCCAATAGAAAGGAGAGCTTCAATGAAAAGTAAAAAGGTGAATTCGTTTTTTACCCCAGTAGATGTTAAAATAGTTAAACATATAATGTAGAAAAGTGATATTTTACTTTTTTTGGGTAGGTGGTGTGATTCAGTGTGTATATTACACTTAAAGCACACCTCAATTTGCCCTAGTCACATTTCAGATGATCACTAGTCACATAACGGTGGGTGGCTACCATTTTGGAAAGCACAGCCCTAGACTGTAGGTTCAGGTGTGTAATGCTTTGCTTTTTTTCTAGAGAAGCCATGATTACTGAACTAACCACAGCATGCTGTCTTTTGGTTTTCTTTGCTGAAGCACTTATTAAGCTTACCTAGCAAAATAAAACTTGTTCTTATGAGGGCTCACTTTTCACTATTTCTTTATGGAGTCCTTTCTCAAATTTTTCTGTCATTCAGGCAGAGATTTCCATGCATTTGTCTTCTTTTCTTTGACCTCTTCCATTATCTACAGTGGCTTTCTGTCCTTTGCCCACTGTTAGGATTCTATCCTTAGCCTACTCCCTCTACAAGCTCTTTTGCTAATTTCCTCCACTCTGCCTTTAACTGCCATCTACTAACTGAAGAGTATCAATTTCTGAACTCTAGTTTCCAATGCTTGCCTCAGCTCTTCAAAATGAACTTTTCCTATACTGAGCTTATTACAGTATTGCCTGTTTGAATTAGTGGCTTTTACCATCCACCTAGTCACCTTCAGAGTAGTCTTCAGATCATACTGACATCTGTTTTTTTGGTTGGCTGTTGGGAGTGCTTTTCTCCTCTGGGGAAATCTTATTTGTCCTTTAAACCCAAGTCAGTATGATGTCTTTGAAGACCTATTAATTTTTCCCTCCCCTCCTTTTCCCTTAATAAAAAGGTATTATTAAATGTTTCTTTGAAAATACAGGAGAAGAAAAAACTACTGGCATGTTACTACTCTTGAAAGATTGGGCAGCATCGGTGTGTATTTGTGTCAAATTATTTTAAAAAATAAGTAAAATTACCACCTGTTCCCATTCCCTAGGAGCAATCACTGTAAATAGTATGGTGCACATCCTGGATTTTTTTTCTATGCCTGTACAAACCTCTCTTTATATAGGTAAGAGCATCTATTCATGTTAGATCTGTCTCATTCTATAGTTATATGACTGTACCACAATGTTAAAATTTTCCTATTCACAGTACATTGAATATACCTTTATTAGCATTTATATTACCATCTTTATAAGCCCGTCATTAGCTAAATCAGAGCTTCCTACTCATTGATCAGTAAGTGTGCCCAGCTTATACTGATCTCAATCCTAGGCATGTTTTTATTCACATAACATGGCACAAATAATCTTCACTTTCATGGGCTACTCCTGACTTCAGGTTTTCTATCGTCTGTTTCCCATAATTACTACTAAAATCACGTCCTAATTTTTTAGTTACAGTTGAAATAAGGTTAGAATTCCAGTTAGCCTTTAAAAAAAAAAGATTGTATTATGTGTATTTTAATAATACTTTCACCAAGTGTTTTAACCTTCTTCCAAGGGATATTTGCTTTTTGAAGGATGGCATATTTGTAAAATGCTATCGGAGAATCAGTCTCCCACCCTCTATGCTTGCCCCATAAATGGACCTGGGCTATGGGATGGAACATGGGACAGGCAAGCACCTGCTAATTGTGACCTCTTGGAGCAGGGAGGGATTAGGTTGAATTTCCAGTGACCACTGCCTTCCTTTCACTACCTACCATAGCTTATAAGAAGAATTAGTGCCAATTTAGCATCTCACCTCTGAAGCTCCCAAGTTCAACTCCAGGTCAAGTCAAATGTATGACAGATTTCAGCATGATGATGACTTGTGTTCGTACCTAAGGATTTTAAGCCTAGCAGAGTGCACACATTAAGCACACACTTTAAACAGAAATACAAGACAGATTTTTCTAAAACAAATGAATAATAAATATATAAGTATGAAAATACACAGATTTGTAAAACATGTCTTTACAAATTATAAAAGGAAAGAGTCCTGATTTACTGGTACAATTTGGCAGTCAGAACAGTTCCTGAAGGAGATTAGACAGCTGTTCCTCTTTCCAAGTTTTGTTTAATTTCAGCTGTATATTTACCATAGAATCTTTCTGCCTTCTTGTTGAATTTAGCATTCCTTTCATTAATGTAGTCAATATCTGCATCATCATTATAAGGACGTCTCCGGCTGTATTTGTCTCGTTTTTCAATTCTGTAACGGAAACAAATATACAGAATTCAAAGCTGCTTTCCTTTTCTTTTTTTATTTATTTTTATTTATTTATTTATTTATTTTTTTTTAGAGAAGGTTTTCTTTTTTTTTTTTTTTTCCACACACACACACTGTATTTTATTTTTACAAGAGATAAATAGACTGACACCAAGCATTGTACATGGATGACCACAACAAAAGCAACAATGATTGCAATTTCCTTTTCTTTTTTAAAAAATAAATTTATTTATTTATTTATTTGTGGCTGTGTTGGGTCCTCGTTGCCGTGCGCGGCCTTTTCTCTGGTTGCGGTGAGCAGGGGCTACTCTTCATTGTGGTGGCTCCTCTTGTTGCAGAGCATGGGCTCTAGGACCGCGGGCTTCAGTAGTTGTGGCTCGCGGGCTTAGTTGCTCTGCGGCATGTGGGATCTTCTCGGACCAGGGATCGAACCCGTGTCCCCTGCATTGGCAGGTGGATTCTTAACCACTGTGCCACCAGGGAAGTCCCTCCTTTTTGTTCTTAATAGATAAGACTGAAAGCAATATCTTTAGAAAGCATCCTACAAGGATATATGTTCAATGAGCATTCTCCTTGAATTTAATCTTGTAAGTTAACAGTATCATCAGATGATCTGGTCTGAAGTTTGGGAAATTACCCAGGTTCACGCTGAAATATGAGTGGTGATATATTATGTTGAGAGAATTTTTATACGTACTCTAGATTCTGCCTAGTGTAACCCCATTCAAAACACATATAAGCAACGTAAGTATCCATCGACAGATGAATGGATAAAGAAGATGTGGCACATATATACAATGGAATTCTACTCAGCCATAAAATGAAATGAAATTTGAGTTATTTGAGGTGGATGGACCTAGTGTTTGTCATACAGAGTGAAGTCAGTCAGAAAGAAAAAATACTGCATGCTAACACATACATGGAATCTTAAAAAAAAATGGTTCTGATGAACCTAGGGGCAGGACAGGATAAAGACACACTAGAGAATGGACTTGAGGAGGGGAGTGGAGTGGGGGGAGGGTAAGCTGGGACGAAGTGAGAGAGTAGCACTGAAATATATACACTACCAAATGTAAAATAGCTAGTGGGAAGCAGCTGCATAGCACAGGGAGATCAGCTTGATGCTTTGTGACCACCTAGAAGGGTGGGAGAGCAAGGGTGGGAGGGAGACGCAAGAGGGAGGGGATATGGGATATATGTATACATATAGCTGATTCACTTTTTTATACAGCAGAAACTAACACATTGTAAAGCAATTATACTCCAATAAAAATATTTAAAAAAAACCCCACACATATAAAAGTGGTGGTGAATGGGACCATTCTTCATAATAATAATTCAAATGTTCCTTAACTTCAATCCAGTTGCTACACTTCAAGACCATATAGTTAATTTTGTTATTAAGCATGAATCACTACTAAAACTTTAGGCTGCATTTGTAGTACTTACTGCTTTTCCAAGTCTACGACCATCCTATCAATTTCCTCTGTGGAAGGCACATGTGTTCCATGAAGAAGACTGTTAGATGTTGGGTAGAACTCCTCTCCACTGAAAAAGAGTGAAGTGGTGAGTAACACGAAAAAAGATCCTATACCTTCAGAGCTGGACAATGTTTAGTGGTCAAAAGTGGAAAACTTTGAGATATTTGATTGCAAAGAAATAGATTTCAGACCAAAAAAAAGATATTTAAGAAATATCTACTCCTGGGACTTCCCTGGCAGTCCAGTGGTTAAAACTCCATGCTTCCACTGCAGGGGGCGTGGGTTCGATCCCTGATCCGGAACTAAGATCCTGCATTATGCGTGGCCAAAAACAAAAACAAAAACAAAAACAAAACAAACCCTCCAAAGCCCAAATGAGTTGGCTGAGGACCACAGGTTAATGGAATTAACGAAGTTCATACAGTGGGAGAGCTTAGTAACATGCTCAATTGAGGGCACAATTTACAGCCCTCTCCACTCTCTACACTATCACTATTAAAACAGTCTTGATCTTTAGCACAGTACCTGTCTTACATAATTAGGTAAGGAGTGCAGTTTAGCATTGTTTACCGTGCATGATGAAAGAAAGTATTACTGTGTCCCTTACCTGTGGATAAGGGTAATAGCAACAGTAATAATCATGATAAATAATAGCCAATACATATACAGTGCTTTGTATGTGCCAAGCACTGATTGAGGGCATTGTATGAATTTATTTAATCTTGATAATAACCCTGTGAGGTGGGCACTGTTGTTATTCCCTATTTACAGATGAGGAAACAGAGAAAAATTGTGTGACACAGCTACTAAGTGGTGGAGCCAGGACCCAAGGCCAGGAAGCAAAGCTCCAGAATCAGCACTCTTAAATGCAAGGCCTTCCAGTAACATACATAATGTATGCTTTTAAATCACATCAACTTACTGCTTTTCTCTCAGTCTCTCATAGTTTCCATGTCAGGTCTGATCTGCTTTGTCAACCTATGATACTGGTGTAATTGGGCAGCAGCATAATCTGAAAAAATGAGAACCCATACTATTTTAGATGTTGGGTGGGGCATTATTAGACTTGTTAAATGGGCTATTAATAGGCCCATTCAATAAAGTAAAAGCTATTTTTACCTGAAAATCCCAGATTGGGGTTTTTCCTCCTCTTTTTCCTCTGCCATCTTTCTGCATCTTCTGCACTGATCTCTAGCAACTTCACTTTCTTATAGTCTTCCCCTCTTGCTGTACATTCCTAAAACGAGGGGAAAAAACATTAGCTTTATTGCCTTATACAATTCCTTAATTCCTTTCAAATCAAAGGCCTAAAGACTGCCATCAAGACAGTAAAGTGGCCAGTTTACAAAGAAAATTGTGGAATCTGCTATATCTGTAAGAAAATAATACATCTATAAAACTGACACCAAAAATAGCTGTGGGGGACACATTAGGTGTCCATCAAAATCCTTTCTCCCCTCCTTTCTGGGCTCATGGCTGCCCATTTCTCAACGTCCCTTGCAGCTACATCAGGCCAGGTGACTTGGGCTGCTCAACTGGGAACTGATACAGGAGAGACTCATAAGCTTTATCTTTTCTTATTGTTGGAGCTTTTGTTACTGTAGCTTAACCTTTTACCCTAATATCCATTATGTGGCTGTAATTATGTGCCAGGCAGTGTTGTAAATTTCTTACATATTTTATTCTCACAACTCTCTAAGGTACAGATGAGGAAACCAGAGCTGGAATGCTTAATGCTTAACTACCATGCAATATACCGCCTCAACAAAACACAATATAATATTTGAATACACAGCTTATGAAGGTGGCAGGAGTGCACTTACTTTTTTCTTTTCTTCTTCCTGCAATTCCCATTCCAAACGAGCTTTCTTAGCTTCCCAATTTGCAGGTAATTTAAGTCTTTTATCTTCCTCCACAACTTCCTGGTGATTTAATTTTCGAGCTTCATTCTACCACCAGGACACAAAGTTTGTCAGCAGAGGTATGGAAACAAATCCAGATAAATGTTACCTATCTTCTTGTATGGTAGGCCATCGAAAATGGACTTATGCATTTTATCCTGAAAGGAAGGGAGCCACTGGAGAAGTTTGTGTGCGAGTGTGTTTGTACTGAAGAGATTTCATGTAGGGGGAAGAGAGGTAAACACCAATACCTATACCTTTAAGTATTATTTTACTGCCTTCAAGGAACCATGTGATAAAGATGGAAAGAGCAATAGTTTGGGAGTAAGAAGGCCTGAGAAATATACTGACTTGACTACTCCCTGGCTGTGTGATGTAAGCAAGTCGCTTAGGATTGGATTGAAACAGCATTTCCCAAACTATGAGTTCTGCTGTACAGAGGTCCTTGAGATGATTTTAGATACTACTGAATGACACAGTCACATACTGAGAAAGTGATTCCATTTCTCATTCCTTTTTTAATTCAGATTGGGTTGAAGACAAAGTTTCAGTTTTAACACCTCTAAAAACACCTATCTTAACACCTCCTTTAGTCTCCCTTTAAAAACAGAGGGGGCATTCCTTGGTGGCGCAGTGGTTAAGAATCCGCCCGCCAATGCAGGAGACACGGGATCGAGCCCTGGTCCAGGAAGATCCCACATGCCGCAGAGCAACGAAGCCCGTGCGCCACAACTACTGAGCCTGTGCTCTAGAGCCCGCGTGGCTAGAGCCCATGCTCCGCAACAAGAGAAACCACCGCAATGAGAAGCCTGCGCACCACAACGAAGAGTAGCCCCCGCTCGCCACAACTAGAGAAAGCCCACGTGCAGCAACGAACACCCAACGCAGCCAAAAATAAAATACATTAAAAAAATAAAAACACTGAGCAAGTGGACAGGTGGTCACACTTACAGTATAAACCATGAAGGTGGTATGAGAAGGACTACAATCTAATTCTCCTATTATCTATGAAGTCCAGAAAGTTTTTGGTGACAGAGTTAGTGGCAGAGTTAGGCCAAGAACCCAAATTTCCTGATTTCTAGCTGGTTTTCTTTTCTACCTATAATATTGTAGTATCTCTTTAACCACAATACCATCAGCACACTCCCCAAATAATTCCTTATTATCAAATATCCTGTCAGTGTTCATATTTTCCTGATGGTCTCATAAGTGTTCATTATTATTATTATTTTTTTTAAAGGAATTCCTTTATTTTTATTATTTATTCATTTATTTTTGGCTGTGTTGGGTCTTCATTTCTGTGTGAGGGCTTTCTCTAGTTGCAGCAAGCGGGGGCCACTCTTCATCGCGGTGCGCGGACCTCTCACTATCGTGGCCTCTCTTGTTGCGGAGCACAAGCTCCAGACGTGCAGGCTCAGTAGTTGTGGCTCACAGGCCTAGTTGCTCCGCAGCATGTGGGATCTTCCCAGACCAGGGCTCGAACCCGTGTCCCCTGCACTGGCAGGCAGATTCTCAACCACTGCGCCACCAGGGAAGCCCTCATTATTATTTTTACAGTTTGTTTGAATTGGAATTCAGACGAGTCCCACATGTTGTGATTAGTCAATATGCATGTACACCTCTTAAGATTTATTTAATGTATAGTTTCCATCTTTTTTATCCATTGTTTTGAGGAGTATGAAAATAACTGTGTTGACTGTCCTATTGTTTCCCAAAGTGGTATCTGCTAGTTGTCTCCCTATAATGTCCTATAACGTATTTTTTGACCCCTGTATTTCCTGTAAATTGGTCAGTAGATCTAGTGGCTTCATCCAATTCAGGTTAGATTTTTTTAAAAGATTTATTTATTATTTATTTATTTAATTTTATTTTTGGCTGTGTCGGGTCTTAGTTGCGGCACGCGGAATCTTCATTGAGGCATGCAGGATCTTTCGTTGTGGTGCGTGGGCTTCTCTCTAGTGTCGTGCGGGTTTTCTCTTCTCTAGTCGTGGCATGCAGGTTCCAGAGTGCGTGGGCTCTGTAGTTTGCGGCACACGGGCTCTAGCTGAGGTGCGCAAGTTCAGTAGTTGTGGCGCGCAGGCTTAGTTGCCCCGTGGCATGTGGGATGTGGGATCTTAGTTCCCCGACCAGGGATTGAACCCGCATCCCCTGCATTTTAAGGCAGATTCTTTACCACTGGACCACCAGGGAAGGCCCCAATTTAGGTTAGATTTATTTTTAGCAAGTCTACTTATATGAAACTGGTGCTACATACTTCTATCAGGAGACACATAATCTCTGATTTTATCCTTTTTGTGATGTTCACAGCCACTGACTGTGATCCAGTGACTCATTAAAGATTGCAAAAGGGGGATGTTTGAATTATATCATTGCTTCTTCACATATCATCTGGCCTCATTTTTTTTTTACAATATTTCAAGTGAATTAAGTATGTCCCACTAGTTTTTGGATTGCGTTTTTCTGGGCAAATAGAGATAACTACCGTCCTCACACATACCTCTTGTCTCCAGCTGCCTGCTGACCTCCTATCCAAATGAGGACTTTTCCTTTGCTCTCGTTCCTACTGCTCTATACCACTTCCCCCAACTCCTTTACTTGTCTGATAATATCCTACCCATTTTTCAAGCAGCTTAGTTGTCACCTTAGTCTCTAGTTGTCAGTCTTCTTCTCCGCACTTCTGAGGCACTTCGTTTCTCCCTCTAACATACCATTTACCAAATCGTGAAGTAGTTATTGGTTATGGATCTGCCTCCATAACTGGGCAGAAGCCTTACCATATTTACCGCTGTATCCACACCATCTGTTGATAG
Source organism: Balaenoptera acutorostrata (assembly GCF_949987535.1). Taxonomy (NCBI): domain Eukaryota; kingdom Metazoa; phylum Chordata; class Mammalia; order Artiodactyla; family Balaenopteridae; genus Balaenoptera; species Balaenoptera acutorostrata. Next base: position 19,992,160 of record NC_080064.1, on the reverse strand, counting down.
TTGGCTATAGCACACTAGAGGCCATTAGGGGAGGGGCTGTTTTTGGATGAATGACGCCAACTTGCTGCGTGACAACAGACAAGTTACTTTCCATTTCTGGTCCACGGTATCCCCCTCCATAAAAAGAAAGGTTTGACAGAATCACTTGAGCTAAGAGGAGGGTGCGGGGAGAGGATGCTTAAAAAAATAACAATGTCTGTGTTTAGAAACTGATCAAATCAGACACTCTGGAAGTGAGACCTAAGCATGTCTAGCTTTTAAAAGTTCTCAGAGTGACTTCAGTGTGATGCCAGGTTGAGAACCACCGGGACCGAACTTTCATGCAGCTCTGCAGGTCTGTCACACGCGCTGGTGCGGCTTCCTCGTCCCTCCACAAACGCGCACGGGCCTGGCCACGTGACAGGTCTCAGCTGGCCTCTGGGGCGACTCATCCGCTTCAGGTGCAGCTCCCGGAATTTGCGCAGTCTCTGTTCGCGCTTCTGGGCGGCCAACTCCTCGGCCGCCGCAGGGGGATGCTGCTCCTCTGCGCCGTCCACCGGCATCTGCGGCGGAGGACAAGCTGGAGGCGGGGCCGGTTCAGCTTCTTCCCGGACGGCCCAGGTGATTCCCCGCGGTTCCCGACAGGCCGGGCGCCCTCACCGCCGACCCCGACCCCACAGTGTCTGCGGCCCCCTCTCTGACTCCCTGGCACCGCCTCTTCGTCTAGCCGCAAACGCCCCTACACTCCCAACCGCTGGGCGAGACCAGCCCCACCCACCTCCTCTGCCTTAGCCTTTGCCGCCATCACCCGGTAGCGTTTTTCCCCCAGACTTCCGGCGACAACAACTTTACCGAGTCTCCAGCTCACTTCCGTCAGCCAGCAGCCACAGGTTTCGGGATAAAGCCCCGCCCCTTTCTGCTTCCCCAGCTGAGGAACCAATCCCGCCCTCGATACAGCCTTGGGCTATATCCGATTGGGCCAGGCTTGGGCGCAGGCGCACTGAGTGGAGAACCAGGGCAGCGCGGCGGAATCGTCTGAGCGTGTTGCTGGAGGAAGAGGGGTAAAAGGAAAAAAACGCCACCAAAAGTGTGAGAAAGCAACCCAGAGCACAAATTGTGCCCATCAAGTGACCAAAGTAGGCCTACAGTCACCATCACAGCATCCTATCTTAATCTTTGCGTGGCGGTACAACGGAAGCTCCAAGAGAACAGGATCTATTTCTGTCTTGTGCACAGTGGATTCCCTGTGCCCCGAACGGTTTGAATGAAGAAAGGAAGGAACAAATTGACTGAGGGTATTTGGGATCTCTTCCTCAAGCATCTCCGAGATGCAGAAAGATTTCTTGGATTAATGTGAGATTTTGACTTTCTTCTCAAAATTCTGCATAGGACACCATTCTTCGTATATCTGTCCATTCATTAATGAACTGTATAACCATTCTCTATTTAACTCGTCTATTCTTTGGTTCCTCATCTATGAAAAATAAATAATAAGACAATACCCATGGCACAGAGTAGTTTGAGGACAAATTCGACAATATTTGTGAAATATTTGTGACTTGTGCCTGGCCCATGGCAAATGACCAATATACCAGTTGGGATTAGGTGTGTCCTCCTCCTAAGATGTCCTTAAATGTTTTTCTTCAGGGAAGCCCTAACCTTCACCACCTTAAGGGTCAGTTTCCCCTGTTACAGCTTTTCATACTTTCTTCTTTGTGGTGCCTACATAAATGTAACTAAATCAGCGTGGAATTGACTGTTTAGTGCAGTTAATTTAAATGAGACAAGTTTCTTAACAACTATGAAAGCAGCAAATCTAGCAGTCATAAGCTTATATTTTTTCTATATTATGGGTGATTTGACAGAGCAGTCGTAACACGTATTTTTATTCTTTAGGAATACAGAAATGTCCGTTATTTTCAGTATGATCGCTTAACCAGAATTACATGGTTTGTAAAAATATTTTATCCGTCAAAGCTCTACATACTCAAACCAGGTAATTAAGGAGAGTTTAATAAAGGGACTGTTTACAAAATTGTAGACTGGGTTAAGAGAAACCAACAAAAGAGTGAAGCATTCCAGGGCTAGCAACAAGGGGGAGCCATTGCTACCCTTAATCCTAAAGAGAAGAATGAAGGATAGGATAGGAGAAAGTCTTCAGACAGAAGATGTGACTCAAGAAATGCAGCCAACCCATAATCCAGTCAGGGAATAGATATCCTGACCATTTATTCTCTTCTATTCTAGAAAGCATCACTTTCCCACTAAATCCACTTGTGAACTTTCTATTCTGTTCCTTTTTTTTTTTGGTGGCCCATATGGGGACCGAACCCATGACCTTATTCTGTTCCGATTATGTGTCATTTTCTGTGCAAGTGTTTTTACTGAAGCCTCTTATTAAGTTTTAATTCCTAGTAAGATAAGTTCCTTCTCAGTTTTTTTTTTCCCCAAAAATACTCTTGGCTGTTTCTGTAAAAATTAATTTTTAATTTTGGATTTGGAAATATATTGATATGATTCGAAGTATATATGTATATATATAGTAAATCCCCCCAGATTATCACTTATATTAGCTTCTTGCAAAGCAAAAATATGTTCTTAGTAACCCTAACCCTGCCCATTGCCTCCTAAATATAGCATACTATAACCATATACACAGTTCTGTACCTTGCATTTTTCATTTAGTATACTTTGGAGAACTTTCCAAATTAGTATACAGAGAGCTGCCCCATTCCTTATTTATTTATTTATTTTGGCTGTGCCGTGTGGCTTGTGGGATCCTAGATCCCCAACCAGGGATTGAACCCATGCCCCCTGCACTGGAAGTACAGTGTCCTAACCACTGGACCGCCAGAGAATTCCCTGCCCCATTCCTTTTTACAGCTTCCCCCGAATGTACCATAATGTATTTAACCGGTCTTCTACTGACAGACATTTGAGTTGTTTCCAATTTTTTGCTTTTACAAAAAACTGAAATGAACAACCTTGTACATAAGTCAGTTTATGCCTGTGCAATTGTACCTGTAGGATAAATTCCCAGATAGCTGGGTCAAAGATTAGATGTCTTTGTAATTTTTATAGATATTGCCAAATTGCTCTCCCTAAGGGTTGTACCAATTTTCAGTCCTACTGAGACAGGCTGGGACCTGGGACCACAAGGAAACAATAAGGGACTAAAAATAACTGGGTACATGAGCAGTTGGGGCAAATTATGAACCACACAATACAAAAAGGCCCAAAACCCAACTGCCACTTCTGAGATGTCAGGAGCAAAAGCAGTCTACTGCAGCATGATCCCTGCACACAGCACCACAAATCAGGTGGCAGACCACCTAAGCCAACCCTCCCGCCCAACCCATGGATCCGCCCCTACCATTTAAAAGGACCAGCTAGCGTGCCCCATCTCCACCACTCCCTCAGGGAGCTAACAAGGGCACCTGTTACTTGTTTTCACTCCCTCCTGCTACAGCAAGAGTCCCAATTCAAGCCTTGCTTGAATTCCTCATCTGGCCTCATCAATTTCTATTGATTAAAGAGTCCAAGAACCCTGGCTGGTAACACTTCACAGGCTCACCGATAGTGTTTCACTGAACTTTTAGATTTTTGTCACAATATTTTACAGTTCCAAAAGAAAAAAAAACCCACTGAGATTGATGGAGTAATATTATATTTATACTCATTTGAGATACTCTTTTGTGATATTACATTTTTCTATTGTCTTCCAACCAGAAAATGCTTCATCACTTACTGAAATTTAATTTCTTTGTACTTTAAATTATTTCATATTTTTCTTCATATTACTGTTTAAATCTTATACCCAGGTATCTTTTCATTTGGGGGATTACTTTTTCATTTCCACATCTAATTAATGGTTTTAGTGAAGAAAAAAATTATTTTCATGTATTTCTCTTGTATCCGGCACCTTACTGAATTATAATAACTTTAGCACTATTATTAATTCTGGCGCAGTTTCACCGCTGAACACGGAAGAACGAACGGGATGGGACGGGTCCTGCTCTCCTGCAGTTTACAACGTCATTGGGGGAAAAAGAAAACGAACAGACGAGAAAAATATCGTACATATATTAAAGAGAATGAAAATGGTACCATACGACAGTACTAAGGGCCTACGCGAGACAACGTAGTCAGGGGAGACCTGCCTCGGAGGAGGTGACACAGGTTAAGCGTTGAATGGAAAGCACGTTTCGCTCAAGGGTGCAGCACACAGTTGAGGTGACGTTCCACGAAGTTCCCAGTTCCACCATTCCTACCTAGCCGCCCTCTACCGAAACCCCCCAGCGCTTCTCTCTCAGCCTCCACCCTTCCGGCCCCCGCCTCTGCGGCCTTTTGCGGCTGCGCACGGCCCTGCCCAATTGAAAACGTCTCACTGCCAAAAGGGGCAGGGATTGGTCCTAAATTCCTGAGGCTGACAGGGAGGGGCGGGGCTTATAGTAGGTTATTAATCTGTATTGACGCTGCAGTCCAAAGGCCGGCGGAAGTGCTCTGGGTTGTTGCCGGAAGTGGGCGAGGAAAGGTTGAGATGGCGGCTGCGACTGGAGCAGAGAAGGTAAGTGCTGCCGGCTCTTTCCAGGGGTTTTTGTTGGGGAGGGCTCTGAGGGACGGCAAGGGCGAGAGGTGGAGGAGGTGCTTGTGTGCCGGGCCAGGAAGGCGCAGATACTGTGGGGCCTGGGTCGGCGGTGAGGGCCCGGCCTGGGCTTTCGGGACCCGCGGGTAATCCGCCTGGGCTCTCACGGGGAGAAGCCTAACCGGCCCCAACTCCAGCCTGTCCTCCACCGCAGGTGCCGGTAGACGGCGCGGAGGAACAGCAGCCCCCTGCGGCGGCCGAGGAGCTGGCCGCCCAGAAGCGCGAACAGAGACTGCGCAAATTCCGGGAGCTGCACCTGAAGCGGGTGAGTCGCCCTAGAGGCCAGCTGAGACCTGTCACGTGGCCAGGCCCGTGCGCGTTTGTGGAGGGACGAGGAAGCCGCACCAGCGCGTGTGACAGACCCGCAGAGCTGGATGAAAGTTCGGTCCCGATGCTTCTCAACCTGGCAACACATTGTAGTCACTTTTGGAAATGGACATGCTTTCACCAAGCTTTCTTTCACCCCCATCTGTTTTAACTTAGTTGGGCTAGTTTGGGGGTCTCTGTTACTAACCGCCTCCGTGCTGTATGATTCTAGTAAACTCTTCATTTTACCTAGGGAAATATGTGGAGCTAGAGACTGGAAGAAACTTGTCCAGTAAGAGAGCTGGTTACCTCTTCATTCAAAAATAATCAGCAAATCTCGGGAAGTCTATAGGGTCAGTGGTTCAGCTAGTAGGTGGGGAACTAGATGAGTAAGATAAGTCCTCTGCTCTTAAGTAGAAGAGACAACGTTCTAGCTAGAAATTATATTGTGATAAATGCCATGCTTGAGTTAGGAACAAAGTGCCTTGGGAGTGTAGTGAAGGAGAGATTGGTATAGTTTGGGGGCCCCCAGGGAGTGCCTCGTATAAGAGGTGACACCTAAAGTACTGCTATAAAGATGAGTAAGATGTTATCAGAAAAATAAAGAAGTTTGAGGAAGAAATATCTAAGCAGAGGGAACAAATGCAAAGGAAGAGAATTCATAGCAAGGATAAGAGTCCAGCAAACAACTGGCTGCAGTTGGAGCTGAGAAACAAAAAAGCAGCTCTTGGCTGTTTCACCTCAAAGGGGCCTGACTGATAGCTTGGCCATGGTTTCACAAAACTCCAACATCACTCTGACTATCGCAGTGTGACAAAACAAAACTGTTCAAACCACAGAAATGACCACACAGCACCCACTTCTGCTAACAACAGTGATAAATACAGCACTAGCCTCACTCCATTAATCCTGCTTCCTGTATAAAAACTGAAGATAACCCAATCATAGAATGCCCCGGCTTTCTGACAGTGCCTAATCCAGGGCACAACCATGCTTCCTTGAACCTTTCCCTCCAGTCACTTGATACAAACTCAAATCATGTAAGTGGCTCCTCCTAACACCCTCTCACTGAAATGCCTCCAGTTCCCCATGGTTTGCTGTTTCCTTCAATGCCATACACACAACTTTGTTTGACTACACATGTGTTCTTGGTGTCTTCAACTGGAGGGCATTGCCAGAGCCAAGAGTATGTGAGGGATGGTTGTTGAGAGAAATGTTCTGGGTTTTTCTCTTTACCCAGAAGAATTTAATAAAGAATTCAACACACATATATTTACTTGGAGGGACTGTGTAAAGAACATGGGGTTGGATATTAAGAGACATGTCTTCCTGGACTAACGGCCACCAGCCTGTAACCCAAGAAACATCTAACTTAAGTTGTCCTTAAGATGGTATACTCATTTTGTTTTATGCAATTATTTAAAAACAGACTCTACATACAGTAATTTAAATGGAAAATGCTTTTCATTTGACATGATGTAAACTGCTAAAATATCTAAAGAGGAGGGGGGACTTGGGAAAGGTTAGAGATATTATGATAGGTATTAAAGCCCCCAGCCCCAAATTGAGGCTTCTTCTTTGCATCAGTCAGGATTAAAAGACAATTGAAAGTAGAATATCTATCTCATAATGTGAGACATTAACGCCCAGGCCTTTGGCACAGCAAACCAGTGCAGCTCAACACATTTCTTGACTGTATACAAATGTAGACCTAATTAGGCCGTTTCCTTGCTTAAAATCCTCTGATGGTTCTCTTGCTTTTAGGGTAAAATGGAGTCCCCTTGTTAACGTGTCTTACTTGACCTTCCTCAAAGAGGGAAATATTTGTTTGGATTTATTTTCATGTTTCAGCCGATAGCCTTTTTGCGTTTATGGTTTTAGAATGAAGCTCGTAAATTAAATCACCAGGAAGTTGTTGAAGAAGATAAAAGACTTAAGTTACCTGCAAATTGGGAAGCCAAAAAAGCTCGTTTGGAATGGGAACTACAAGAAGAAGAAAAGAAAAAGGTTAGGAACTACTCCGCTATTTTCATAAGTGGTTTATTCAATCTTTCTATAGTATTAAGACAGTAAAATATGCTTTTTACCAGCTGCCAAGCTTTGGGTGAGTAATTTAACCTCTCTGTGCCTATGTTTTCTCATCTGTAAAATGGGGCCTGTAATAATTATTTGAGTTAATTATGAATTAAATGAGTCAATGCATGTAAAACATTTAAAAGAGGGTCTGACACCTGATAAATGTTGAATAAGTATTATTTTTTAGATTGATGTACTCACTTCTTATATACCATAGCAGATTATCAAATTTCCTTCAAATATTAATCATTATTTTTAATGTATTGCTTGATATCTTTATTTAAAATAGGTCAAATAATTGCTTGAATCATATGGGCAGGCATTAGCTTTTTTTCCTTTCTTTTTCAGGAATGTGCAGCAAGAGGGGAAGACTATGAGAAAGTGAAGTTGCTAGAGATCAGTGCAGAAGATGCAGAAAGATGGGAGAGGAAAAAGAGGAGGAAAAATCCCGACCTGGGATTTTCAGGTAAAACTCACCTTTACTTTATTGAGTGAACCTGTGAGATAAGCGTTGCCTTCAGTGTTTCTGGTTTTAAGAAAGGATATACCGCTTCATGGAATATTCTCCAAGAGGCTTACTCCCAAGAAAAATACAAATATATCTCATAGGGCAGAAGTAAAAAAGGCTGTGCTTGAGGCAGCTGGATCCCTTTACTCATTGTGCTAGAATTAAAGCCTGTATTAGCAGCATCTTCAGGATAGAGGCTCTGCTTAGATTAGTGCGTATATTGCTAATAATAATTTTGATTTTTCTCTGAATAGTAATGACCAAACAAGGAAATATATCATTTCCAATTCTCATTTTATTTTTAGATTATGCTGCTGCCCAGCTTCGCCAGTACCATCGGCTGACCAAACAGATCAAACCGGACATGGAAACATATGAGAGACTGAGAGAAAAGCAGTAAGTTGACAGGATTAATACCAGTCCTTTTTCATCCTGAAGTGATTTTTTTTTAAAACATTACACTTTATTTATTTATTTATAAATTTATTTATTTATTTTATTATTTTTGGCTGCGTTGGGTCTTTGTTGCTGTGCGCGGGCTTTCTCTAGTTGTGGCGAGCGGAGGCTACACTTCATCGCGGTGCACAGGCTTCTCATTGCGGTGGCTTCCCTTGTTGTGGAGCACGGGCTCTAGGCTCGCAGGCTTCAGTAGTTGTAGCACATGGGCTCAGTAGTTGTGGCTTGTGGGTTCTAGAGCACAGGCTCAGTAGTTGTGGCGCACAGACTCAGTTGCTCCACGGCATGTGGGATCTTCCTGGACCAGGGCTCAAACCCGTGTCCCCTGCCTTGGCAGGCGGATTCTTAACCACTGCGCCACCAGGGAAGCCCTTCTGAAGTGATATTGATGTACTTGTGCATGTGTATAAACGTACATACATAAATACAAACAGACTGCAGTGCTTGGGTATGGGTTATCAACAGCTGTTTAAGAATAGTTTCTGGTTGTGATGACACTATTTATTGCTCATCCACAGCAGTTAAGCTAACCACCTGGTTATCTTTCTAGCTGGGCATTCTATGACTGGGTGTTGAGAGTTTAATACCCAGATTATCATAGTTATTCAGATATTTTGGGACACTGCTTTAGTGCCAGGATGGGTGAACTTCTGCTGTAAAGGACCAGATAGTAAATATTTTAGGCTTTGTGGGCTATGTGGTCTCTGTCATAGCTACTCCACTCTGTCCTTGTGATGTGAAAGCAGCAGCAGCCTGTAGAGGAGATATAAACAAATGGACTGTGTCCCAGTAAAACTGTTTATAGAAACATGCTGCAGTTTGTTGGCCTGCTGTAGCGGAGAGAGAAATATACTGAGCCTAGAAGCAAGTCCTTTAACCTCTGGCCCTGGGCTCTTTCATCTGTAGAATGAAGGTGTTGGAGTAAGTGATTTCTTACTTCTGTCCCTTCCAATTCTGTGTTGTTTTTTTTTAAAAGGTAAGGTAGGCTCCCATAGTATAAAGATACGTATGTATTTTCTCTCTCATCGTGAATGGTAGTTTAGTTTGAAAATGTGGAGCACTTGCAGTGTTACTCCAAGTCCCTGTTGCCATCTTTCCAGTGAAGAAGAGTTTTACCCAACATCCAACAGTCTTCTTCATGGGACACATGTGCCTTCCACAGAGGAAATTGATAGGATGGTCGTAGACCTGGAAAAACAGTGAGTACTCCGTGTAGCAGCCTGAAATTTTAAACGTTTAATGACAAAATGGACATAATATGCTTAGAATGAATTGAGAGGACAGATATTATACTTCCTAATTTCTGACCTAGCATCTCTAGTGGTTTTGGGGACAGACAGTAAGGATGGGTCGAGTCCCTATGATTTGGAATGAAGATGCAAAATATTGATGGAATTGAGTTGTTATAATTGAAAATTATAAAGAAAATTATTCTTCGTTAAGAAATTATTCTTGTTTTTACTTTAGCAACCATTCCACTCTTTGATTTGAAGAAGTACAAATGTTCTAGTAAATTTATCTTTGTATGTTTGTGTTTCTTAATACTGATAGGAGTGTGTTTCCTGATGCTGATCAGGCAGAGCAAAATGAATTTATATTATAGGAACTAATACACTTAAGTATTAAGAATAGTGTCTAGTATATACTGTGTACTCTGTTCATATTAGCTGTGGTTATTATTAATATAATTACTGTTGTAATCATTTTCTGTTAAGTGATACTTCATGTGTCCAGTTCCTAGCAGTGTATCATTGCTCTTCTAGAAACATTCTAAAGATGAGTTTGTATTTACTAAATCTCATGGTTCATACCCAGGGTTGTGCTGTTAATTGGCAGTTTCAACTTCATCTTGATGAAACTGGGCTTCCCCCCGCCCCTTCCCAAAGTGCTAGTGTTAAGTGTACTGATTCTATTCTATTTGGCTGTGTTTTATTAAGATCAAAAAAGAAGGCAAGTTTGAATTTTATAAATTATTTTCTTCTCCCAGAATTGAAAAACGAGACAAATATAGTCGGAGACGTCCCTATAATGATGATGCAGATATTGACTACATTAACGAAAGGAATGCCAAATTCAACAAGAAGGCAGAAAGATTCTATGGGAAATATACAGCTGAAATTAAACAGAATTTGGAAAGAGGAACAGCTGTTTAATCCCTTCAGGAACTGTTCAGAAGCTTGAGAATGGAGTGAAAATTTCTACTAGCAAATTGAAGTTCTCTTCAGAGTTACACCAGTAAACCAGAACTCAGTCTATGCCTTCCCACTCAGCATTTAAAAATAAATGTTTTTTCTTAAACTTCTCCTTCCATGTATATTTCCACATTTTTGTGCTTGGATATAAGATGTATTTCTTGTAATGTACTTGTTTTGTAAAAATCTACTTTGTATAAATTCTATTATTTTTCTATGTATTTTAAATGTGTATGACTGTTGAATCTTTGAAGCATTTTGGCTTTAAGAATGCTGGCAGCATACGTAAATGCAGTCATTGTTACTTTGAATGTTTTTATGAATTTGACAAAATCTAGAGCTGGACTCAGGAACTATTTGGGGTTGTAGACTCCGAAGCTAAGGACGGTGATGAGGAAGGGGGCAGTGGCTGCTGGAGGGTGGGTATAGGCTCTACCTGGGCTGCTTAGGACCAAGTTCAGGAAGTAGCAGAACTGTCCTCCCATGAATACTGACTATGCACAGTTCCCTTTTAAAAAAGGAAATGTCTTGTGGAATAGAATCCCTACTCAACAATTTATCATTTAAAACAAATAATTGTATTTATACATTTATATATACACAAATATACACATACATGCTTCCATTCCACAAACATTAAAAATTTTTCTATTATAGGAAATTCCAAACATATTCAAAAGAAGACAGAATAGTACAATGAGTCCCATATACCCAGTGCCCATCTTCAATAATTATCAATTTATGCCAATCTTTGTCTTTATTTCTATCCTCTTTTCCCTGTATAACTCCTGTGTTATTTTGAAGCAAATACTAAATATCTAATTTCGTCTATAAATATTTTCAGTATGTATCTGAAAGATAAAAACTTAAAAAAGGCCACAGTACTATTATCGCAATAATAGTTTAATAAAAGTCAAGAGTGAAAGATTGGTATAATTTTTTTCTATGTGATGGTAACAATACTAAGTACCTAATTAGGACATTCCAAATTAAGAAAAATCTGAAATTCAGAGAAAGTTTCACAAATACTTCAGCTTTTGTGTTTAATGAACATTTAATACCACTGGTAATTATTCCCTTTTAAAATTTATGTAGTACTTTCTATTTCTGCTCTTATTTTGTTTCTTCTAGCATTTAATCTATGTGCAGTTAATCAGGTCTGATCATAGGGCCTTGATGCTGCCTCTGAAAATGTTTCTTTTCCCATTTCCACTACTTTAGTTCAGGTCTTTAGTCCTGAGTATTGCAATAGCCCTAAACAAAATCACAAGAAACATTGTCAAATAGAATCTGGCAAGGTATTTAAAAGAATAATTCACTATGAGCCAGCAGGGTTTATTCTAAGAATGCAAGAGTAGCTTGTAGATGTGTTAGTTACCTGTCCAATATCAATTCTCTTTTCTTCATAACCAACCAAACCCTGATTTTTTTGGTGAATTTGTGGTAAAATTTCCAGCTAAACATTTGCTTCCCCAGACCAACTTGCTGTTACAGGTGGTCAAATGTTATCGTTCTGGCTAATAAGACAAAATCTAGTTATTCTGAGAAATCTTTTGCTTTCCTGGTAAGGGAGTTGCCACTCCCTCCCCCTTCCTTCCAGCTTGGATCACATATGTGAGGCCTGGAGTTTTAGCAGCCGTCTGTGCCATGAAGTGACAAGCATGAGGACAAAGTCAATGTGCTGAGGAGAGTGGAGAAGTGCTTGCATTCCTTTTGGCATTGCTGAGCAGCTGCACCGGCACTAGATGCCTACCTCTCATCTTCCTGTTCCTCACTGCTGAATAAATTTATGACCAATGCATATTTCAATTTCAGGACAAATGTTAATAGTTTTTTCTCCACTGTAGAAATAAATACATAGAAATGGAAATGGGAGGAAATGGTTACAATAGCAATAAAAATAACCTACTGAGACACAAATTTAATGAGAAGTCATAGGACCTACGTGAAGAAAATTATAAAATTTAATGAAAGAATTAACAGGAGTATAACTGAGTCACTTTGCTGTACAGCAGAGACTGGCACAACATTGTAAATCAACTATACTTCAAAAAAAAAAGTTAAGACTTTTACTTCCAGCCAAGATGGAGTGACGGGATGGATTTACCTTGCCACTTGAAATTTAAAAAAACAGCAGTTTTCAAGATAATGGAAATCAAGCAAGGAAGGCCAATGGTTCCTAAGGGAGGAAACAAACAGGTGTAGCCCTATGATCACCTCAGCTTACTGTCTTTAGAGAACTTCCAGCCTGTGGCGCATGGCGGAAGAACCCAGGCAGAGCCCAGGGTCGCCCTTCGTTGAGATAGAGCTAAAAGTCTGGGGACACCACAGTGGCAAGATCTTACAGTACAGAGTGCTGGAGAGGTGGGAGCTGCACACAGAACTCTGAAAGTCCGCAGAGGTCTCTTCAAGTATCAGGCAGAATACATGTGTGAGGAAACGACTCGAGGCTGAGGGGTGAATAGCACCTGGCCCTCACGTGTGGCCAGAAATAGTGTTTTCCACCAGCTGAACTGGAAAACTTTGTAATTCATGGAGTAGTACAGTGAGGTTTGCCTCAGTAGTGGAGAATAATTAGTCCTAGACTAAACACTGCTTGGGTCTTGCCTAAAAATCTTAAAAGTTAAGACCTGAAAGAAACTGTTTCTGAATAATTTACAGCCTAAAACAAAGATCAAGAATCATTGTAAAAAAAGACAGAAATATCCAGTACCCAAAAACATCAAGTTCACAATGTCCAGCATCTAACAGAGAAACAGGAAAGTAGGACTCATAATGAAAAGAAAAATCAATCTAAACTTACCAAGAACTGACATAGATGTTTGAATTAAGAGACAAATCAGGGAATTCCCTGGCGGTCAAGCGGTTAGGACTCTGCAGTCTCAGTGCCGAGGGCCTGGGTTAAATCCCTGGTTGGGAAACTAAGATCCCACAAGCTGCGCAGTACGGCCACCAAAAAAAAAAAAAAAAAAAAGGACAAATCAAACAGTTACTATAGCTGTACTCCACATGTTCAAGAAGTTAAGAAGAGACAGGAAGATACAAAAAAACCTACATCGAACTTCTCAACATGAAAAGTACATGTCTGAGATGAAAAGTATACTGTATGGGCTTAATCACAGATTAGACATCATGAAAGAAAGTAGTGAACTTGGAGACACAGCAACAGAAACCTTCCAAAAGGCAACATAGAAAGTAAAATAATTAAAAAGTGAACAGGGCATCCGTAAGATGTGGGACCCTGTATGTGTAATTTGGATTTACCAAGCAGACACTGCTGCCCGTGGAAGGCTCTGGGTCTGAAGTCTGGTCTCTCTTTGTTCAAGTATGAGCAAATATGAGAGGCATTATGAAAGACATATTAGCACCAAGCCTTTTCCTTGACATAGTCACAAGGTTGAGAAAGATTGGAAAAGGGTCTACCTGTCTCAGGGGTGCCCACCTGCGAGACACATCTTGCCCTTTGGAAAATGCTGTGCCAGCAGAATGGAGGTGATTTATGTCAGTCCTTCCTAACCCATCCATAGGACTGATGAAATTGAGTGCCTAAAAAAGGAAGCGAGGCCTATTTGGGGGGATGTAGAGGGTGTGGCTGGAGACAGAGGCAATGTGAGCAACCCCTCTTTGACCCCAACCTGACTGCTGCTGAGTCCCCATTAGCCATTGCTTATTCAAAGAGAGAAGGAGCAAACAGTGGTCCTGTGGCCCTGCCGCAGCAGTCCTGGATGGGTATGCCCCTCTGACAGTGCTCCTTCCTACCCTATCCTGCCCATCAGGGCAGAGCTGCCTCTCCACTGGCCCTTTGTCTTCAACACTGTGCTATCTCAGTGCGGACACCTTCCTCATTGGCTCACAATTCTCACTTGGCTCAACTGTGTTCTCATACTTGGGAAACCCAGTTGAATAGTTTTTGGCCAGGTGGTGAAGCTGACCATAACAAAATGATCTCTAATAGTTATAATTAATTGTGGTATAGCATAGTGTTCTCAGCTGGCTCTGGAGTGAGTTTGCCCCCACTGGATTCCTCCTAAGGCCTTAGTGAAATGGGGGTGGTGGTGGTTAATAGCAATAACCTCACAGGATTGTTGTTGGTATTAAATGGATAATCCATGCAAAGCACTTAGCGAGGTGGGCTGGTGCAGAGTAAATGCTTATGCGTGCTGGCAGTTCCTGTGGTCACCGTCATGCTCTCCAATGGGACTCTCCTACTCTCTCCTTTCTCAGGGCAATAGACACTGTACAATAGCCATGAAAAGCATGGACTCAGGTGTCAATACAGTCTGGATTCAAATCTCAGTTCTTCCATTTACCAGGCAAAAGATCTTGGGCAAGTCACTTGCACTGTTCACTAGGGCTTCCACAACAGAATACTACAGACTAGGTGGCTTAAACTACAGAAATTTATTTGTTCACAGTGCTGGAGGCTGGAAGTCCAGGCTCAAGGTGCTGGCAGGGTTGGTTTCTGGCGAGGGCTCTCTCCTTGGCTTGCAGACAGCCACCTTCTTGCTGTCCTAATGGCATTTTCTCTATGCATGTGTATTCCTGGTGTCTCTGCCTCTTCTTATAAAAACACAAGTTGTATTGGATTAGGGCCCCACCCTTATGACCTCATTTAACCTTAAGGACCTCCTTAAAGGCTCCATCGTCAAGTCTAGTCAAATTGGGGGTTAGGGCTTCAGCATATGAATTTGGGGGGACACAATTCAGTCCATAACATCAACCACCTACTCTGTGCTTCAGTTTCCCCAGCTCTAAAACTTGTTAATAATGCCTACCTCTGAGGGTTGTTGGGAGGATTGAATGAGTATAATATGCTTAGACATGTCTGGTTTATAGTGGGTACTATGTGAGTTATAATAGTAATAATGAAATGAATAAGTACTGTCCTCATGGATATTTCCTGTACTTTCCTCACTTCCAAATCAAGATAATGCCAAATTGAACATTCAGAAATCTCCAAGGGAGGTAGGATTTCTGTGTGACTTGCTCCCTGCCCCCAAAAGTCTTTGGCATTTTTTTTTTTTTAAGGACCAGCAGAGACTTCCTCTTTCTGCCAATCTGAAGTTTTGAAGAGATAGGAAACCCAGGAGCTTTGAAGCCACCCTTCCCCAGGCTTTTTCCTGGGGCCTGCATGCTGCAGCACTGCTCCTTTCTCCGTGGGCAAGCTCTCTTCAGAAGCTCACCGCTAATGCAGATTTAACCTTGAGCTCTCCTTGGGCTGCTTCTCCAATCCAAGGATGTTAGACTCAAAGTCCAGTTTCTTTTTCTTTTTTAATATTTATTTATTTATTTATTTTATTTGGCTGTATCGGGTCTTAGTTGCGGTGCGTCATGGGCTTAGTTGCCCCGCCTCATATAGGATCTCAGGTCCCCGGCCAGGGATTGAACCCGCGTCCCCTACATTGGAATGTGGATTCTTAACCACTGGACCACCAGGGAAGTCCCCAGAGTCCAGTTTCTGACAAACGACAACTACTTGCAGAACCCAGGGATCTGAGAATCAGAGGTCCCTCCTGGATTTTTTGCTACAATAGGACCAGCACTTATGGTCAAATCATTAAAACAAAAACAAACAAACAAAAAATCCTTATCTATAAAAATGTT
The DNA here is from genome assembly GCF_949987535.1 of Balaenoptera acutorostrata. Taxonomy (NCBI): domain Eukaryota; kingdom Metazoa; phylum Chordata; class Mammalia; order Artiodactyla; family Balaenopteridae; genus Balaenoptera; species Balaenoptera acutorostrata. The sequence goes on along the minus strand of NC_080064.1, from coordinate 19,976,394 downwards.
CACTTTTTGAATGAATAGTTTAGCTTTGGATCCAGTCTTGTCCCTGCGGATGAGGTTGTCGGATTTTTGTTTGGAAACCTGCAGGCTGTTGGGAGCTCAACAGGCTGGAGGGACCACGAGAAACTGGGAGATACTGACAACATCTCACCTGGCTGAAACCTGTGTGTGTACATGCAAGTGTGTGGTGTGTGGTGTGTGTGTGGTGTGTGGTGTGTGTTGGGAGGGGCAGGTGTGTGTTTCTTCGGCTAGAAATGACTCCTTGGGGAAAGATGCAGAAAATACCCCACAATCTCAGAGGTATGCTCTGCAGTGTATGGAGTCTTCCATACATAGGATATCGGTCACCACATGTATGTAAAAGTAAAACATCTAAAATATACCACAATTTTTACAAAGTCCTGCTTTGGCATTTCTCATTCTTATTAATGTAATAGAAGCCCTCAAATAAGGAGGGGTCTGTCTCTCACCTGTTTCTTAGAGGCCCATGTGCACAGGGACAGAGCCTGAAAGCAGAAAGGGGTGGGGAAGGAAAGCAGAGACAATTAAACAGCCCTTTGGAGTGATCATGGCAATTGTTTAGCTCTCCCTTGTGGGGTTTAAGGAGCATAGTTTCAAAATCAGTCGTACTTCTTTAAACCCAAGAAGAAAGCATTCGGCTTTTTCCTAGTTATAACATTAGTTATCCATAGTCATTTTAGAAAATTATTTCTTCTAATTGGGAGGTGGGGAAGGAAGTATGGAGTTTGATTGGTTTATGAAATCCTTAAGTATGGGAACCACAGAACTAACTTAAACCTCTTGTTAAAAAACCAAGTATAACTTACATAAATGCACAATCTTAAGGTGAATTTTTACATATTTACAACCAGGTCAAGCCTAGAGGGATACCTCATGACCTCTTGCCATCAAACCATCCCCCAGAGGTAACCATTATTCTGACCTCTATCACCTCAGATTAGTTTGCCAGTTTTGAGCTTCCCATAAGTGGAATCATACAGTATCTAGTTTTCAGAGTCTGACTTTCTTAGCCCAACATCATGTCTAGAGTGAGATTTGTCCAGGTTGTGTGCAGGGCCAGCTTAAACTTTAAATCCCTTTCCAACTCTGAGATCATCTAGTTCTATAAGGAGGGAGGAAATGAGGGAAGAATACAATGTGAGAGAGACATTTGATGGAGTTTTAGAGTTGATAGTTTCAGGCTCTTCAAAGAATGAGGATGACAAAAAGGAGATGTTAATGACCTGTCCCCCCCATTGCCTGTGGCCCCTGGGGGCAGGTAGATAACTGGTTTATTTAATTGACGACACTTCAGATCCAGAGGAGCTGTGCTCCTTGACTGAACTCCAGAAGTCTCACCTCCATCTGGACCTGATTTAGATGATAAGATCCTGGACTTTAAGCTGATGCTGTAATGGGATGAGACTTGGTGGTTTGCAGGAGGGGACTAGTGTATTTTGCGTATGGGAGGGAGGTGAATTTTTGTTGGCCAGGGGATGGGCTGTGGCAGGTTGGAATTTCCAAAGATGGCCACACCCCTAACTACCCCATTCTGCAAGCTCTTCCTACAATATGATGTTGATGATTCTCCATCAAGAGGTGGTGGATTAGTTTCCTAGGGCTGCTGTGATAAAGTACAGTCATCCCTCGGTATCTGCAGGGGATTGCTCAAGTCCCAGAGTTGGCCCTCCATATCTGTGGATTCCGCATCTGAGGATACAGGCTGATGGTACCACAAATTGGCTGGCTTGAACCACTGACCCTTATTGCCTCACAGTTCTGGAGGCTGGATGCCTGAGACCAAGAACAGGCTGGTTCCTCCTGAGGTCTGTGAAGGAGAATCTCCTCCATGCCTCATCACTAGCTCTGAGTGGTTTTCTGGCAATCTTTGGCATTTCTTGGCATGTAGAAGTATCACCCTGATTTCTGCCTTCATCTTCATGTGGTGTTCTCTTGGGTGTGTGTTAACTGTCTTCAAATTTCCCCATTTTATAAGTATACCACTCATACTGAATTAGGACCCAACTTAATGACCTCATTTTAACTTGATTAGCTCTGTAATGACCCCATTTCCAAATAAGGTCACAGTCTGAGGTATGGGGATTAGGACTTCAACATATGAATTTTGTTGGGGCATGTGTATAAGAGAAACAGAACCAATACACACACATACACATGTATATGTAGTTTTATGTACATGTGTATATATACAATCTCTATATAAATCTCTCTATGTAGATAGATTTATTATAAGAAACTGGCTCACATGATTTTGGAGGCTGAGAAGTCCCATGATCTGCCATCTGCAAGCTGGAGACCCAGGAAAGCCAGTGGTGCAATTCAGTCTGAGTCTGAAGGCCTGGGAACCAGGGGAGCCAAAGGGGTAAGTTCAAGTCCAAGGGCAGGAGAAGACTGATGTCCCAGCTCAACAGGCCGGTGGGAAGAGGATGGATCCTCCCTTCCTCCACTTCTTGTCCTATTCAGCCTCCCAGTAGATTTCATGATGCCCACCCACATTGGGGAGGGCAATCTGCTTTACTGAGTCCACTGATTCAAATGCTAATCTCATCTGGAAACACCCTCACAGACACACTCATAAAGAATGTTCAATCTGGGGCTTCCCTGGTGGTGCAGTTGTTGAGAATCCGCCTGCTAATGCAGGGGACACGGGTTCGAGCCCTGGTCTGGGAAGATCCCACATGCTGCGGAACAACTGGGCCCGTGAGCCACAATTGCTGAGCCTGCACATCTGGAGCCTGTGCTCTGCAACAAGAGAGGCCGCGATAGTGAGAGGCCCGCGCACCGCGATGAAGAGTGGCCCCCGCTCGCCACAACTAGAGAAAGCCCTTGCACAGAAACGAAGACCCAACACAGCCATAAATAAATAAATAAATAAATAATTAAAAACAAAAAACAAAAAACAAACAAAAAAAAAGAATGTTCAATCTGGGCACCCTGTGGCCCAGTCAAGTCGACACATAAAAGTAACCATCACAGTGCATACTGTGATCCATAACTGGGAGGGACGGTGTTTCCTCTACTTTAACTTGGGTGGACCTTTGTAAATGTGATGGAAGTGACGCTGAGTGACTTCTGAGACTCAGTCACAGAGGCAATATGGCTTCCACCTGGTTCTCTCTCAGGAATCCAGCCACCACGTCAAGAAGAACATGCATAGGCTGTGTGAAGGTCTCAATCAACAGCCAGCATCAACTGCCGGACGTTTGAATGATATTTGCTATTTCAGTCCCCAGCCTTCGGGTCTTCCCACGGAGGCACCAGATGTTGTGTAGCAGAGTCAAGCCATCCTGCCCATGTCTTAGCCACAGAAACTATGAGAGCTAATTAATTATGGCTGTTGTTTTAAGCTGCTAAGTTTTGGGATGATTTGTTACACAGCATAGCTAACTAATACATGCTACCCACCTCATAGTGTTCTTGTGAAGTTTAAATGAACCAGCAGCTGGAATAAATCTGGTATAATGCTTGACATATAGCAACTTAGAAAAAACTTATTAGTAGATAAATGAAAAAGTGGGACATTATAATTTTAAAGTACACAGTAGTTTCTGTTACTACATGTAATTAAAAGAAGAAAAGGGAATTCTAAAAACCATTTAACATTTAAACATTTCACTAATTCTGATCATACTTTTGCTCTACTAGACTGATTTTTTTTTTTTTTTTGCCAGACATGCTAAGAGATGGGATTTTAGTGGCTGAGAAACAATGATCTCTTCCTTTGTTGTGGATACAGCCATTCTAAATCAGTGACATGTGAGTTAATCAGGTTTTCATAATACTTTGTATATTATTAGGGAAAAAAGAATTTTGGTTTCATAATGCAGCCTCACAAAAGTTTTCAGCAAAATTAGACTATGTAAATAAGATCAAATTTATGTCTGTACATTTTTCTAAAGAGGTTGTACAAATGGCCAATAAACACACAAAAAAGATGCTCAAAACCATTAACCCTCAGAGAAATGCAAAGTAAAACTACAAGGAGATACACTTCACACCTGCTAGCTCTAATCAAAAAGACAGATAATAACAAGTGTTGGTGAGGACGTGGAGAAATTGAAACTCTCCATACACCACTGGCAGGAATATAAAATGGGGCAGCTGCTTTGGGAAACAGTCTGGAAGTTCCTCAAAAGGTTAACATAGAGCTTGACCCAAAAATTCTACCCCTGGGTATGTACCTAAGAGAAAAGAAGACATATTGCCACACAAAAACTTGTAAGCAAATGTTTGTAGCAGCATTCTTCATAATAGCCTAAAAGTGGAAGCAATCAAATGATGAATGGATAAAGAAAATGTGGTATATCCATATAATGGAATATTATTCAGCAATAAAAAGGAATAAAGTACTGATACCTGCTACAACATGGATGAATCTTGAAAACATTTGCTAAGTGACACAAGTCAAACACTAAAGACCACATATATTGTATGGCTCCATTTACATGAAATGTCCAGAATAGGAAAATCCATAAAGCCAGAAAGTAGGTTAGTGGTTGCCAGGGGCTGGGTGGATGGGGGAGGGAGTGATGGTGAATGACTGTTGACGGTTATGAGGTTTCCTTTGGGATGATGAAAATGTTCTAAAATTATATTATGGTTGATGGTTGCACAACCCTGTGGATATGCTAAAACCCACTGAACTGTGCACTTTAAAAGGTGAATTTTATGGTATGAGAATTATATTTCAATAAAGCTGTTATGATTTCTGTTTGTAATCATATCATGAGAAGACTTCCATTGAGTTTGGAAGGTCTGTTTAGTGTGCAGGCTTCACAAAATTCACTTTGGTGTGATTTCCAGGAGGCTTCTTGAGAAGACAAAGCAGATTCCCAGAGACACATGTGATGGCCCATCCAGAGAAATATCAACAACTCAATTAAAAATTTCATTTAACAAGCTATACCAAGCACCTATTATATGTTAGGAAGTGTTCTAGAAGTTTGACTACATGAACAAACAAAATTTAAGGGTTGATTTTAGTTAAGCTGCTTCTCCATGGGCAATTCTAAACTGATCACTCCAGGAAGAGTGGCAGCAGTTATCAATTGTCTGATATTAGCAAGAATTTGTGACTTCCCTCCTGCTATTTTGGAGAGGTCTGACCAACTTAAAGAAAAAAAGGGACCTGTGAAGATATAGCTTTTGTAAAAGTTCTTCTTTGCCATACTTAACAGAGTCAATAACAGTTAAGAAAGGCTTTGGCTGTAAATAATAGAAATCCCAACTAATGCTGGCTTGAACAAAGAGAAGATTGTTTGTCTCAAAAAATGTGGAGGTAGGGCTTCCCTGGTGGTGCAGTGGTTAAGAATCCGCCTGCTAGTGCAGGGGACACGGGTTTGAGCCCTGATCTGGGAAGATCCCACATGCCGCGGAGCAACTAAGCCTGTGCGCCACAACTACTGAGCCTGCTCTCTAGAGCCTGCAAGCCACAACTACTGAAGGCCGCGAATCACAACTACTGAAGCCCATGCGTCTAGAGCCCATGCTCCGCCACAGGAGAAGCCACTGCAATGAGAAGCCTGCATACTGCAACGAAGAGTAGCCCCCGCTCGCCGCAACTAGAGAAAGCCTATGCACAGCAACAAAGACCCAATGCGGACAAAAATAATAAATAAATAAAATAAATAAATTTAAAAAAATGTGGAGGTAGGCAATTGTTCAGTGGCTTGAAAGATCACCAAGGACCTAGGATCAGTCCTTTTTTCTACTTTGGCATCTTTAGTGTATTGGCCTTTTGTGTTTGTGTTTGTTTCCTGTGGTCACCAGACGGTGCCGAGCACTAGGTACAATGTCCTCTTACCAGTGCCCAGGGAGGAAGAGAGGGGTAAGGTCCAAAAATATTTCTCCTCTGGAGGCTCAATTTATTCTGGAAGCATTTCCCAGAGTATCATGGACTAGAACATGATGATAAGCTGTGTCAGTGCATGATGTATACGACCAGTGAGGTGGCCGGGGTTTGATGATTAAGTCTGGGTTCAGCTGGGCCTGGCTCTGGGCTTCACTCCAGTCTGGGATGGCTCCATGAATCTCCTTCTGAGGCCCATGAGGACAAGGGGGTACACCAATGGCACAAGCACATTTCAAGCCCCAGCTTGGATCACATGGTGAAACATCCCATTGGCTGAAGCAAGTCACATGGCCAAACCCAAAGTCAAGGGACAGGGAGACCCACTCAGTCCACTGTGAGGTCATGGTAGGGGGTGAGATATAATCCTACTTCTGGGGAGTGAAAGCCACACCTGCCTTTCCCCAGACCAGTCAATAGGGCTTGGCTTGCCATGGATGGCTTAGACCAAGCCGGGCTCATGAAGTCGTAAGGTGTAGTTGCTGAGAGCATGGTCTTTGCAGAAGGACTTCGGGGATCAAATCCTAGCTTCTCCACATACCAGCTGCTTGATCTGGGGCCATCAATTTCATGTCTCAGATTCCTCAACTGTAAAATGAGGACAACAATAGCCCCTGTTGTGAAGACTACATGTGCTTCGAAAAATGCTCAGCGCACAGTAGGGCTGCATAAATGTAGCTCTGATACTCTGGGGCCAGGGGAGGGGAGGGTCTTGCTGCTCTTGCTGTCCCTGGAACTGTAGCTCTGCACGTCTTTCTCATTCCTCCCAAACAGCTCACCAGCTAATGCACCGCGATTGCTTTTTCATTAGTAGCCACAGAATTCACATCCAGTAGCTCTCGACCACTGAGGTTTGCAGTTAATGGTGGCCTCATACTCGAAAAAATGAAGCTGCACGATTCACTCCAGCTTTGTTAGGCTGGAATCGGCCACTGGAATAAAGACTGCCACTGCATTACCTGCTCTCAGGCCAAGCAGGAGAGGAAAAGACTGTCTTCACCAGATGGTCCACGTGCTGGGGCTCCAGACTTCTCAGGGGTTCCAAGTGTGTTCATTCCAGAGAATTCTCAATCAAAGTGCAACCCCAGGCAGACACATTTTCACACTAGCATGCCCACAGCATGTGTGGGAAAAAAGGGGAAGATCTGTGTAGATCTAAGTCAAACTAATTAGCTGTCAGCTGCATTGCATCTGGAGATCAAATATAAACTGTTGGCATCAAAAATCGTTCCGGTCTCTGTCATTTCCGTGCTCTTGGTACCACGCCATCCTTTGTAGCACGGCCCTAATGTGTTTCTCTGCAATGACAATGATCCAGCAGCCCGCCAAGCATGGTATTCCAAGTCATCTGCTATTGGCAACTGTAGCGCCCCTTCATTTTGTGCCAGGTGGTGTTAGATGAAACTAACTGGGATGAATAGGTGGGAGTGGGACATTGCAGTCAGTATGTTGGAATGCAAATATTTACACAGTTACCCATTAACAGGGTCCTTTACCATTGCTACTGTTCTGTGTGTGTAAAGATCACAAAGTCCAGGGTCTGAAACAGGTTCGTTCTGGCTAATCTCCTGTTGAATTTCATCAATTACACCAGGTCGAAGTGGTTCATCGATAGGGGGTTGGAGGGCTGGGGTGTGGATTTTGCCTTTCAGAAGAGGTATGTGCATCTGGCCAATGGGAGAATGGCCAGAGAACAGAGCCAGCAGTGGTTTTATTCTATTTAGATATTTTAAGTGTTTTCCCCCCTGTGGAAAATAATCTGTTTTTAGTTTAAGTTGATTTAAAATTGCTGCCATGCTATCGTAAATAAAGTGACATCTTATTTCTTTAAAGAAGTTTGGAATATGGTTATGGAATCCCAAGTATACAAATGACAAATTGGCTTTATGAATTTGATTCTTCTCCATGGCAAAAGATGTGTAATTTTTAGTACACTTTAAAAATCAAAGAATAGTTGGTGTAGGGTACTACTAAGAACTATCCACTAGGTGGCAGTATACCTCTAGGTTTTTAACATGTAACCCCGCAGTTCTCAAACCATGGTACCTGGACCAGCAGCATCAGCATTGCCTGGGAATTAGTTAGAAATGTGAATCTTTTGGTTCCACCCCAGACCTATTGTATCATAAAGTCTGGGAATGGGGCCCAGTAATCTGTGTTTTTAAAAGTCCTCCAGGCACTTCGCTGGTGGTGCAGTGGTTAAGAATCCTCCTGCCAATGCAGGGGACATGGGTTCAAGCTCTGATCTGGGAACACCCCACATGCCTTGGAGCAACTAAGCCCGTGCACCACAACTACTGAGCCTGTGCTCTAGAGCCGGCGAGCCACAACTACTAAGCCAACGTGTCACAACTACTGAAGCCCATGCGCCTAGAGCCCGTGCTCTGCAACAAGAGAAGCCACCACCATGAGAAGCCCACACACCACAGTGAAGAGTAGCCCCCGCTCGCCACAACTAGAGAAAGCCCACGCTCAGCAATGAAGACCCAATGCAGCCAAAAATAAATAAATAAATAAATTTATAAAAAGCCCTCTGGGTGATTCTGTTATACTCTCAAGCTTAAGAGCCATTGATCTAGTTAAGCTTAGGTCTTTCTGTGATCTGAAAATGCCAGCATTATAGACGACAAAATCTGGTGGGCTTTAGCCACAAGTATTGTGATTGAGAGACACTAAAAGGCACCCATTCTCAACTATCTTTTATACTGGACTTTTCCCAGTGTCTAAAATGTCCCCCATTAATCGTGACTTAGGGTTAAAGTATAAAAAGTCCCAGAAGGAAGTGAGGAAGTGAACCTCTAGATCCAATATATTAACCATTATAATCCCGTAACACCAAAGAACTATTTAGATTCTTGGGCCAAATCAGGCCCATCGCTTGTTTTTGCAAATAAAGTTTTATTGGAAGACGGCCACACTCATTGGCATCTTGTCTATGGTTGCTTTCACACTGCAGAGGCAGAGTTGAGGAGTTGTGACAGAGACTGTATGGCCTGCAAAGCCTGAAATAGTTACTGCCTGGTCCTTTACAGAAAAAGGTTTAGGTTTAGATAAAGAGTTATCTAGCAAGGCCTTGAGGGATTGGGTCACCAGACGCAGGACAGTTGAGGGACCCAAGGTGGGAGACCTTGAGTAGTAATATGGGCAAAAGTGTGAGGGGTGAGGAGGAGAAAGGAGGAGCAGTATGGGGGAGAGGAGAGGGCTGGGTGAGGGTTGGAGGGACACTGAGATGTTACAAATGCCCCCAAATCCAAATACCAACCAGCAAATCTACTAACTAGAATCATCTTGACTCATCTGCAAATAACAACTATTTATTCATCTATAATCAGCTAAGATGATTCTTATGGGGACTTTTCATTCACTTACTTTCAAAGGACTTGGAGTGGGCAAGCAGGTTAAAAGTGCAGTGAAAAATAAGATGTTTGCTAATAAAACAGAATGGACCATGTTCGTCAGAACTCTTTCCATTTATTTCCATTCTTAGTACAAGCCATTAGGCTGGAATTTCTTGAGCAATGTTTCCATGCATTTTTTTTTAAAAACCACAGATGAGTGTTTTTTTTTGTTTTCGTTTTTGTTTTTAATTTATTTACTTTTTAATTTATTTATGGCTGTGTTGAGTCTTCGTTTCTGTGCGAGGGCTTTCTCTAGTTGTGGAAAGTGGGGGCCACTCTTCATCGCGGTGCGCGGGCCTCTCACTATCGCGGCCTCTCTTGTTGCGGAGCACAGGCTCCAGACGCGCAGGCTCAGTAATTGTGGCTCACGGGCCCAGTTGCTCCGTGGCATGTGGGATCTTCCCAGACCAGGGCTCGAACCCGTGTCCCCTGCATTGGCAGGCAGACTCTCAACCACTGCGCCACCAGGGAAGCCCCCCATGCATTTTAAGCCTATTTTCTGGACAGTTTTCATGCATGTCATCTACTGGATTTCCACAACAGCACTGACAAATATACCTCAATCCTTCCATTTATTGAGAGAGGAAACCGCTCAGAGAAGGCAGGTAACTTTTAGGTCGAATAGTGGACCCTGGACTTGAAACCCCGTGAACTAAGGGTGGCCTTAGTCAGAGCTGGGTCCACTATTTCGTGTTCCCTCTGTCTTGAATGTCTTTCTAATTGTGCTATTCTTGGTGTTCTTTTTATGAACTGGCAGCTAGGCCTTGCAGTCTTATTTAAATTGTCATATTATTATCCTTCCTAGTAAGCCTCTAATTAATTAATCATATAGAAATGGTTCCCTGTTTAGTCCATTAAGTTAAATTGAGGTCTTTAGCAGAGCCTTGTGTGAGGCGTGTCGGTCTCATTGGTGGCTCTGATTAAACATCTCAGAGACGCTAGCCAGCGGCATCAAAGGCAAGAGGCCGGTATTCAGAACAGATGCACCTGCAACTTGCCACCGTTGGGCAACAGGAAGAGAATCAGACAAAACCAAGCTCCGTGGGCCAGGATAATTTGTTAGACTCTGTTCTAGGTCTTGACTTTCAGCGTCGGCCTGTGGAAGAACAAATTACCCAGGCCTGGGATGGCCCCCCATCTCCAGCCTCAGACTGACTTTGGCAGCTGGCAGAGGTCCTTTTGGTGAGCAGAGAACCCTACAAGGGCATCTGGAAATAGATGTGCCAGGGAGCGCATTGCTCGTTTACTCCTTGGTGTTTAGTTTGTTGTCTTGGGAAGTGTTGACAGGTGTACAAATCAGAATTAATAAGTGCGGGTGCCTTTGGAGAAACACCCGCCCTGAAGGTCTCGATCTCCTCCATCCTTATTTTTTGCAGGAGGTACTGAAGGCGGAGTAGGGTCATGGCTTATACAGCATCAGGTATGGGTAATTGGACGCTTTCATGGCCTAAAACCCTCCACCTTCCTTCCCAGTCCGGCCACACTGTTGGAGGATACAGGTCGGTGACATGGTCTTTAGGATCACATCACCTGGAGGCGAGGCAGATCAGAGGACATGTTCCCAGGGGATTTATTTACCTGTGAAGCTGACCTCTTGGAAGGCTCCAGAGGACTTGTCCCCAACAAGTGACCTCCAGCCTGTATGGGTGAGAGGTGGACATGGAAGCTGATGACCTTGAGGGACCTGGGAGCCGCGGAGGTTGTCTGCTGGCTGGGCAGGTCCATGGGGATGGAGTGAGGCATGGAAGAGCAGCACACACTGATACAGTTTTAACAGAGGATGCACTGACGGGGGTAGGAGGATCACAGAACTTAAAAAAGATGGAGAGGCTATAAGAAGAGGCCGAAAGATCTATTCCCTGTAGAGGAAACTTCCCACGCAGGAGCTCACTTAGTGTGTATGCAGCCCCATGAGTGGGCGGTGTGGTTAAGGACCCAACCACCAGCCACAAGTCTTCTCAACTTGGCCTGTGTACTGAAGCTCCCCTCAGAGGCCCAGGCTCCATCTTTCCCTCTCCCTGCGCTCCTGCCATCTGTCCTGAGTCCCTGCCTGTCAGAGTTCAGGTCCCACATGGTATTGACCTTCTAATGGGCATGACTTCGCCTGTCTGGGCCCACGCTGCCAAAACCGAAGACAATCTTAAAACCAGCCAAAGAGAAAACACAGATTAATTTACAAAGAAATGACAAATCAGACTCTTGATTTCTCAACAGCAATGATGGAAGCCAAATCAAAATGGAATTATACTTCAAAGTACTGAGTCAAAATAACTTTCTACTTATAACTGTATACCCAGCAAAATTATCTACCAAAAGCAAGCATAGAGTAAGTATATTATCCGACACACAAAAACTGAGAGAGGTAACTACCAACGGTCCCTCACTTCTGTTTCTAGAGAAACTTCTCAAGAATAGACTTTTTTTTGGGGAGAACTCTGATCTGCTGTGTCCCATGTGCATGCCGGCCCCGTGGCACTGTTCTGGATGCTTCTTGAGCATGCAGAGAGCTGGCCAGGGTCTTTTTGGGGTCTCGGACTGGAGCCGGGGCCCTCACATTCCTACCGCTTTCCAGAGCTGTCTCCAAACGCCTGTCAGCTGGTGAAGGCAGGAGTTGGGCACAACAGCTGCAGAAATCAGGCTGGGTCAAAAGAGCGTAGCTTGCAGATAAAAGAAAATTGCTTTGGAAAGAAACAAGCTACAAATAACCTATAATGACCAGAGCCGGGCCCAGACAGCTTTGCTCTGGGTTTAGCGAAACATCGCAAGATATTTTTTCAAAGCCCTGAATTTGGCCAAACCTGAAATGTCCTTTGCCAAATGCTTTCCTCGCCTTAATTTTTAAAGTCGAGTCTTTGGAAGGCCATCTCCTCTGCAGTTTCAGATTCACTTATTCTTCACACGTCACGAGGCTGTCTGGTGAGCGAGAGCTGTTAATGGGAGCAGATTTTAGGGATCAGAGGCCAAAGCAGGAAAGATTTGGTCCATCCCCTAAGCACATCCCCCTACACAGAGAGAAATACATATTCCTCCATAATGCATATTCCTCCAGAAATTCTTCCACATGGAGAGAAAGTTCTGGAAACAAGTGACAGGTTTGGGATCCCTGATGGAGGTGGGAGGTACCTCTTCAGTTACCCCTGGGGCACCGTAGTATCACGAAGGACCCTTTCTGGTGCCTGAAATCCTCCTCACTTTGCTTTTCTCTTGGATTCTAGAAATGCTCCAGAACCCAAACCCCAGACTCCCAGAGGCCTGTCACACAGTGAGCAGCTGGGAAAGAGTTCATATTGATCAGCCTCTTCCCCACCCCCTCCCCAGCTCTTCCCAGCATCCTGGGCCCCGGCTTTTGGGGGGGTCCTGTGATTGGCTTCCGTGGAACTGACCCAGAAGCCTCAGCTCTGGAATCAGGCCCAGAGCTCCAAGGTCCCCCAGGGACACAGAAATAGAGTCCTGAAGCCTTTGGCTCCTGGTGTCCAGCTGCCCCCCTGGGATCCTGCCTCGCTCCCTGCTGGACTCTGAATCCGAGGTGTAAGAGCAGACGGGGTGTCATTCTGCCACTCCGCTCAACGACAATGACTTGGAATTGAACTTGGGATCAAAACCTCGGGGTTTGCTCCTCAACAGCAATGCAGGGCTGGAGATGATGGAGAACAGTATTTCACACACACACAGCCTCTTTCTTTTGGCCTCATGTTGGAAAAATCTGCAACAATGCCTTCTGAGTCAATTCCACTGGGGCTCTGGTGACAAACCACTCTGGTTGTGTCTGGTGGTTTACAGTGTCACCAGAGCCCTTTGATGGAATTACAGCTGTTGCTCTGTGCCGTCATTGTCTCCCCGCCTCCGTCTCTCTTGGTTTCTGGGCCTCCGTTTCTCTCTCTCTCTCAACATGGCATGAGCTGGAACCAAATTGGAATGTGTACTTGGGCAGCCTCTGTCCTGTGTGACCATATGCTGGCGTGTCTTGGCACAGGTGTCCTGGCAGAGCCAAACAGATGAATGGGTAATTAAACAGAGTGTTTCTTTACTGATGCTCATTTCCCTGGTTCCAAATTTATTGCTTAATTAAAGGGCATTCACAGCCAGCCAGAGATGCTAGCTCTTTCTTTCCTTGTGCCAATGAATAGTTCAATAACACCCCCTTTTGCCTTTAATTCCCTCTCTCTCTCTCTCTCTCTCACACACACACACACACACACACACACACATGCACATACACACACACATGGAGTCTTAGATCAAATAAAAGCACTGGCTTTTGGTAATTTGAGATTACTCCCTGGATAAGACCTGGATATTCTTTGCCCCAGCACAAGGCAAGAAGACTAGCGCTAGCTCCTTCTTTCAATGGCCATTTAATGGGCTGGCAGTTGGGACCAGGGAGAGAGGTGTCAAGGGGAGGTAGCCCAGACCACACTATGGCTGGCAGGGCCGGTGGAGACACGGAGGACCCGACTTCCCGGAGGTTGCCCCCAGATCTGCATTGCCCCACGGGCTGCTCTCTGCTGCTGCCTTGGACGCCCTCCTGCCCCCGCCACACCCCCCAGTGCCCTCATTCCTTCTGCTGCCCCACGCAAGATGAGCCTGTGTGCTTTGGAACACAGCAGACTATTGTTCCAAAGACAATAAAAAAGACTGGGAAATGCAGCGGCTCCGCTGTGCCCCCAAGTTAGAATTCGACGTGTGTGTTCGAAATGCTGTGGCCATCTCGTGGGCCAAGGTAGGACACACGAGAAGGAACAAGAGAGAAGAAGGAAAAAGGGCTGCAATCAGGCACCCCAAAAATAAGATGAAAAGAGGCAGCTGCTCCCTTAACCTCCTGTGACTGATTTAAAGCTTCAGTAGTGGCCCGCGTGGAGTTCTCGAACAGCGCCTGCCTCATCATCGTGGCCATTAAGCCGAGCGCAAATGACCCGGGAGGGCCCTCAACCCGTCAGGCCGCTGTCACCAGCGTGGTTTATGGCTTCTGAGCACCAGGTCCCCCATGGGCAACACGATCCCCTTTTCCCTCGCCGGTGAATCTGGACTTGTGAGCTCGTAAATTCAGCAGGGTTTCCCAGGGGCCGACGGACATCTCCGTGGTACGGGGTGAGGATTTACGGCTGAGTTACCGGGAGCCAGAGGTGACCAGTGGAAGCATCGGAGGATGCTGAGTCACCTACCCAAGGCAGCAAAGGGCGCCCACACTGGTGGCTCCAAAAGAGTGATGCTTTGTCGGCGTGATTCATTACTGGGCCCAGTGGCAGCTGACATTTATGGAGGCGCTCAGCACCTCCAGTCAGGGGGTCGAGTCAGGATTCAGTCTCAGCCTGACTCCCAGGCCTGCCTCTCCCCACTGGGGCGGGGGGCTCGTCACCGCTCACCGTGGGCCCTTTCCCCGCTGCTTCACGCCCTGGGCTGCGTCTGCTCCGCCTGGGGCTGGCTTTGCCCATTTAGGACAACCTGGGGCTGAATGTATCGACACAGAGGTGGATGCCTAGGGTTCCTGATGGGCAGCTCACAGGCATGGGCAGGGCATTGCCTCCTCTCCTCCCACCCAGATTGCTCCTGCTCTGTGTGAACGACCCCAGTGTCCCCTGAGTGGTCCCCATCTCCAGTCCTCTGAATCCCTATCTTTGCTTGTATTCATTTTCTGGAGCCATGCTTCGAGGTTCAAATCCTATCTCTGTCCTTACCAGCTGCGTGAACTTGGATATATTACTTAACCTCTCTGGGCCTCAGTTTTTCATCTGTAAAATAGGGGTTTTTACAGAGTACCTTCGTCGTAGGGTTGTTGGGAGAATTACAAGAGATAATCCCCACGTGTCTGCCCCATAGTCCATGGTTGATAAATGTTAGCTTTTTATTGATGTTCTCATCACCAACTCACCCAACACACACCTGCCAGGCGTAGTGGTGAGACCACCTGCCTGGTGTCACGTTGAGTGTGTGTGTCTCATTCCTGGAAGCCCCTCGAAGACTGGATCCCACCTCTGTAGCCCTAGACAGGCCCCCCCCCCCCCGTGTCAGAGGAACCACAGACAAGCTTCGATTGCAGAGTGACCAGGGCGGGGCCAGGTCCCCGAGTCTTGTATCCTGGGAGGTGTGTTGATCTGGCTTCTCAGGAGACTTGAGGCCACCTAGGAAACCTTTGTCCTGATAGTGACTCCAGAGCTGTTTAGGGGGGAGGGCGTGGTGATCTGAAAGGCTTCTCTCCAGCCTGTCCTGGGTGCTCTGGGGCCACCCCAGTGCCAGTTCCCCAAGGTTGTCATGCTGCCTGCTCCCCACCTCCGTGATTTCACCATCTGGACCCTGTGTACACCTGCCCCTCCTGTGTCTCCCGCTCCTCCCGGGCAGGGGGTGCCCACGTGGCCCGGCGGTATGCCAAGCTCCCCTGCGGGGTGGGGTGGACCGCTTGTGCTTCCTGCCGCCCCTCGCACACATTGTTGGTGTAGACAAAGGGAACGGAGTTTTGGTTTCAAGGTGTGATCCAACCCGGCACATCCATCAGGCCCCGCTGTCGCCCTCTTTCTTTTTCTCCCCTTCTCATTTCCGCTTTGGGCTGTGGAGGGGAAATAGCAATTGTGAAAAGGCCACTTGTCAAGATAAAAATCACAGTGCTCGACAGTGCTGCTGCCCCGGGCCCCGGCAGCCCAGCCAAGTGCCAGGGGGCAGCGCTAAGGGTCACCGCCCAAGGTGGAGGTGGAGCTGCCCCGCCTGGCTCGCAATCCCTGCCTCTTCCTGGCTGTGCCTCCTAATGGCTCTGTGCCTGTTTCCTCATCGGTCTAATGGGGATAATAATTCCTGTATCACAGGACTGGAAAGACTGGAAGGGAGAATTCAACGAGTCCCTTCATGTAAAGTCCCCGGAGCAGTGCCTGGCGAAGAGTAAGCTCTCCATACAGGAGGCTATTTTATCAGGAAGCAGAAAGAGGGCACAATTTTTGTGGGAAAGTCCAGCATCCACTGGGAGTTTGGATGGGAGCATTTGCACCTCGGATGGATGCTTCCAAACCCAGGTGTTCATCAGGATCACCCAGGGAACTTTAAAAAATTCATCCCACCGGAGTGTCTACTATTTCATTCATGGGCATGATGTTTAGAAGCTCAGGCTCAGAGGGGTGACTGGCCTGGGTTCCACTTTGGGCTCCTACCACTCAGAGGCTGATCACTGGACAAGTAATCTGACTTCACTGAGACTCAGTTTGCTCATCTGCAAAATGGGTACCCTTGGGGCTGCAGCCAGGATCCAATGGGGTGAGGTAGCTAATTCTGTGGTGACTCAGTTCTTCACTTGGTTCCTGGGCAAGGTGCTGGACTGCAACCGTGAGAGGCAAACCCCCGGGCCCCCAGGACAGCAGACAGAACAGAGGCTGGGATGGTGGTGTTTCTCAGGAGGCCTAACTAGTCATGAGTTTAAAACATCTCGTGGATGCCGGCACTCCTTTTGAGTTGCTGTGACCTGAAGACCGAAAGAAACTGAGGTCTTGGCACTTCCCCCTGGTGGCCTTGCATCTGTCACACGCCAGAGGCGCCACTTTGGCCTGTGTTGCTCATGGGCCCAGCAGCTCGAGGGCTGCGCTGGACGGTGGTGGAGGCCCGGCAGGCGCTGCTCTGTTCCCTGCGCACTTCCCTTTGTTCCGCCACCAGACCAGATGCCGCAATGATTACAGAGAGCAAATCCTCCTTAGGTTCTGTATCACCCAAGCAGGGTCTGTGTCTGAGGAACAGGAAGGCTGGTTCCCTAATCCAAATTAGATCAGGGTGGGGAGGGGGGCCGGGCAGGGCTGGGTGCAGGCCCCGCGCCTGGGGGTCCTCGGCGCTATGGCTCAAAGATGGGTCCCAGGGACCACCCGCGGAAAGGGGCGTGTGAGTGCGTGTGAGAGGGTGTGAGTGTGTGTGAGGGTGTGAGGGTACGAGGCCGTGTGGGGCTGTGTGAGAGGGTGTGAGTGTGTGTGAGGGTGTGAGGGTACGAGGCCGTGTGGGGCTGTGTGAGAGGGTGTGAGTGTGTGAGGGTGTGTGAGAAGGTGTGGAGGTGAGAGTGTGAGTGTGCTTTAGTGAGTGTGAGTGTATGAAAGAGTGTGGCTCCCTGTTTGTGCATGCGAGCTGTGTGATAAAGTGTGTGAGTATGTGTGAGTGTGCACTGAGGGTGTGAGAGGGAGGAGGGGAGCTTGGTCAGAGCCCTCCATTGGGGATGGGGGTCAGAGAGGCCCTCTCTGGATTTTACCCACGATTCCAGCAGGTCCCCAGAGTTGCTCCCCTGCTCCCGCCGGCATCTGAGGTCCGGCAGCAGGGCTCCCTTTGTCCCCTCCTCCTGCCCCCTGCCCTGTAGGCTGGGGACGGAGCTTCTCATGCTAAGCTCTCAGGACCATCCCTCCTGTCCCCTCTAGGGGTGAAGTGTTACATCTGCTCCCACCTGCAGGGGCTCCTCACGGCCAACCTGTCACCTCTGCCCTCAGTGCCCACTGGTGAGTGGGTGAAGCCACCAGATCATCTTGCAAGTGGGTCAGGCAGTGGTGGTGTGGGTGCGTCTCTCTGGAATTCGTCGGGGGGCCACCCCCAGGTAGACAAGGGAGAGGCAGGTGTGGTGCCTGGGGGGGGCCGGGAGAGCGGCGGAGCATCAGGACACGGGGGACGTGTGGGGGTGCGTGTCTGGCTGAAGGGAAGCAGCCAAGCCCCCCAGACTTCGGGCCTTGTGGATTGGTAAGGGCCACCTCTCTCAATCTTGGGACCATTTGGGGTGACAAACATTATTTTGCCAGTTGAGGATGTTAAAACTGTGGCCAAAAATAGACCACCATTATCATATCATAAAAGGAAGGACATTTTAAAAAAGGGAAGTGACATAGTCTCATGTTAAAGAACAGTATTTTCCAAGAAAGAACAGTTAGTGACTTTCCTAGAACATGCTTTACCTTGAACCAATGAGAGACCAAGCGGGCAGAGAGTGGGGGGGGGGGCAGGTTCTGGGACCCAGGGGTTGGAAACCACTGATGGGGTGAGCGCAACAATGAGGAGGGACCACCAGCCCTGCTCCTTCTGCCCTGGGTGCTGGGACATTGTGTGTAGCAGTGAGTCCGGGTCTGAGTCTATGGGAACTAAGCGGGGGAAAACAGGGTGGTGTGATACCTGCAACCACCTCAGGGGGTGGGGATGTCCAGCTTGAGGATGTTTCCCCTGCTCAAGTCCTATGCCATGACTTACTAGCTGTGTGACTTTGAGAAGTAACTAAACCTCTCTGGGCCTCCATTTTTCATTTGCATGATGGAAGTGCCCATCTTCCATGGTTGTTGAAAGGATTAAATGAATTAATACACAGAGAGCCTCAGAATAGTCCCTGAGGTACAGAATTCAATCTGTGTCAGTTATGATGATGATGATGATGATTATTGGGGCTCATTCCACCTTTTTGGACAAATCTCATGTGCAGAGGGATCCAGACATTCTCTGTGTGGCTCTGGAGGACAAAGCCCACATGAATACATGCTGTGAGCCAGGCTATGTATCAGACAATTTTACCCATGATCTTACAGGGGGCTCTCAGTCCCATTCTTTGGGTGAGGAATCCGAGTCTCAGAGGGCGAACAACTTCCTAAGGTCACATAGCTAGGATGATGCAGAGCTGAGAGAGGGCCCAGGGTGGTCAGACTCCAAAGCCCCCGGTGTCATTTTGTAATGAGTCGTTGGAGCAGACTTTAAGTTTCACCTTATCGGGAATCACCAACGTCCTGTTCAGGGCTGTCCGGTCAGCACCTTCCATAGCGCCTGGCACAGAGTGGGCCCTCAGTCAATCTTCAGTGAATGAATGATGGGAGGTCATGAGTTCCCCAATGGCAGAAGTCTTCAAGCAAAGAGCTACCAAAGATGCCATATGTGCATTAGGGACCCACCAGGCGTCCAGCCCTGGATTCTGTGAGTCTGTGGCCAGACACTCAGGGCATGAGGGCCTTTCTGAAGTGTGTGCACAGCCAGAAGCCCCCTCACTTAATATTCAGAGGCGCTCAATCCCTCCGAGGCCTCCAGGGAGTAGCTGACTAGCTCCTTGTTAGGGACCCCAACCTTAGCACCACCTGTATTGCCACCTACATCCGTGTCTGACAGGTGGATTCAGTCACCCTCTCCTGCTACCCAGCTCTGGTCCCACATCCAACCATGGGGCCTTGGGTCACGTGGGGACTTTGTCTTCAGTGGCATCCTCCAGCTTCTGCCCAGTGGTGTGCTAGAGTTGGCTGGTACCAGATCGAGATCCACTCCTTAAATCATCAGGAATTTTATGAGCCAGCCATCATTATAAATTACATTATATAAGCTTACAATTAAATTATATTAAAAACAAGGACCAGAAGTATTCAAAACTCACCACCTCCTAATTATTTCCATATATTTTGTTATTATCTATGGTCTTGAGGTTATTTACAGCTGTTGTATCTGTGGTGGAAACACTATACGATGCTACTGTGCATCTCTTCCCGAGCCTGTGCCCAAAGGCTTCACATTAGTAGTTTGATGTTGGCTGTGGTGAGAGTATTTATACCCCAGAAATCGGCGAACACTGCGACCAGGATGGCCCCACCCCAGGAGCCGGTTGTTAAGCACTTACCAGCACACCACTGCTTCTACCTGTACCAACAGGAATTTAGGGTTTAGGAATCTTATCGACAGTGGGGGTGGATGGCTGGGCTCCAGAGAAGCGCTCAGGATTGGGAACCTACTGGGCTTTACCCAAACATTTTTATTTCTCGCTTCCTGGACACTATTTTATTGTGTTAAAATCATTTTTCCCCCTCCTTGCCTTCACTTAGAAATAAGTTTGAGTTGGGCCTCTAGCAGGCAGCATGCCTTACATTCTGCACTCTGATTTCATTTCTAGCATTTTTAATTTTTCTACTTGTACTTCCTCTTTGCTTTGTCTCCCCTTCTCCTTTTACCAGTAAATTGTTTCACAGCTTTTTTGCGGTATAATTGACATAGAGTGAGCCGCACGTATTTAAAGTATACAGTTTGACTTCTAACATATGAATGCATCAGTTAAACCATCGCCACAATCAAGATACTGATCATATCCATCACCTCTGAAAGTTCCCTTGGTAATGCATCCCTCCCATTCGCCGGGTTACCACTGACTTGCTTTCTATTACTATTGATTAGTTTGCATTTTTAGAATTTTGTATAAGTGGAATCTATAGTATGTACTTTTTTTCTTTTTGAGTCTGATTTTTTTCACTTAGTATAATGTTTTTTTGAGAATTATCTATGTTGTTCATGTACCAGTAGTTTCTTGCTTCTTATTGCTGAGTAATATTCCATTGTAGGGATATACCACACTTTGTTTATCCATTTACCTGTTGATGGACATGTGAGTTTTTTCCAGTTGGGAGCTGTTATGAATAAAGCTACTATAAATATTTGGGTACAAGTCTTTACGTGGACATATGCTTTCATTTTTCTTGGGTAAATATCCAGGGGTAGGATGGCAGGGTTGTATGTTAAATGTCTGTTTAACTTTTAAGAAACTGCCAATTTCAGGTTTGTTTTTTTTTTTTAATCATGCTGTGTGACCTTGGACAAGTGACTTAACCTCTCTGGACCCCAACTTTGTTGTAGAACTCCATGATGCAATTCCTGTCCATTTCTACCTTCACAGAACTCTTTAGGACAGACACGACTGTCTTTGTGAAAATGCTTATAGGGCTCTCAGGAAGAAAAGTGAGCCTGAGAGAGCCAGGGTGTTATTTCCACCATCCTCAAACTCTCAGGACTCTTTAATTTGATTGCTCATCTCCCCTGTGGACCTGGAGGGGATGCTGGGTTGGGGTGGGGGGCACTTTAGATTCTTATCAAATTCAACGCTGCCCAACTCTTCCCCCAGCCTCTGGGCAGTGTTGATGCTGTCATAGATCACAGACCTGTGAGCTGCCAGCTGAGAAGGCCCTGGTCAAGGTGATGGGTTCCTCCTGTGATGTGTGAAATGTCCTAACAGGTTTCTATACCCCCCAAGTCAGCTGGTGACCCTTGTCCTCAGACTTAACAGCCACGTTAAATTACGAAACACACCCCCCACCCAGCCTAACAAACTCCAACATCCAGATAACTTGGTTAGAGGGGGAGCACTTTTGCAGAGGACTTGGAAGGGTGCTGCGGGCCTGTGGCTGTGCTCTGAGGCCTTGTAGTGCTGACATTTCTGTGCTGTGCTTGATGGTGAGACTATGTGTGTGTGTGTGTGTGTGTGTGTGTGTGTGTGTGTGTGTGTGTTGCAGGGGATGGGCAGTCAAGAGGACTTTCCTGTTTGGAGTGACCAAATACATCTGATTCGGACATGGTGGGGTTTCGGGAGAATGGGTCGGGAGGGAGTGGGGAGATGGGTGAGGATTCCGTGGGCAGGCTGGTTGAAGGAACTCCACTGCTTGGCTCCAGCCCCTCGGGATGGGTGCGGGGACTACGGATTCTCCACCTCTGCTGAACCCTGAAGTGTGCGGTCCCTCCGGGTGCCTAACAAACAAGCCAGGGCCAGCGAACGCCCCCTCCTGCCCTTGACGTGTGATAACAGATGTGTGTTCCCGGAGACATGCAGACTCAGAAGGAAGCTGATTTTCAAGATGAGTCAGTTTGTCCAGTCTCCCTGCCTCTGCAACTGCAGCTTTTCATTTATGTGCTGGTGACTGGGGCAGAGGTGGGAGGTGAGGGAGGACGCTGGGGAGGGAGAAATAATAGAAAAAAGAAGATTTGTGTCAGCAAATGAAAGAGCCAAGTTTTTCATGTGTTTCTGGGGAAATAGAATTTGCAGCGCTTATGCTTGACTGTAAATCAAGGTGGCTGCTTTGGGCAGCTGTTGGCTCTGTGTTTGCTCTGGGGGCTGGGATGTAGGTGGGGTACAGAGCCAGGCAGAGCACGTCCTGGCTGTAGATGTGAAAAACGGTCCCAGGTATGGGGTCTAAGAGAAAACAGAAGCTGGCTAATGAAGGTCAGGTGGCGGGCAGTGGAGGGTGAGGGGCAAGGACATCTGTTAACCCAGGATGGTTCCCTGCTTGTTACCTCTCACACCACATCCAAACCCAAGTTCAAGTTCTTTGCTGTGGGCAGCAAATGTTTGAGCCCTCCTTTTGCCAGGTGATGTGGGAAGAGGTTGGAGAGATCCTGGGGGACAGATGGAATGAAAAGGGGAGCAATTGTACAGAGTGTTGGTAGGGCCAGGGGAAATTTTGCAAGCAAAACTGGACTTCTGCAGGGCTAGTGAGTTTGGAAAATGTTTTTGCAGAACTGCTCCAGCTCAAAAGGCTCTCTGGGAACTAGACAGCATCTTGCTTAGTTTTCCAATTTGAGGAGTTATTTTGTAAAGTAGAACTGATGGAACTCTAGGCCCCCTCCTACCTGGAGAACCTCCTCTGGCTTGATCCAAACCCTGCCCATCCCATCCCTCAGAGGGTGCCCCCCATTCCCATCTCAAGGATGTTTGTTGTCTATGTCAGGGCCTGCTTATTGTTATTTGAGTTTGACTTTCTTCACTGGGTTGGAAGGGCTCTGTGAGGAGCCCCAGCCCCTAGCCTGTTGAACAGACTCAATAGAAGTCATTTATCACATACGTGCTTGTGTCCAGAAGCTGAGGTACACCTTCTGTGTGTGTGTGTGTGTGTGTGTGTGTGTTTGTGTGTGCATGCGAGGGGGAGGGGGTAAGCTGTCTGTCACCTGGGGAGCTTGGGACACCTTGGCTGAGCACCTGGATGTCTCTTGGGACCCCCTGAGACCTCTGGCAGAATTGGTGAAGGGATTGACTTTGGAATTGCAGGTCAGGCCCCCAGAATGGTGGAAATGAGATTTTCAAGCAAAGAGGGAAATTGGTTGGTAGGAGCACAAATTGGTACCACACTTATGGAGGGTCACTGGTAAGATGAATTAGAAGCCTTCATTTTGTCTGCCCTTCAGTCCAGCCTTTCCACATCCATGATTTTTTTTTTTAAACATCTTTATTGAAGTGTAATTGCTTTACAATGGTGTGTTAGTTTCTGCTTTATAACAAAGTGAATCAGTTATACATATACATATGTTCCCATATCTCTTCCCTCTTGCATCTCCCTCCCTCCCACCCTCCCTATCCCACTCCTCTAGGTGGTCACAAAGCACAGAGCTGATCTCCCTGTGCTATGAGGCTGCTTCCCACTAGCTATCTATTTTACATTTGGTAGTGTATATATGTCCATGACACTCTCTCACCCTGTCACATCTCACCCCTCCCCCTCCCCATATCCTCAAGTCCATTCTCTAGTAGGTCTGTGTCTTTATTCCCGTCTTGCCACTAGGTTCTTCATGGCCTTTTTTTTCCCCCTTAGATTCCATATATATGTGTTAGCATACTGTATTTGTTTTTCCCTTTCTGACTTACTTCACTCTGTATGACAGACTCTAACTCCATCCACCTCATTACAAATACCTCCATTTCATTTCTTTTTATGGCTGAGTAATATTCCATTGTATATATGTGCCACATCTTCTTTATCCATTCATCCGACGATGGACACTTAGGTTGCTTCCGTGTCCTGGCTATTGTAAATAGAGCTGCTATGAACATTTTGGTACATGACTCTTTTTGAATTATGGTTTTCTTATCTTAAGGAGACAACCACAGATGTGTGTAAAAGTTAGTTACTTAATCTCTCGGGGCCTCAGTTGCTTCATCTGTACAATGGGGATGCTCAGCTCTCAGATCCCCTCCACAGAGGGCTGTCATGAGGATAACGTGCTTGGTGCCCAGTCAGCTGTTGGCTGTCACTAAGACTAAGGACAGAGAGCCTGAGTGCCTTGCTCTGGGGCACAGAGCAAGGCAGTCACATGGCTGGGACAGGGAGTCAACCCGCGGTGCCCAGGCAGTGGAGGATGAGGGTGGGGGAGCATCAGGAGTGCTGGGTGTGGAAAAGAGGCCAGGATGTCGGCCCACACACCTTCCCACAGTTTCTCCGTTTGCCAAATGAAGACAATGGTTCACCCCACTCCTCTGCCTGCTCAGGTAGGAAAGCAGAGGCTTTCAGGTTTGGGGTCTCTCAGGTGGTCCTGGAGCCTTCCAGAGCAGTAAGTGGTGGCAGGAGCCCTTGCCCATCCCCACCATATCCCTCAGCTCAGTTCCTCTGGGCACAGCACCAGGAGGCCTTGGGAACCACACATACACACACCCAGGTACACACACACTCACATACTTACACACACACACACACACACACACTTACTTTCCCCCCTTCCCCGTCTGCATGAAACACATCTGTAACAGCGCGGTCGGCTGCGGTGACTGGTTCCATTCCCGGGTCTGCCTCTGTAAGTGAAACTGACAGGTGAGGGGACGTGGCTGAGAGGCCCTGAGAGGCTGATGGAGAGCGAAAAGCTTTTTATTTGCTGGTTAGTTCTGAAATGCTGGCAGCACATTAGCTGGGGTGGGAATTAGTAGCTGGGTTACGGGCGAGAAGAGGTTCAGCAGAGCCTCTGTCCATGGGCAGAGATGCAGAGCCTGGCCTGGGCTGGAGCAGGAGGCCCTGGGGACCAGGCTGTGGGCAGCCCTGCCCGCACAAAGACCCCTTGTGGGGGCCCCTGGCCTGGAAGTTGCCCCCAGTAGAGCTGCCTTTGTGACCCTTAGGGGCCTATCAGGTTTTGAGGCTGTGTGACCATGGCCAAAGCCACTTTACTTGGCTGGGCCTCAGTTTCCTCTTCTGTAAAAGGGGAAAATAGAATACCTACCTCATTTGGTGCCATGATGGTTTAATGAAACAGTGAAGGCCAAGGCTTACCTGGTGCCTGGAGCGGGTGAATATACTACAAATAAGTCCTGTGTGTGGACCCTTTGCCTTGAGCCAAATACCCTCACCAAGAACGCCATACCTGGGTAATCACCTTAAATCCTCACAACAGCCCAGGAAGAAGGATATGATTATTATCATCTACGTTTTACCCACGAGGAAAATGAGGCACAGGGAGCTTGCCCAGCGAGCATGCGCTCCTGAGCCCTGGGCTTAGTCACCTGCTCCCCTGCCTCCCTGGTAGGTGGTGAGGGATGAAAACGATTCTTGTTGTTTTTAGGAAGGTGAGAGATGGAGAATCAGCTGGATTTGGCTCTTCGGCTTATGTAGCTGTTCATCTATCTTCCTCGTGTCCCATTCTCATTAGATGGCATATTCGACCACCTTCTGGAAATGCAACGAGGGCCTGAGTCCTGACTCCTTCTGCATGTGAGCTCGGCTTGCAGAGGGAAGGGTGGGCAGTCAACCCATATTTTAAACCAAGAGATGGTGGTTTGATCTCAGCCGTGCCTAAAACTGTATAATGTTCCCATCCAGACCGTTCCACACATGACACATCCTTCAATAGACACTCCACTGTGGTTCACAAAAACGACTCCTTATATCCTGCTTTCATGCTGCAGACTGGGAAAAACAAATCTGTTCTAGAACTTCCCAAGACCAGTAAGGAAGCTGCCCCAGTGGAATGCTGCGGCGAGTCCAGATGCAGACAATTGAGCATTCGTGTCCCTGCAGATGACTCAGCCCCCAGGAACCAAGCGCCCTCCTCATACCAAGTGTGTATCTGCTTTGGGGAGCACCTGGCCCCTGCAGGTATTAGTCATCTGTCACCTGCCTTTTTCCTGCACAATTACCAAAGGACAGTAGTGACGTAATGAAGCCTTTCTTTTCTCAAATGATTTTTGTGGCCAAGCGGGGCCCCCAAATGGTTAGGTATTATATTCTAAATATAATTTAGAAAACTATAGTTTCTAAATATTTCTGAAATTTATTTCTAATGTTTCTAAATATTCCAGGCTCAGTAAGGCTATCCTAGGATGAACAGGACTGACTCTCTTCTTGATGCTGAAGTGTCCTTTTGAATCCTGATTCAGAAAGAGAGGACAACATGCACCAGTGATTTACCCTGGAAGTTGTTTTTATAAAACAAGTGACAAGTAACCTTGTTCTCATAAATGACGAGTAACATTTTGGGCCAAAGAACACTGCTGCTTTTTGGCCAGTTGACCAATTGAACCGAATGAAAAGCTGCTTTCCTTGGATGTTTGATCACCTTCATGAAAAGCTTTTGTTTTTCCCTATTGGAAACTT
This sequence comes from Balaenoptera acutorostrata, assembly GCF_949987535.1. NCBI lineage: Eukaryota > Metazoa > Chordata > Mammalia > Artiodactyla > Balaenopteridae > Balaenoptera > Balaenoptera acutorostrata. Next base: position 19,950,064 of record NC_080064.1, on the reverse strand, counting down.
TTTTTAAAAAAATTAATTAATTAATTTATTTTTGGCTGTGTTGGGTCTTCGTTTCTGTGCGAGGGCTTTCTCTAGTTGTGGCGAGCGGGGGCCACTCTTCATCACGGTGCGCGGGCCTCTCACTATCGCTGCCTCTCCTGTTGCGGAGCACAGGCTCCAGACGTGCAGGCTCAGTAGTTGTGGCTCACGGGCCTAGCTGCTCCGCGGCATGTGGGATCTTCCCAGACCAGGGCTCGAACCCGTGTCCCCTGCATTGGCAGGCAGACTCTCAACCACTGCGCCACCAGGGAAGCCCACCTATTGGAAACTTTTGATTTTTCTGACTTTCAGGAAGTCGCTATTCTCGTGACATCTCCATCCCCATCAGCTCCTTCATCTTCCTTGTCCACCGTAGCCATCTCTCCTTCTTTAAACTTTTTGAGTCGGTGGGTTCCGGATGGGAAGAAGTGGTACACTGTGTTCCCTGGACTCTCAGCTGCTGTGTTCACTGGACAACCTCTCAGCAGACGCAAAGCCAGGCCAAAATTTCCCCTACATTCTGGACAATTTTCAGTGCTCAGCTGAATTTAGAAATGAAAAATACCACCTTGCAGCTCTCTTGTGAAGACTGGAGATGATGCACATAAAGCACACCTGGCACCTAATAACTGTACTAACGTTACTATTTTCTCCAGGCAAACTAGATGTTCAGAACAGCATTTTCTTCCCCTTTCAGTTTGATTGCGACGTAATTGGCATACAGCACTGTACAGATTTAAGATGTACTGCATAATGACTTGACTTACATATATAGTGAAATGATGACCACAATAAATTTAGTTAACATGAATCATCTCATATAGATACTTATAATAGCATTTATGTGCATATATTAATGGAATTAAAAGTCCTATATAGGACTGCCTGACAAATCAATTTCTCTTGAATGAGCCAAGAGCTTTTTAAAAAAAAGTTTTTATTTTGAGATAATTATAGATTCACATGCAGTTGCAGGAAATAATACAAAAAGATCCCATATACCCCTCACCCAGTTTCCCCAAAGGGTAACATCTTGTATAACTATAGTATAATATCACAATCAGGAAATTAGCATTGATACAATCCGTTGAAAATTAACATTAATACAATTCATTGACCTTATTCAGATGTCACAAGTATTACATGCACTCATTTGTGTGTGTATTTAATTTGATTAGCATTTCTATTGTAAATAATGTCAAGATCTTATTGATCAAAGAGGCACTTTTTCACTTTCTAAAGAATGACTGGGTTATGATGGCTTATTGGTCTGTTTCCCCTAGTAGCCAAAGGGTTCTTTTGGGGAAAGCCTGTGTCTTCTGCATCTTTATGTTCCCATAGCCCAGTGAGGGCCTGCCTCAAACAGATAACAATATAACAAACACTTATTGAGCCCCTACTATGTGCAAGCTTGTGTTCTGAGTGCCTATCCAACAAGGCACGTTCCATTACTATTATTCCCACTTTACAGATGAGGAAACAGAGGGTAAGATGCTCAGTAAACACTTACTGAATGAGTGAGAGTCTGTGAGGGATCTGCCAGCATGAGTCATTGGGGGTGGCCCTTTTTCTTATGGCGGATCCTAAGCTCCATAGTGTCAGAAAAGAAATGCTGCTCATTCATTCTTTAAACACTTCCTCCTCTTCTGGAAGCATCATGTAGGATTTAAGGGCACAGTTTCTGAGTCAAATTTTGTGAGTCCAAAGCTGGCTCTGCCACTTAGCTGTATGGCCTCAGGTGAGTTACTAAAACCCTTTGGGCCTCTGTCCTCTCATCTGTTAAATGGGATAGTGGTAGTACCTGCCACGGGGGGTTGTTGTGAGGATTAAATAATAAGCATAAAGGGCTTAGAGTAGGCCCTGGCAGTACTCAGAGTAATGCATGTCAGGATCTATACTTTCTGTACTTTTAACACCACCAATGTTACTGAACTCCAGAAAGCTGACATACAGAGTATATGGTACCAATTTGTGGGTCGTTCCCCCATCATGATTAAAATTCCTATTTCCCTGCCCCCTCCTCACCCCCCATGCTTCCAGGCACTGGACTGGAAGACCCTGGGCTTAGGATTGAAGATTTTCTTGGTAATAATGACATTTATCTTGGGAGGACTGTTGCTACCAATGCTAGTGGCTCCTTCCTCCTTCTCTCCCTCCCCCCTTCATCTTCCTTTTTAATTCCTTCCATAAGTAATTACTGTGAGCTTGTTAGCTCTTGTATTAGGCAGATGGGGACACAGTAGTAAGCAGAAACTGGCCTGGTCCTTGCCCAGATGAAGCTTGCATTCCAGTGGGAGAGAGAGAGCCATTGCCTAAATGATGACACAAGGGCAGTGACATCACAGATGCAGTAAGTACGGCTACAAAGGACAGGTGTGAGGGCATGTGAGGTGCACAGCCTGGAAGTCAGCAGCAGTAGCCACTGATTAGCCAGGCCACTCTTGAAGCTAGGCTGGGGAGAAGGTCCTGGTTTACAAAGTAACAATCATAGCTGACACTTGCTATGTGCCCAAGCACTTTCCATTATATTAACTCAAGCAATCCTTACATTAAGCCTATCAGCCCATTTTACAGATGAAGAAACTGAGGCCCAGATTCAGTAACTTGTGCGTGTGGAAGATGATCAATAAGCAATGTACGCATGGTTGAATATCTAATTGGTTCCCACGGACAATGGACTTTTATAAGCATTTCATGCGCTCAACATCCAGAGGGCAGGTAGTGACTATCAAAGGTCAACTGTATCCCCTTAAATCTTTCCTCTTCTAGGAGACCTTTCCAATTAAAAAGAGCTCATAGATTATAAATGATGCCTGCTGTCATTTCCAACATTGTGCTGGGCCCTGCACTAGGAAATTTAGTTCAGTATCTCATATAACGACACATATATGAGCTTTTTCAGTCCCAACAAAAGCTTGTTACCTTGTTTTGGCAAAACAAACAAGCAAAGAACAAACAAACCCAAATCAAATTAAGGTAGCAACCTTCATTACAAGTGACAGGTACCAGCTGCTCTCATCCTCTCTTTTTAAACGACTTTATGAGGCATAATTTACATTCCATAAAATTTACTCATTTTAAGTGTATAGTTCAATGCTTTTTTTTTTTTTTTTTTAAAGGATATCTTTTTTTTTTTTAATTTTTTTTATTATTATTATTATTTATTTTATTTTATTTATTTATGGCTGTGTTGGGTCTTCATTTCTGTGCGAGGGCTTTCTCTAGTTGTGGCAAGCGGGGACCACTCTTCATCGCCGTGTGCGGGTCACTCACTATCGCGGCCTCTCGTTGCGGAGCACAGGCTCCAGACACACAGGCTCAGCAATTGTGGCTCACGGGCCCAGTTGCTCCGTGGCATGTGGGATCTTCCCAGACCAGGGCTCGAACCCGTGTCCCCTGCATTGGCAGGCAGATTCTCAACCACTGCGCCACCAGGGAAGCCCCTAGTTCAATGCTTTTTAGTAAAGTCACTGAGTTGTGCATCCATCACCACGATTGAGTTTTAGACATTTTGCCACCTCAATAAGATCCCTAGTGCCCATTTACAGCTAATCCTTGCTCTACTTCTGAGCTCCAGGCAACCACTAATCAAATTTCTGTCTCTATAGATTTGCCTTTTCTGGACATTTCATATGTGTGGAATCATACACTATGTGGTCTTTTGTGTATACTTTTTTTCAGTTGGCATAATGATTTTGTGGATTATCCATGTCGTAGCAGGTCTCAGTTCTTCATTCCTTTTTATGGCGGAATAACACTCCACTGTGTGGATAGACCACACTCAGTTTATCCATTCATCTGCTGACGGGCATCTGGGTTGTTCCCAATTTTGTGGTATTACGAATGAAGCTGTTGTGATCATTTGTGCACAAGTCTTTGTGTGGACACCTGTTTTCATTCCTCTCAGGAGTGAAAGAAACCTAGGAGTGAACATTGCTGGGTCATACGGTAAGTGCACATTTAACTTTTTAGGAAACTGCCAAACTGTTTCCGCGGGGGCTGTACCATTTACATTCCCATCAGCGCGGGAGGAGGGCTCCAGTTTCTCCCCATCCTCACCAGCGCCGGTTCTCGTCTGTCCTTTCCAGCTTCTCTTCTTAAGGGAAGTGACGGCACCTGACATTGATGGAAGGGTCACCGTGCTGCGCCAGGCGCCAGGCGGGCTGCTGCCCAGGCTTTGTCTCCATGACCCTACAAGCAGGTGTCCTCGTCACGCCCCAGTTGAGGGGCCTGGGAAGTGGACACGTGAGGTGAGTGGCTCAGGCCACAGGTGAAGCGATCACAAAGCAGGATGGGAGCACGTGGGAGTCGGGCCCAAAGAGAGCAGAGGGGAGAGAAGCTGGGAGAAGGTGGGGTCCGAGGTGGGAGCACTGGGCCTGTCCCGCTGAGGCCTGTGGTCCAGAGGAGACTGGCAAGTACGGCTGGGAATGTTCCTTGTATGACAGGAGGGTCTCACTCCACCGAGGAACGGGCATGACTTGGAATGACCCGTACCCGAAGCCCAGCCCCTCCCGCGTTCCCGTTCCATGGAACAAAGAGGCCCTCGTGCCAATTCCCACCCTCCCCCTCCCCAGGCTTGGAGAGAAGCACGGAGTGTGTGCCCAAAAGAAGCAGCATCCTGTTCTCCCCAGGGACAGCCTCTCACGTGACACCTCGTTCTGGGCCCTCGGCTGTTAATCATGACAAGACTCAAGGAAGAAAGTTCCCGTCCAGCGGCCAGCAGGTAGGAGGCCGGCCTGGGCTCCGTGGGCCTCAGTAAATCACCCTGTTGAGTTGGCGTCTCACTGGATTGCAATTACAATCCTTCAGGCCTGACACAAAATCACTGGGCTGGTAAGAGGAGAGTACCTGGGTAATGTGTTTAACAGAAATTAACCTGGTTAAGCCCTGACTCTATTGAAAATGAGAAAGTGTGGATGGGCCTGATCAATGCATCTGCAGTCCAATTGACTCCAGAGCTGGCTTTGGATTTCAGTTAAGTGGGCCGACCCGAAAACGGGGATACTCATTTTATTAAATTACCTCTTTGTCATAGAGTTCAGATCATGGTGGAGTTTGCATTGTCAGCTGTGGGGGCTGGTGGCTGGAAGGGTCTTTGGTGCCCATGTGTGCACCCATCTGCAGCCCTGCAGACCCCTGGCCTGCACAGATGTGCACACAAACCTTGCCAGAGCAAGAAGGGTTAGTAAATATCTATCCCCCTCCTCAGGGAGTTGAGAGTATGGATTTGATCAAATACTCATTTACTCCCTGCCCACCATCGCTTCCCACCCCCTTGGCCTTTTGGCAGATAAATGATGTTATTTGAAGGTATTCTTGAAATTTCTGATGGAGACTGTTTCTTAAGTGCTTTTAGAGCGGGCCTATACTTTGTAATACTTGTCATATTCTGGCTAGTAAACTCCTGGCCTTTAAAAGCCGGAACCTTACTCTGTTTCCTGAATCCGAGGGAATAGGTCATTAACTGTGAATTTCAAATGAAGCAGATTTACAGTATATATCACAGAAATATGTTTATGAGAGACAGTGAATACCAAGGAATCCATGGAGCAGGAAAAAACCGAGAACCCAGAGACAGATCAGCTGATCTGGGGAGCAGGTTTTTTCTTTTCTTTTTCAGGTTTTTTTGGCTGATTTGGCCAAGTCCGGGTCTCTTGTTCCAAGTTCCTGATAGAAATATCTTTCTGGTTCTGTTCAGCTCCCATCCTAATACAGTACCCTACTGGGTGAGGCCCCTGGAGATCTTGACTGTGGAAATGCCACAGACTGGAAGTTAATTCTTTGAGATAAGGATGGGAAGTTGGGTTCGGCTGGGTTGGGGAAATAGGAGAGAGGTTAAGGGAAACACAGTTGAGGCTGGGTCAGCTGGGGTGATGGTCAATGTTATGTGTCAACTTGGCTAGGCTATAGTACCTAATTGTTTGATCAAACGCTAATCTAGGTGTTGCTCTGAAGGGATTGCAGTTGACACCTACAATCAGTTGCCTTTAAGTAAAGGAGGTTATCCTTGATACTGTGGGTAGGCCCCATCCAATCAATAGAAGGCCTTAAGAGCAAAAACTGAGGTTTCCAAGAGAAGAAATTCTACTTCAAGGCTGTTACATCAACTTCTGCCTGAGTTTCTAGCTGCTGGAAGATTCCAGCCTGCTGCTTACAGGATTTTGGACTTGCTGGTCTTCACAGTTGTGTAAGCCAATTCCTTAAGATAAATCCATCCATCCACCCATCCATCCACTCACCCATCTGTTCACCCATCCATCCATCCATCCACCCATCCATCCATCCATCCATCCATCCATCCATCCATCCATCCATCCATCCTATTGGTTCTGTTTCTCTGGAGAACCTTGATTGATATAGCTGGTTTCTGGCAGTAATTTTGGACCTTTTCTCCTCATCATTTCTGAAGAATTTCTTCACTTGCCACCATCTCGAAGAGGCAGGAGAGCCCCACGTAAGTGCTTTGAACAACACATGGCATGTGGGAGGGCACAGTGAGCAGTAGCTAGTTCCCTTCCCCCCTCTTTCTCTCTCTTTCTTTCTCTCCTGCTTCCTTCCTCCCTCCCTTCCTTCTTCCTTCCCTTCTTTTCTTCTTTCCTTTCTTCCTTGCTTGAGTCAGCCTTAAAAGAAGGTAATAACCAACCAGTTTTTATCTTTCATCCACCTCCCCCATCCGCACACCCATCCATCCATGTTTGTCTACCTATCCATTTTAGAAGGAATTTGGAAATAAAATACATTCACAGGACCTTAGTTTTGAAGGGCCTTTCTTGATGTCCAGACTCTTCATTTTACGGACGAAAAAAAACCATGAGGCTCAGAGAGGAAGTGACTTGCCAAGAGTAACAGAGCACATTATGATCAGTGTGGAGACTGGACCCCTCAGGTCTTCTGGTTCCCACCGCCTCTTCTGTGACTCTGATTGCATTTAATCTCAGCAAGGCTGGTGAGCCTGGGTGTGGGGCAGGGGGTCTATCTGGCAGGCAGGTGCTCTGTCCCCGGGTGCCCTCACCCCTCCTCCTATTTCAGCCCATGCGATGGCCTCTGGAGTAGATGAGTTGGTTGTTAGTAACAGCTCTCTAGTGGGTTGTTTCTGGGGCATCACGGTTAGAAGAGCCACCTACTGCTGAATATTTATGACATGCCAGGCATTGCAGTTGGCACCCTAGGGAGGTCACGATCAGGAGGTCTGCCCAAGATCCCAGCTACTAAGTGGTGCCGTTGGGAGGCCTCGCCCGGTGTCTTCGCTGTCAGACTGCCACTCCTGGGGTGGAAACCTCCTGTGCTCCTGGGAGCTGGAGGGTCTGGACCCTCTGGCCAGCTGTGACTTCAGTACAATCGATTCCTTTCCCTGACCTGTCACAAGCATGCCAGTACCCACCATGCCTCCTTCACGGTGCGCTGAGCACTGTAAAGTGCCGTGCGCGTGGAAGATGCTGCGCTCCATGGCTTGACTCTTCTCCTGGGCACAGCAGTGCCAACCCGCTGCTGTCGTGTCCTGCCTCAACCTCCCTCCTCCTATCCGAGGGGTGGAAAGTACCCCAAGAGAGCCACCCGGGACCAGGGCTGGGCTGAGTGCTGTGGGTGGCTAGCGGGGGTTTAGATGTCTCCTCTTTGATGTGGAGGCTGGAAGATCAGGCGAGGATCCTGCTCTGCAGGGCCAGGATGGTGCCTGAGACAGTCGCGTCTTTGTGTGAACCCTGCCCTGCGGCATCCGCCCACAGAAACCTGTTGGCTCAGAACTGTCTCTTGTGGGGTAAAGCAGCCTAGAGGGGATGGGGAAACATGAGCTTGTCCTGTTCAGGGCAGAGCTGGGGGCTGGGCCGGGGCTGGCACTATGTGATTTGGGAAGCAGACTCAGGAGCCCTGTTAGTGCTAGGGAGCAGACCTGACTTCTAGGCTGGCACAGGTGGAAGCCTCTGGAATGTGTGGGAAGGACGTTGTCTCCGGTGGCTGTGTGACTGAGTCCTCACCGACTTCTCTCATCCTGTGCCACCTCGTCCTTTGCTCCCTGCTCTCCAGCGCACACTGGCTATGCTTCATCCTGCCGCAGGGCCTTTGCACACGCAGAACCCTGGCCTGAGATTTAAAAATTTCAAATATGAAGAAAATTACAGAACATAATTAAGAAGATAAACTGGATACCCATCTCTGAACAGATATTAACATTTTGTCACTTTTGCTTGAGAACACTCTATTTTTTAAATTGTGGTGGAGCCACATAGATTAAATTTGCCATCTTAACCATTTCTAAGCGTACAGTTCAGTAGTGTTAAGTATAGTTACATTGTTGAACAACAAATCTCTAGAACTTTTTCATCTTGCAAAATTGAAACTCTGTGCACACTAAACACTAAAGAATATGGAACAGTTCATGAGTTTGTGTGTCATCCTTGCACTGGGCCAGGTTCATCTTCTCCATACCATTCTAATTTTAGTCTGTGCTGAAGCCAACACAGAACACTTTTTTTTGGCTGCACCAAGTGGCTTTCGGGATCTTAATTCCCTGACCAGGGATTGAACCCACACCCCTGGCAGTGAAAGCACCGAGTCCTAACCACTGGACCACCAGGAAATTCCCAGAACACTCGTTTTTTAACCATTCGTATCAAAATTCAAAAGGTAGAAAAAGTATGCTGTGTCCTCCTTTCCCTGTCCTCCAAGCACCTTGTTCCTCTCAGAGGCCTCTGGTGTTATCGGTTTCTAGAGTATGCTTTCTGAAATATTCAGTGCATGTGCAAACGTGTGTGTATTACACATGCATATGTATGTGTATATGATGGCACTAACATTTACTGTTCTGTCCCTTGCCTTTTTTTTTTTAAATAAAGCTTTTAGTTTAGAATAGTTTTATTGATAGGTTTACAGAAAAGTTGCAAGGATAGTACAAAGAGTTCCTGTATACCCTCCATTCAGTTTTCCCCAGTGTTAACATCTTACATTCGTGTGGTCCATGTTTCACTACTAAGGAACCAGCTCTGGTACACTACTATTTACTAAGCTCCACGGTTGATTCTAAGTTCCCCAGTTTCCCCCTAAGGTCTATTTCCTGTTTTCGCCCACCATCCAGGTCACCCCATTGTGTTCAGTTGTCAGGTCTCCTTGGCCTCCTCTGGTCTGTGATGGTTTCTCAGACTTTCCTTGTTTCTGATGACCTGGACAGTCCTTTTTAAAAAATATTTATTTATTTATTTGGCTGCGCTGGGTCTTAATTGCAGCACGCGGGATCTTTGTTGCCACGTGCGGGATCTTAGCTGTGGCATGCAGGATCTTTACTTGTGGCATGCAGGCTCCTTTAGTTGCGGCATGCAGGATCTAGTTCCCTGACCAAGGACTGACCCCGGGCGCCCTGCATTGGGAGCTCGGAGTCCTAACCACTGGACCACCAGGGAAGTCTGAACTTGACAGTACTGAGGAGCATTCATTGGTCAGGTATTTTGTAGAATGTCCCTCAGTTAGGGATTATCTGATGTTTTCTCCATGCCTACACTGGGGTTATGGGTTTTGGGAGGAAGACCACAGGGATGAAGTTGCTTTCTCATCACTTCACATGATGGGGGGGCACGTGTCACCAATATGACTTCTCACTGTGATGTTCCCTTGATCCTTTGGTTAAGGTCGTGTTTCCAGATTTCTCCACTGTAAAGTTGCTCCCTCCGACCCCTTTTGATATTCTATTCTTTGGAAGGAAGTCGCGATGTGCAGCCCATACTTAAGGAGAGGGGGGCTGAGCTCCACCTCTCTGAGGTGGGTGAGTGTCTACATAAATTCTTTGGAATTCTTTTGCATAGGAGACATATCTCTTCTCCCCTATTTATTAATTTTTAATCCAATCACTTATTTGTATCAGTATGGGCACATGGATATTATTTTATACTATGGGTTATAATCCAAAAGCTTATAGGGATTTTTATCTCTATAGGGTGAGAAGAAGAGGTTCAGGGAAGGAAGGTAGTACTTTTTTTTTTCTTTTAAATTAAGGCAAAATTCACATAATATAAAACCAATCATTTTAAAGCAAACGATTCAGTGGCATTTAGTTCATTTACAGTGTTATGCAAGCATCACTTCCACCTAGCTCCAGAAGATTTTCATCATTCCCCAAGGAAATCTCGTGCCTATTAAACAGTCACTCTCCATTCCCCTTCCCCACAGGCCCTAGCGACCACCAATCTGTTTTCTGTCTCTATAGATTTGCCTGTTCTGGACTCTTCATATAAATGGAACCATATAACATGTGGCCTTTTGTGTCTTCTTTGTTTCACTTAGCATTATGTTTGGTGGTTCACTCATGCTACAATGTGCTCCATTCCCTTTTATGGACGGATAATATGCCACTGTTTGTACATACTACAATTTGTGTATCTGTTCATCCTTTGTTGGACGTCAGATTGTTTTCCATATGTCCTTTGGCTCTTGCGAATAATGCTGCTATGAACATGTCTTTGCTTGCAATTCTTTTGGGTATATACCTAGGAGTGGAATTGATGGGCCATCTTGAAGAACTGCCAAACTGTTTTCCAAAATAGCTGTACCATTTTATATTCCCACCAGCAACACATGAGGTTTCCAATTTCTCCACATCCTTGTCATCACTTGTTATTTTCCATTAAAAAAATAGAGCCATTCTAGTGAGTGTGAAGAGGTACCTCAGTGTGGTGTTTTTTTTTTTTAATTTATTTTAATTTATTTATTTTTGGCTGTGTTGGGTCTTCGTTTCCGTGCGAGGGCTCTCTCTAGTTGCGGCAAGCAGGGGCCACTCTTCATCGCGGTGCGCGGGCCTCTCACTATCGCGGCCTCTCTTGTTGCGGAGCACAGGCTCCAGACGCGCAGGCTCAGTAGTTGTGGCTCATGGGCCTAGTTGCTCCGCGGCATGTGGGATCTTCCCAGACCAGGGCTCGAACCCGTGTCCCCTGCATTAGCAGGCAGATTCTCAACCACTGAGCCACCAGGGAAGCCCTCAGTGTGGTTTTGATTTGCATTTCCCTAGTGATTTGTGATGTTGAGCGTCTTGTCATGTGCTTATTGGCCACTTGTATATCTTCTTCATCATTTTTTCCCCAAACATGAGAAGGTTAAAATAAACTATTCATTCATTTATTTCAGCTTTGTTGAGGTATAACTGACATATATAATTGTAAGGTATATGAAGTGTACATCATGGTAATTTGATACACGTATACATTGTGAAAGGATTTTCCCCCATTTAGGTAATTAATACATCCATCGCCTTATTTATTTATTTATTTATTTATTTATAGTGAAAACGTTTAAGCTCTACTCTCTTAGCAGATTTCAATTATACAATGCAGTGTTATCAACTAGAGTCACGATGTTTACATTAGATCCTCAGAACTTATTCATCTTACAGCTGAAAGTTTGTAGCTTTTTACCAACTTTTCCCTTTCCCCCACCCCTCAGCCCCTGGCAATCACTTTTCTACTCTCTGTTTCTGAGTTTGACATTTTTAAAAAAGATTTCACATATAAGTGATACCATGTAATATTTATCTTTCTCTGTCTGGCTTATTTCACTCAGCATAAATTCCCTCAAGGGCCATCGATGTTGTCCCAAATGGCAGGATTTCCTTTTTTCTCGTGGCTGAATAATATTCCACTATATATACACGCACACACACATATATATGCCACATCTTCTTTTTTTTTTTTTTTTTTTTTTTTTCTGAAACATTTATATTAACATATTTCCATACATATTTCCATACAAATACAAATATAAGATTTTTAGAAATTTCATGTAATGTCTGAAACATTTATATTAACATATTTCCATACATATTTCCATACAAATACAAATATAAGATTTTTAGAAATTTCATGTAATGTCTGAAACATTTATATTAACATATTTCCATACATATTTCCATACAAATACAAGATTTTTAGAAATTTCATGTAATGTCTGAAACATTTATATTAACATATTTCCATACATATTTCCATACAAATACCAATATAAGATTTTTAGAAATTTCATGTAATGTCTGAAACATTTATATTAACATATTTCCATATAAATAACCCAATGAAAGTTTAGTATTAGTTGTTTTGTTTGTTTTTTTATACTGCAGGTTCTTATTAGGCATCAGTTTTATACACATCAGTGTATACATGTCAATCCCAATCGCCCAATTCAGCACATCACCATCCCCACCTCATCGCAGTTTTCCCCCCTTGGTGTCCATATGTCCATTCTCTACATCTGTGTCTCAACTTCTGCCCTGCAAACTGGCTCATCTGTACCATTTTTCTACGTTCCACATACATGCATTAACATACGATATTTGTTTTTCTCTTTCTGACTTACTTCACTCTGTATGACAGTCTCTAGATCCATCCACTTCTCAACAAATGACTCAATTTCGTTCCTTTTTATGGCTGAATAATATTCCATCGTATATATGTACCACAACTTCTTTATCCATTCGTCTGTTGATGGGCATTTAGGTTGCTTCCATGACCTGGCTATTGTAAATAGTGCTGCAATGAACATTCGGGTGCACGTGTCTTTTTGAATTACGGTTTTCTCTGGGTATATGCCCAGTAGTGGGATTGCTGGGTCATATGGTAATTCTATTTTTAGTTTTTTAAGGAACCTCCATATTGTTCTCCATAGTGGCTGTATCAATTTACATTCCCACCAACAGTGCAAGAGGGTTCCCTTTTCTCCACACCCTCTCCAGCATTTGTTGTTTGTAGATTTTCTGATGATGCCCATTCTAACAGGAGTGAGGTGATACCTCATTGTAGTTTTGATTTGCATTTCTCTAATAATTAGTGATGTTGAGCATCTTTTCATGTGCTTCGTGGCCGTCTGTATGTCTTCTTTGGAGAAATGTCTATTTAGGTCTTCTGCCCATTTTTGGATTGGGGTGTTTGTTTCTTTGATATTGAGCTGAATGAGCTGTTTATATATTTTGGAGATTAATCCTTTGTCCGTTGATTCATTTGCAAATATTTTCTCCCATTCTGAGGGTTGTCTTTTCGTCTTGTTTATGGTTTCCTTTGCTGTGCAAAAGCTTTGAAGTTTCATTAGGTCCCACTTGTTTATTTTTGTTTTTATTTCCATTACTCTAGGAGGTGGATCGAAAAAGATCTTGCTGTGATTTATGTCAAAGAGTGTTCTTCCTATGTTTTCCTCTAAGAGTTTTATAGTGTCCAGTCTTATATTTAGGTCTCTAATCCATTTTGAGTTTATTTTTGTGTATGGTGTTAGGGAGTATTCTAATTTCATTCTTTTACATGTGGCTGTCCAGTTTTCCCAGCACCACTTATTGAAGAGACTGTCTTTTCTCCATTGTATATCTTTGCCTCCTTTGTCATAGATTAGTTGACCATAGGTGCGTGGGTTAATCTCTGGGCTTTCTATCTTGTTCCATTGATCTATGTTTCTGTTTTTGTGCCAGTACCATATTGTCTTGATTACTGTAGCTTTGTAGTATAGTCTGAAGTCAGGGAGTCTGATTCCTCCAGCTCCATTTTTTTGCCTCAAGACTGCTTTGGCTATTCGGGGTCTTTTGTGTCTCCATACAAATTTTAAGATGATTTGTTCTAGCTCCGTAAAAAATGCCATTGGTAATTTGATAGGGATTGCATTGAATCTGTAGATTGCTTTGGGTAGTATACTCATTTTCACAATGTTGATTCTTCCAATCCAAGAACATGGTATATCTCTCCATCTGTTGGTATCATCTTTAATTTCTTTCATCAGTGTCTTATAGTTTTCTGCATACAGGTCTTTTGTCTCCCTAGGTAGGTTTATTCCTAGGTATTTTATTCTTTTTGTTGCAATGGTAAATGGGAGTGTTTCCATAATTTCTCTTTCAGATTTTTCATCATTAGTGTATAGGAATGCAAGAGATTTCTGTGCATTAATTTTGTAACCTGCAACTTTACCATATTCATTAATTAGCTCTAGCAGTTTTCTGGTGGCAGTTTTAGGATTCTCTATGTATAGTATCATGTCATCCGCAAACAGTGACAGTTTTACTTCTTCTTTTCCAATTTGTATTCCTTTTATTTCTTTTTCTTCTCTGATTGCCGTGGCTAGGACTTCCAGAACTATGTTGAATAATAGTGGTGAGAGTGGACATCCTTGTCTCGTTCCTGATCTTAGAGGAAATGCTTTCAGTTTTTCACCATTGAGAATGATGTTTGCTGTGGGTTTGTCATATATGGCCTTTATTATGTTGAGGTAGGTTCCCTCTATGCCCACTTTCTGGAGAGTTTTTATCAGAAATGGGTGTTGAATGTTGTCAAAAGCTTTTTCTGCATCTATTGAGATGATCATATGGTTTTTATTCTTCAATTTGTTAATATGGTGTATCACATTGATTGATTTGCGTATATTGAAGAATCCTTGCATCCCTGGGATAAATCCCACTTGATCGTGGTGTATGATCCTTTTAATGTGTTGTTGGATTCTGTTTGCTAGTATTTTGTTGAGGATTTTTGCATCTATATTCATCAGTGATATTGGTCTGTAATTTTCTTTTTTTGTAGTGTCTTTGTCTGGTTTTGGTATCAGGGTGATGGTGGCCTCATAGAATGAGTTTGGGAGAGTTCCTTCCTCTGCAATTTTTTGGAAGAGTTTGAGAAGGATGGGTGTTAGCTCTTCTCTAAATGTTTGATAGAATTCACCTGTGAAGCCATCTGGTCCTGGACTTTTGTTTGTTGGAAGATTTTTAATCACAGTTTCAATTTCATTACTTGTGATTGGTCTGTTGATATTTTCTGTTTCTTCCTGATTCAGTCTTGGAAGGTTATACCTTTCTAAGAATTTGTCCATTTCTTCCAGGTTGTCCATTTTATTGGCATAAAGTTGCTTGTAGTAGTCTCTTAGGATGTTTTGTATTTCTGCGGTGTCTGTTGTAACTTCTCCTTTTTCATTTCTGATTTTATTGATTTGAGTCCTCTCCCTCTTTTTCTTGATGAGTCTGGCTAATGGTTTATCAATTTTGTTTATCTTCTCAAAGAACCAGCTTTTAGTTTTATTGATCTTTGCTATTGTTTTCTTTGTTTCTATTTCATTTATTTCTGCTCTGATCTTTATGATTTCTTTCCTTCTGCTAACTTTGGGTTTTGTTTGTTCTTCTTTCTCTAGTTTCTTTAGGTGTAAAGTTAGATTGTTTACTTGAGATTTTTCTTGTTTCTTTAGGTAGGCTTGTATAGCTATAAACTTCCCTCTTAGAACCGCTTTTGCTGCATCCCATAGGTTTTGGGTCGTCGTGTTTTCATTGTCATTTGTCTCTAGGTATTTTTTTATTTCCTGTTTGATTTCCTCAGTGATCTCTTGGTTATTTAGTAACGTATTGTTTAGCCTCCATGTGTTTGTCTTTTTTACGTTTTTTTCCCTGTAATTCATTTCTAATCTCATAGCGTTGTGGTCAGAAAAGATGCTTGATATGATTTCAATTTTCTTAAATTTACTGAGGCTTGATTTGTGACCCAAGATGTGATCTATCCTGGAGAATGTTCCGTGTGCACTTGAGAAGAACGTGTAATCTGCCGTTTTTGGATGGAATGTCCTATATATATCAATTAAATCTATCTGGTCTATTGTGTCATTTAAAGCTTCTGTTTCCTTATTTATTTTCATTTTGGATGATCTGTCCATTGGTGTAAGTGAGGTGTTAAAGTCCCCCACTATTATTGTGTTACTGTCGATTTCCTCTTTTATAGCTGTTAGCAGTTGCCTTATGTATTGAGGTGCTCCTATGTTGGGTGCATATATATTTATAATTGTTATATCTTCTTCTTGGATTGATCCCTGGATCATTATGTAGTGTCCTTCCTTGTCTCTTGTAACATTCTTTATTTTAAAGTCTATTTTATCTGATATGAGTATAGCTA
Organism: Balaenoptera acutorostrata; assembly: GCF_949987535.1. Classification (NCBI taxonomy): domain Eukaryota; kingdom Metazoa; phylum Chordata; class Mammalia; order Artiodactyla; family Balaenopteridae; genus Balaenoptera; species Balaenoptera acutorostrata. The sequence continues at coordinate 19,934,174 of NC_080064.1, read as the reverse complement.
CTCCAGCTTTCTTTTGATTTCCATTTGCATGGAATATCTTTTTCCATCCCCTCACTTTCAGTCTGTATGTGTCCCTAGGTCTGAAGTGGGTCTCTTGTAGACAGCATATATATGGGTCTTGTTTTTGTATCCATTCAGCCAGTCTATGTCTTTTGGTTGGGGCATTTAATCCATTCACGTTTAAGGTAATTATCGATATGTATGTTCCTATGACCATTTTCTTAATTGTTTGGGGTTTGTTTTTGTAGGTCCTTTTCTTCTCTTGTGTTTCCCACTTAGAGAAGTTCCTTTAGCATTTGTTGTAGAGCTGGTTTGGTGGTGCTGAATTCTCTTAGCTTTTGCTTGTCTGTAAAGCTTTTGATTTCTCCATCAAATCTAAATGAGATCCTTGCTGGGTAGAGTAATCTTGGTTGTAGGTTCTTCCCTTTCATCACTTTAAGTATTTCATGCCACTCCCTTCTGGCTTGCAGAGTTTCTGCTGAGAAATCAGCTGTTAACCTTATGGGGGTTCCCTTGTATGTTATTTGTCGTTTTTCCCTTGCTGCTTTCAATAATTTTTCTTTGTCTTTAATTTTTGCCACTTTGATTACTATGTGTCTCGGCGTGTTTCTCCTTGGGTTTATTCTGTATGGGACTCTCTGCGCTTCCTGGACTTGGGTGGCTATTTCCTTTCCCATGTTAGGGAAGTTTTCGATTATAATCTCTTCAAATATTTTCTCTGGTCCTTTCTCTCTCTCTTCTCCTTCTGGGACCCCTATAATGCGAATGTTGTTGCGTTTAATGTTGTCCCAGAGGTCTCTTAGGCTGTCTTCATTTCTTTTTATTCTTTTTTCTTTAGTCTGTTCCGCAGCAGTGAATTCCACCATTCTGTCTTCCAGGTCACTTATCCGTTCTTCTGCCTCAGTTATTCTGCTATTGATTCCTTCTAGTGTAGTTTTCATTTCAGTTATTGTATTGGTCATCTCTGTTTGTTTGTTCTTTAATTCTTCTAGGTCTTTGTTAATCATTTCTTGCATCTTCTCAATCTTTGCCTCCATTCTTATTCCGAGGTCCTGGATCATCTTCACTATCATTATTCTGAATTCTTTTTCTGGAAGGTTGCCTATCTCCACTTCATTTAGTTGTTTTTCTGGGGTTTTTTCTTGTTCCTTCATCTGGTACATAGCCCTCTGCCTTTTCATCTTCTCTGTCTTTCTGTAACTGTGGTTTTTGGTCCACAGGCTGCAGGATTGTAGTTTTTCTTGCTTCTGTTGTCTGCCCTCTGGTGGTTGAGGCTATCTAAGAGGCTTGATGGGAGGCTCTGGTGGTGGGTAGAGCTCCACATCTTCTTTTTTTAAAAAATATCTTTGTTGGAGTATAATTGCTTTACAATGGTGTGTTACTTTCTGCTTTAGAACAAAGTGAATCAGCTATACATATACATATATCCCCATATCCCCTCCCTCTTGCGTCTCCCTCCCACCCTCCCTATCCCACCCCTCTAGGTGGACACAAAGCACCAAGCTGATCTCCCTGTGCTATGTGGCTTCTTCCCACTAGCTATCTATTTTACATTTGGTAGTGTATATATGTCCATGCCACTCTCTCACTTCATCCCAGCTTACCCTTCCCCCTCCCCGTGTCCTCAAGTCCATTCTCTACGTCTGCGTCTTTATTCCTGTCCTGCCCCTAGGTTCTTCAGAACCTTTTTTTTTTTTTTTAGATTCCATATATATGTGTTAGCATACTGTATTTGTTTTTCTCTTTCTGACTTACTTCGCTCTGTATGACAGACTCTAGGTCCATCCACCTCACTACAAATAACTCAATTTCATTTCCTTTTATGGCTGAGTAATATTCCATTGTATATATGTGCTACATCTTCTTTATCCATTCATCTGTCAATGGACACTTAGGTTGCTTCCATGTCCTGGCTATTGTAAATAGAACTGCAATGAACATTGTGGTACATGACTCTTTTTGAATTATGGTTTTCTCAGGGTATATGTCTAGTAGTGGGATTGCTGGTATGGTAGTTCTATTTTTAGTTTTTTAAGGAACCTCCATACTGTTCTCCATAGATGCCACATCTTCTTTATCCATTTATTTTTTGATGGACACTTAGGTTGTTTCCATATCTTGGCTATTGTGAATAATGCTGGAATGAACATGGGAGTGTACATATCTCTTTTCTGTCCTGCTTTCATTTCCTTTGGATATATACCCAGAAGTGGGATTGCTGGATCATATGCTGGATCATAAAGTTCCATTTTTTAACTTTTTGAGGAACCACCATACTGTGGTTTTCCATGGCGGCTGCACCAATTTATATTTCCAGCAACAGTGTACAAGGGTTCCCTTTTCTCCACATACCCGCCAACACTTGTTATCTCTTGTCTTTTTGATGATAGCCACTCTAACAGGTTTGAAGTGATATCTTATTTTAGTTTTGATTTGCCTTTCCCTGATGATTAGTGATGTTGACCAGTTTTTCATGTGCCTACTGGCTATTCGTATGTCTTCTTTGGAAAAATCCGTATTGTATATATTTTTAATAAATGTCTATTCAAGTGCTTTGCCCATTTTTAAATTTGGGCTTTCTTTTTATTGTTGATTTGCAACAGTTCTTTATATATTCTGGATACTAGACCCTTATCAGATATCTAATTTGCAAATATTTTATCCGATTCTGTAGGTTGCCTTTTCACCCTCTCGGTAATGTCCTTTGATGCACAAAGGTTTTAAATTTGATGAAGTCCACTTTATTTTTATTTTTGCTGCTTGTTCTTTTGGTGTCATGTCTAAGAATCCATTGCCAAATCTAAGGTCATGAAAATTCACTGCTATGTTACCTTCTAAGAGTTTATGATTTTAGCGCTTATATTTAAGTCATTGATCCATTTTGAACTAATTTTTGTATATGGTGTGAGGTAGGGGGCCAACTTCATTCTACAGCATACAGATATCATATAAAATAAACTTCAATTTAAAAAATTTGAAAAACCTCAAAGTTGCAAGAATAGTACAAAAAAGCTTTTTCTTGTAATCATTTGAGAGTAGGCTGCCAATATGGTGCCCCATTATCCCCCTGATACTTTAGTGTGTATTTCCTACAAACAAGATAGTTCTATAGAACCACAATACAACCATCAAAATCAGGAAATAAACATTGACTTGTTACTACTGTCTAGTCTTCAGACTCCATTCAAGTTTTCCCAGTGGTCCCAACAATATCTTTTATAGTAAAGGATACAATTCAGAATCATTTAGTATCATGTCTTTTTTCTTTCATTCTGGAAAATTCCTCAGACTTTCCTTAACTTTCATGGTCAGCTATTTTGTAGCCCATCTCTCAGTTTGGCTTTTTCTGGTGTTTCCTCAAGGTTAGACTCAGATTTTGCATATTTGGCTGGAATATCACAGAAGCAATGCTGGGGTTCTTCTCAGTGCATCCTGTCAGGTGGTGTGATTTGGATTTTTTCCATTACCAATGAAGTGCACTTTGAACCCTTGATTCAGGTGGTGTCAGCCACTTTTCTACTTCTCCACTGTCAGGTTATTCTTTTTCTCCTTGTAATTAATACGTATTTTTTTTAGGGGGGAGGTACTTGGAAACTGTAAATATCCCAATCCTTGTCAAAATTTCAATTTATTAATTTATATCATGATTTCCTATTTTATTTGATGGGTCATAATATGTTTTTATTTTTTAATATTTTTAGAGCACTTTTAGGTTCACAGCAAAATTGAGTGGAAGGTACAGAGATTTCCCATATGCCTCCTGTCCCCACATACACACATCCTCCTTGACTATCAACATCCTGCACCACAGTGGTGCATTTGTTACAGTTGATGAAGCTACACTGACATCATTATCACCCAAAGTCCATAATTTACATTGAGATTTACTCTTGCTGTTGTGCAGTCTATGGTTTCAACAAATGTATAATGACATATACCCACTATTGTAGTATCATACAGAATACAGAATAGTTTCACTATCCTAAAAATCTTCTGTGTTAAAATTAAACCTATTCATCCACCTCTCCCCCCTAAGCCTTGGAAACCACTGATCCTTTTCCTGTCTCTGAAGTTTTGCCTTTTCTATGTCACATATTCCAAATGTCATATATTTGGAATCATACAGGATATAGCCTTCTCAGATTGGCTTCTTTCAGTTAGTAATACTAAAGGTTCCTCTATGTCTTTTCATGACCTGATCATTTCTTTTTTTTTTTTTTTTTTTTTTTTTAAAGGATTTTCTTATTTATTTATTTATTTATTTATTTATTTTTGGCTGTGTTGGGTCTTCGGTTCGTGCGAGGGCTTTCTCCAGTTGCGGCAAGCGGGGGCCACTCTTCATCGCGGTGCGGGGACCGCTCTTCATCGCGGTGCGCGGGCCTTTCTCTATCGCGGCCCCTCCCGTCGCGGGGCACAGGCTCCAAACGCGCAGGCTCAGCAATTGTGGCTCACGGGCCCAGCTGCTCCGTGGCATGTGGGATCTTCCCAGACCAGGGCTCGAACCCGTGTCCCCTGCATTAGCAGGCAGATTCTCAACCACTGCGCCACCAGGGAAGCCCTGATCATTTCTTTTTAGTGCTAATGGTCCATTGTCTGGATGTACCACAGTTTATTGAATCTTTCACTTACTGAAGAACATGTTGGTTGCTTCCAAGTTTCAAAATTATGGATAAAGTTGCTATAAACATTTCTGTTCAGATTTTTGTGTGAATGTAAGTCTTCAGTTCATTTGAGTAAATACCAAGGAGTGTGATTGCTGAATCATATGGTAAGAGCATGTTTAGCTTTGTAAGAAACTGCCAAACTGTTTTACAAAGTGGCGGCACCATTTTGCATTCTTACCAGCAATATATGGGAGTTCCTATTGCTCCACATCCTTGCCAGTATTTGGTGGTGTTAGAGTTTTGGATTTTGGCCATTTGAATATGTGTGTAGTGGTATCTTGTTTTAATTTACATTTCCCTAATGACACATTATGTTGAACATCTTTTCATGTGCTTATTTGCCATCTATAAATCTTCTTTGGTGAGATGTCTGTTTAGGTCTTTTGTCCAGTTTTAGTTAAGTCATTTGTTTTCTTATTATTTGTTTTTTTATTATTGGGTTTATTATTATTCTTTGTATATTTTGGGTAACAGTCCTTTATCAGATGTGTCTTTTGCAAATACTTTCTCCCAGTATGTGGCTTGTCTTCTTATTCTCTTGATAGTCTTTTCCAGAGCAGAAGTTTTTAATTTTAATGAGCTCTAGCTTGTGAATTATTTTTTTTCATGGATCATGCTATGCCCAAGGTCAATTAGATTTTCTTCTATGTTATCTTCTAGGAGTTTTATAGTTTTGCATTTTACGCTTAAGTCTATGATGCATTTTGAGTTAATTTTTGTGAAGGGTATAAAGTCTGTGTCTAGATTAATTTTTTTGCAGATGTTCAGTTGTTCCAGCACCATTTTTTAAAAATATTTATTTATTTATTTATGGCTGTGCTGGGTCTTCATTTCTGCACGCGGGCTTTCTTTAGTTGTGGTGAGCGGGGACTACTCTTCGTTGAAGTGTGCGGGCTTCTCATTGTGGTGGCTTCCCTTGTTGCGGAGCATGGGCTCTAGGCACGCAGGCTTCAGTAGTTGTGGCACGCGGGCTCAGTAGCTGTGGCTCATGGGCTCTAGAGCACAGGCTCAGTAGTTGTGGCGCACAGGCTTAGTTGCTCTGTGGCATGTGGGATCTTCCTGGACCAGGGCTCAAACCCGTGTCCCCTGCATTGGCAGGCAGACTCTTAACCACTGCGCCACCAGGGAAGTCCCAGCACCATTTTTTAAAAAATGAATCTGGGGCTTCCCTGGTGGCGCAGTGGTTGAGAATCTGCCTGCTAATGCAGGGGACACGGGTTCGAGCCCTGGTCTGGGAAGATCCCACATGCCGCGGAGCAACTGGGCCCGTGAGCCACAACTACTGAGCCTGCGCGTCTGGAGCCTGTGCCCCGCAACGGGAGGGGCCGCGATAGTGAAAGGCCCGCGCACTGCGATGAAGAGCGGTCCCCGCACCGCGATGAAGAGTGGCCACCGCTTGCCCCAACTAGAGAAAGCCCTCGCACGAACCGAAGACCCAACACAGCCAAAAATGAATAAAAATAAATAAAGTAGCTATAAAAAATGAATCTGTTTAATTGCCTCCCCTACCAACTGTGAGGCCCTCAGGTGACAGTTATTGTTTTATTCTTGTAGTTCCTATTTAATATTCAATGAATGTTTGTAGAATCAATGAATAAATCATTCACTGTTTCCATGTTCTTATTGTCTATTCTTATGTCTTCTTTTTTTGAAGTGATGCTTTTGTCTTTTAAAAATTGGATTAGTTGTCTTCTATTATTGAATTTTAGGAATTCCTTACATACTCTAGATAGACGTCCTTTGTCAGGTAGATGTTTTGCAAATATTTTCTCCCAGTCTGTAGCTTGCTTATGTATTTTCTTAATTGCAGCAACATTTGTTGAAAAGACTGTCATTGCTCCATCATTATTGCCTTTGCTCCATTGTCAACAATCACTTGACTACATTTATGTGGGTTTATCTCTGGACTCTATATCCTGTTCCATTGATCTATTTGTCTATCCCTTTGCCAATACCACACTGCGTCTTGATTACTGTAGCTTTACAGTAAGTCTTGAAGTCAGGTAGTGTCAGTCCTCCAAATTTGTTCTTCAAAATTATGTTCGCTATTCTGTGTCTTTCACTTCTCCACGTAAACTTTAGAATCACTTTGTTGATATCCACAAAATAACTTGCTAGGATTTTGATTGGGATTACATTGAATCTATAGATCAAGTTGGGAAGAACAGATATCTTGACAATATTGGGTCTTACTACCTTCAGTATTGAACAAACAGTGTCTCTCTATTTATTTAGTTCTCTGATTCTTTTCAACAGAGTTTTGTAGTTTTTCTCCCACAGATACTCTTTATATTTTGTTATATTTAACCTATTTCATTTTGGGGGATGGTGCTAGTGTAAATGGTATATTGCTTTTAATTTCAAATTGCACTTGTTCATTGCTGGTATATAGGAAAGTGATTAACTTTAGTATGTTAACCTTGTATCCTGCATTTTTGCTATAATTGCTTATAGTTCCAGGAGTTCGTTTGTTTGTTTGTTTGGCTGTGCTGCAGAGGTTGTGGGTTCTTAGTTACCTGACCAGGGATCAAACCCTGGCCCATGGCATTGAAAGCATCAAGTCCTAACCGCTGGACTGCCAGGGAAGTCCCCAGGAATTTTTTTAAGACAATTTTTTGCTGTATACCTGAAACTAACACAACATTGTAAATCAACGGTACTCCAATAAAAATTTTAAAAAAAAGGAAACGCAAAAAAAGAAAAGACTCTAACGGATAAGTTAACATTGACTTTTCCATTCCCCACCCTCCCGCCTGCCACCTGCCTTATGGACTTTTGGTCGCCCCCGACTCTTCTATCTCTCTCACTTCCTCTGCATCTCTCTCCCAATTTTCCTCATCTCTGTCTCCCAACACACTTGGCGAAGGAAACATGTGACCCCTCTCCCCTCCTCTCAGTGGGAACTGACTTGCAACCCCTCCGACAATGAGCTAACATCACCTCCTCTCTCCCTCCCCATCACCTACCACCCAGTTTAAGAAAAATAACTACCATTATTTTTGAAGTCCTTTGTGTGCCACCCTCTCAGTTTTATTCCTTCACCTCCCTCCTCGAGGTAGTTTAACAAGATGAATGTGTTTCTAAGAATGAATATTGTCTGCTTTTCACATTTTAAACTTCATGAAAATGGAATCTTGTATTCTTCTGTGACTTGCTTTTAGTACTCAACATTTTGTTCCCGAGATACAGCCGTGTAGCTGCATGTACTCGTAATCCATTTATTTTCCCTGCCATACGGATACTCCACAGTTTATGCATTCTACAGTTGATCGACTTTCTGGTTGTTTCCATATGATTAGACTTTTTGACTTTGTGAATATGGTAACACATTACAGTTTTAATCTGCATTTCCTGACTACCAATGAGGTTGGATGTATATGTGTTTTTTAGTCATTTGGTTTCTTCGTCTGTGAAATGCTTGCTTTAAACCTTTTGCCTATTAGTTTGTTTTGTCTTTTACTTCCTGGTTTGTAGGAGTTCTTTATGTGGTTCTGACTATGGATGGCTCTATTCCTACTTTGTGGCTTATTTTTTCACTCTCTTTATGATGTGCTTTGATGAAAAAAGTTCTTATTTTAATGTAATTAAGTTTACCGTTCTTTTCCTTTATGGTAAGTTTTTTTTTTTTTTTTTTTTTTAAAAGTGTGTTTTTGAGATTAGCTGTGTATCTTTAAATTTTTTTTTTTTTTAAAGTTTTACTTGATTTTATTTATTTATTTATTTATTTTTGGCTGTGTTGGGTCTTCGGTTCGTGCGAGAGCTTTCTCCAGTTGCGGCAAGCGGGGGCCACTCTTCATCGCGGTGCGGGGACCGCTCTTCATCGCGGTGCGCGGGCCTTTCTCTATCGCGGCCCCTCCCGTCGCGGGGCACAGGCTCCAGACGCGCAGGCTCAGCAATTGTGGCTCACGGGCCCAGCTGCTCCGCGGCATGTGGGATCTTCCCAGACCAGGGCTCGAACCCGTGTCCCCTGCATTAGCAGGCAGATTCTCAACCACTGCGCCACCAGGGAAGCCCTATGGTAAGTTTTTTATGTCTAGTTTACGAAGTCCTCCCCCTATCCCAAAGTCATAAAAAGTTATTCTTTTTTGTCTATTTAAAAGCTTTATAGGTCTTTAATCTACCTGGGACTGATTTCAGTATATGGTGTGAGATAAGGATTCAACTTTATACCCCCACCTGTATGTTTAACCAAGTGACCCAGCAACAAGTATTGAAGAGTCCATCCTTTTCTCATCTACAATGCTAAGTTGGTTATAATTCATACGTCAATATATGTGTGTGTCTATATCTAGGCTTTCTATTCTTTCCATTGATCATTTTGTCTATTCCCATGCCAATACATCATTGTCGTAATAATGAATAGCTTTAAAATAATTTTTGATATCTTTAAAGACAAGCTCCCATTTTTTTCTTCTTTTGAAGTGTCATTGTGTTTTGTACTTCCACATATGTTTTATTTTTAAAATTTATTTATTTTTGGCTGTGTTGGGTCTTCGTTGCTGTGTGTGGGCTTTCTCTAGTTGCGGTGAGAGGGAGCTACTCTTCATTGCGGTGCGCAGGCTTCTCATTGTGGTGGCTTCTCTTGTTGCAGAGCATGGTCTCTAGGCGCACGGGCTTCAGTAGTTGTGGCTTGCGGGCCCTAGAGTGCAGGCTCAGTAGTTGTGGCGCACAGGCTTAGTTGCTCCGTGGCATGTGGGATCTTCCTGGACCAGGGCTCAAACCTGTGTCCCCCGCATTGGCAGGCGGATTCTTAACCACTGTGCCACCAGGGAAGCCCCACATATGTTTTAGAATCAGATCGTATGTTCCACAAAAAGAATTTTACTGAGGGTTTGATCAATTGAGGAAAAACTTACACACACACACACACACACACACACACACACACACACACATATATTTAAATTGTGTCTTTCTATCCATGGTAGTATCTCTCTCCACTTATTTATACAAAGGGCTTGCAAAATTTTTGCACAATTTAGTCCTGGATACTTTATATCCTGGATACTTTATAGTCCTGGATACTTTATATTATATTTTGATGCTATTGCGAATTTTGATTGTATTGTATTGCATTGTATTTTTAAACTTACATTCTCAAATTGTGCTGCTGATGTTTAGAAATGCAATTGAATCCTATAGATTGATTCTGTATTCCGCAATCGTTCTTGGCACTCTTTTATTAATTCTAATAATTTTTATATAATTTTTTTGTTTCTATATATGATAATTGCACTCTTCTTCTTCCTTTCTATTTTGGATATTTTTGTCCTATTTTTTGCATAACTGCATTGCGAGGAACTCCAGTATAGTGATAGAGGGGCAATAATGAGACCTTATCTAGCTCATGATCTTAAAGCAAATGCTTTCAGTGTTTCACCATTCAGTATGATATTTGATATAATGTGGGTTTATTTCTTCTCTTCCTCTTTTTCTTTCTCTCCCAGATACTCTTTAACAAACTGAGAAATTTCTCTTTTACTTATAGTTTGCTAACTTAAAAAAATGATAAATGGATGTTGAATCATATCAAATGATTTTTCTGTATTACTGAAATAACCATATTATTTTTCTTCTTTAATCTGTTAAAGTAATGAAGCATATTAAGTGATTTTCTAATGTTATACCAATCTTGGATTCCTGAAATAAATACAAGTTGATTCTGATGTATTTATTACCCTTTTTATTACTCATTGCTCATTCCTAGTATTTTTTAAAAAATATTTATTTATTTATTTTGGCTGCACCAGGTCTTAGTTATGGCATGCAGGATCTTCGTTGCAGCATGCGGCCTTCTTCTTAGTTGCAGCATACGAACTCTTAGTTGCGGCATGCATTAGAGATCTAGTTCCCGACTAGGGCTCAAACCCGGGCCGCCTGCATTGGGAGCATGGATTCTTACCCACTGGACCACCAGGGAAGTCCCTGGTTTGCTAGTATTTTATTTAGGATTTTTCATCTATGTTTATGAGTGACATTGGCATGTAATTTTTATTTCTCATACTGTCCTTAATGGGTTTTAGAGTCAAGGTTATGCATAATGAAATGAGTTGGGAAGTGTTCCTTCTTTTTCATTATTCTGGAATATAAATCCTTAAAAGTAGAAAACGTTTATTGACTGAGTCAGAGAGAGATGAGATGAAAGAAGAAAAAGGAGAGATTCAAAGCATGAGAGTGACTCAACCTGCTATTGCTGGCTTTGAAGGAAGACAGAGATATGAGCCAAAAAATGCAGGAAATGGTCCTAAGCTGGAAATGGAAGCTGACAGCTAGCAAGGCAACAGGGATTTCAGTCTTGCAACCACAGGGAACTAATTCTGCCAACAACCTGAATAAGCAAGAAAATGGACCCTTCCGTAGAGCCTCCAGAAAGGAATGCAGCCCTGCTGACATCTTGATTTTAGCCTGTTGAGACCCATATCAGAATACTGACTTACAGAATTGTAAAATAATAAATTTGTGTTGTTTTAAGCCACTAAGTTTGTGTTGATTTGTTACAGCAGCAGTAGAAAACTAATACACTCTTGAATTTGGATTTGTTTGATTGTTTCTTCATGATTAGATTCAGGCTTATTGGTCTTTTCAAATAATCAACTTTGGGGTTTATTGATCTTCTAAAATATATGTTCTCTATTTCAGTAATTTCTACTCTGTATTGTTTCCTTCATTCTACTGTCTTTGATGTTATTTAAATAGAATATTCAACTCAGTTTTCATCCTTCATTCTTCGTAATATAACCTTTAAAGGCTAAAAATCTGCTTCTTGGTATTGCTATAGCTGCATCCCACAAGTTTTGGTATGAAATATTTTCATTATCATTCAATTCTAAATATTTTCTAATTTCCATTGTGAGTTCTTTTTTTTGATCCATGAGTCATTTAGAAATGTTTTAAAATTTGGAGATATATGGGGTTTCTCCATTATGTGTTTGTTATTGATTTTCTAACTTATCTGCATTGTGCTTAGAGAATGTTATCTGTATGACACCCAGCCTTTGAAATATTCATGAAAATTGATTCATGTACTCTTGAAAGTATACTGAGTACAATGTTCTATATATGTCCATAAGATCAAGCTTATTAGTTGTGTCAGTCAAATTTTTCTATATGCTTACTGATTTTTTTTTGCTCTGTGTTGTCAATTCTGAGAAAAGTATGTTAAAATCTCTTCTATATGGTGGATTTGTCAATTTCTCCTGTAGCTCAGTCAATTTTTCCTTAAACTTTTTAATATTATTAGTTGCATACAGGTTTAGAATTGTTGTATCTTCTTGGTGAATTGGACCTTTTGTCATTAGTTTGTGACACTATTCCTAACAATACATTTTTCAGTAAAGTCTATTTTTCTGATGTTAATATAACTACCTTATCTTTCTCATTTAATTAGTGTTTGCCTAGAATATCTTTTTTCATTCTTTCACTTTTAACCCTCTTGGGTACTTATGTTTTAGTTTTTACTTTCATAAATGATACTTACTTGGATTTTTAAAAAATCCACCCTGATAACTGGGATTTTAGGTAATCAATGATTTATTTTAAAAACTTTTTTCTTTTAAACTATTTTTTGCCTTTTCTGTTTTTCCCCCCTGTATTTTCTAACCATTTTGGGCAGATTTTTTTTTTTTTGCATTCCATCCTAAGCCTCTGTTTGGAAGTTATATACTTTATTGCTATTCTTTTAGTCATTATTCTAGAAATATCAACATACCATTTACATAATGAAATACTAAAATTAATTACCATTATTCTTTTCACCCAAATGCAAGCTAAAACTCCACCACCACTCTTCTTTTTTTTAAAAAATTTTATTTATTTTTGGCTGCGTTGTGTCTTCATCGCTGTGCACAGGCTTTCTCTAGTTGTGGAGAACAGAGGCTACTCTTTGCTATGGTGCACAGGCTTCTCATTGCAGTGGCTTCTCTTGTTGGGGAGCACGGGTTCTAGGTGCACAGGGCTTCAGTAGTTGTGGCACACAGGCTCAGTAGTTGTGGCTCGCAGGCTCAGTAGTTGTGGCTTGTGTGCTCTAGAGCACAGGCTCAGTAGTTGTGGCGCATGGGCTTAGTTGCTCTGAGGAATGTGGGATCATCCTGGACCAGGGATTGAACCCGTGTCCCCTGCATTGGTAGGCAGACTTTTAACCACTGCACCACCAGGGAAGTCCCCACCACCACTCTTCAATTCCACTGTTGTTATATATTTTAATTCTACTTTAGTTTTTAAATCTTGCATGGTATTAATGGTTTGGTCAATCTGTGTTGCTTAGAAATACCCACAGATTCACTCACCATCTTCCTTGCTTTCCATTCCTTCTTGCTTCTCTAAGCTTCCATCTGGTATTACTTTTCTCCTGACTGAAGAAATCCTTTATCATTAAAAAAAATGAGGATCTGTTTATGGCAAACCTGTTTAGTTTTTATTTGTTTAAAAATGTCTTTATCTTAGTCTCATATTTAAAGGTATTTTCTCTAGACGTAAAATTCTAGTTATGTTTTTTGAGTACATTGAAGACATTACTCCACTGAATTTTGGCATCTCTTGTTGCGGTTGAGAAGTCAGCTGTAAGTCTAACTGTCATCGACTTAGAGGCCATCTGTCATCGACTTAGAGGCCATTTGGCTGCTTTTTTGAACTTCTCTTTTTCTTTGGTGTTTTGCAGTTTCATTATAATGTGTTTAGGTGTTAGAGTTGCCAGAAAAAAAATATAGGATGCCCAGTTACATTAAAATTTCAGGGAAACAACAAGTACATTTAAAAAAAAATATTTATTTACTTATTTATTTTGGCTGCTCTGGGTCTTAGTTGCAGCCTGAGGGATCTTTGTTGTGGCACGTGGGATCTTTAGTTGCGGCATGCGTGTGGGATCTAGTTCCCAGACCAGGAATCAAACCCAGGCTCCCTGCATTGGGAGCTCGCAGTCTTACCCACTGGACCACCAGGGAAGTCTCAACAAGTACATTTTTAGTATAAGTATGTTCCAAATATTGCATGGGACATGCTTATACTAAAAAAAAAAAAAAAATCATTGTTTATCTGAAATTCAAACTTAACTAGGAGTCTTGTATTTTTACTTGCTAAATCTGGTAACACTATTAGGTGTTAATTCCTTTATTTACCCTGCTTGGGCTTTTTTAGATTCTTAAATCTGTGGCTATTTATCTTCATTATTTATAGAAACTTCTCAGAGATAATGATTGATTCAATGGCCATTATCTCTTCAAATATTGCCTCTGCCATATTCTTTCTCCGCCCTCGTTCTGTAACCATGATTAGGTATATGTTACAACTTATACTATTCTCCATGTATCTTAATCTCTCTTTGATATTTTCCACTTCTATAATTTCTGTTTTATTCTTCTTCAACTGGTTCTAATTCACTGTTAAAGACAATTACTGAGTTTTAAATTTCAGTCATTATATTTTTCATTTCTAGAAGTTCTTTTTTAAATCTATGAAGTCGGGACTTCCCTGGTGGCACAGTGGTTGAGAATCTGCCTGCCAGTGCAGGGGACATGGGTTTGATCCCTGGTCCAGGAAGATCCCCCATGCCACAGAGCAACTAAGCCTGTGTGCCACAACTACTGAGCCTGTGCTCTAGACCCTGTGAGCCACAGCTACTGAAGCCCACGTACCTAGAGCTCATGCTCCACAACAAGAGAAGCCACTGCAATGAGAAGGCCGTGCACTGCAATGAAGAGTAGCCCACGCTCACCGCAACTAGAGAAAGCCGCACGCAGCAACGAAGACCCAACGCAGCCAAAAATAAATAAATAAATAAATAAATCTATGTAGTCATTTTTATAGACACTCACTCTTTATTTATATTTTCAAATGCCCTTTTAAAAATGTCTTTAAATATGTTAAAATTATTTCACATTCTATGTCTGATAATTCCAGTGTTTGAGGTCTTTGTGGGTCTGAGTCTACTACCTGTTGTTTCTGCTGAGTCTTATTCAGGATGCTTGGTTTCCTTGTGTGGTTTGTGATTGCGACCATGAGCTCGTATATCAGAATTTTACCTTTGGGTAATTTTTGGGACTGTGTTGGAGGTCGGTTCCTACAGGGGATGTGCATTGACTTCTGCCAGGACCCTGTGGTCATTACCGGCTTGAGACCATTTTAAACTAAATTCTTGGCTTGGTATTTTTTGGACCACCCAAGTAGAGTGAATTCAGGCTGCAAACCTTCTTATTGGTGTTGGCTTGTAGTTACGAATTTTGAGAGAGATTTTTCCCCCCTCTTCTACTCATTGCCAGTGTTCAGTATAAGCAATTTGCCTGTAGTCCCCAGGGAGTAGAGGGTAGGGTGGTTTTGGTCTAGTTCACCTTGATACCAATGTGTAACTTTTTGGGCTTTATGCTGAAGGGCTTTTCTCTTAGAGTCCTCACCTTGGGTGGGCTCTGGGTTTTGTCCTCAGTCTGTACCCCATGTAGCTTTGGAACAACGTTAACCTCTCTGAGTTCCACTGTTCAGTTAGTTTTTGGTTCTGATAGGCATTACCTTTTGGAGACTTCATTGGTGCAGTTAAAGCTTTTTTTTTTTTTTTTTTTTTCCCTAGCTGGCATGTTTGGTTGGTTTTGGTTGGAGGGTCTAAAGAGTGTTTAGTGCAGCATCCTGCTGGAAACACAAGACCCTCATTTTACCCTGCTAGCAATTTTTTTTAGTGAAAACCTGTGAAATCAGCTTCTGGTTGGTTTTCTCTTCCTAATATGTTATTGTTTTTGGACATGCAAGTAGAGGACATGGTCAGATGTAATAATCACAGCATTGACTCTTTAATGTGGGCTAGCATGTTTATTCATTCATTCACTAATCATTTTTTTAAGGCTCTGTTAAAGGCCAGGCTTTTTGTTAGGTCCTGGGGATTCAGGTGGCCAGGGCAGACTCAACCCCTGTCTGCTCTCACGAGGCTCACAGTTCAGTGACTTGAATTTACAGTACTGTGCTAAGCACTTTATGTACATTATTTCATTTAATCCTCATAACCACCCTGCGGGTTGTATACAACCATTTTATCGCTTAGGAAAAGAAGGCACAGAAAAATCATGTAAATTACCCAAGGTCAGACAGCTATTAAGAGGTGGATCAGGGACTTGAGCCCAGGTCTGCCTGGCTGCAAAGCCTTTATCCTTAACATTATGCTCCTTGTTATGCCAAAAGAGGGCACTGTTGGGTATGCCCGGAAGAGAGGGCACTTTCTTTCTTACATGTGTGGAGGGATATGCAGGTAGAAGCCATTGTTAGTTTTCTTAGGATGAATTTGGGTAATAGGTCAGGCTAATCCATGATCAGAGCTTAGAGTTCCAAGGAACAGGACCGACCAGATGAAGGCGCATGTTCAGGACCTCCGAAGCCATTTGTGTCACACAGTGCTGTTGTTGGATGTGGAAAACAACTAGGAAGGTGAAATTAGTAGCATCCAGAGTAGGATCTTGGGGTTGTGGTGCTGCTATTGTCACTTACTTCTGGAAAATGCACCCTGCATAGCAGTGGTTTCAGAAGCCAAGTCTGTCCTTGGATGTGAGTCTAGCTGGTTCCCTGGATGGAAAATTAAGAGGCCTTGGGGACAAGACTCTTCCCCTCACTGGGCTTTAATATCCTTGTATATATAATAAGGATATTTGACTCCATCATCTCTAAGGGACCCTTCCATATCCAAAAGACTATGGTCCTGTGATTCTGTGAGATGCCCAGAGAGGGATCATTTTCTGTGCTGTGTCCAGGGAGGTGCAGGTGTAGAAAATTAAGGGGGCAGGAGACCTATTTCTCCTGCCCCCAACTGATGTCCCAGGTATGGGTACAGTGGGGTGAAATATAACCATGTGTCTCAACCTTACAATTCCATCCTTCCCAAACCTGTCTGGATGGCATCTCTTCTAAGCGGCCCTCCTTGATCTCCCTGCTGCCTGGACTTCTTCAATAACACCTGAGTTTCCTTGTTTGTTAGACTGTCAAGCTTCCTGAGGGTTGGGCCTGGGTCTTTCACACCCCTGAACCCCTGCAGCATCCAGAGTAATGCTAGCTGAATGCACAATGAAAGGAAATCAGCTCTTTTGGCCTCAAAAATTCTTTTTTTTTTTTTTAATTTTTTAATTTAATTTTATTTATTTTTTTATACAGCAGGTTCTTATTAGTTATCCATTTTATACATATTAGTGTATATATGTCAATCCCAATGTCCCATGCCACACCCCTGCCACTTTCCCCTCTTGGTGGCCATACATTTGTTCTCTACATCTGTGTTTCTATTTCTGCCCTGCAAACCAGTTCACCTGTACCATTTTTCTAGGTTCCACATATGTGTTAATATACGATATTTGTTTTTCTCTTTCTGACTTACTTCACTCTGTATGACAGTCTCTAGATCCATCCACGTCTCTACAAATGACCCAATTTCATTCCTTTTTATTGCTGAGTAATATTCCATTGTATATATGTACCATATCTTCTGTATCCATTCGTCTGTCGATGGGCATTTAGGTTGCTTCCATGACCTGGCTATTGTAAATAGTGCTGCAATGAACATTGGGGTGCATGTGTCTTTTTGAATTATGGTTTTCTCTGGGTATATGCCCGGTAGTGGGATTGCTGGGTCATATAGTAATTCTATTTTTAGTTTTTTAAGGAACCGCCATGCTGTTCTCCATAGTGGCTGTATCATTTTACATTCCCACCAACAGTGCAAGAGGGTTCCCTTTTCTCCACACCCTCTACAGCATTTGTTGTTTGTAGATTTTCTGATGATGTCCATTCTAACAGGCGTGAGATGATACCTCATTGTAGTTTTGATTTGCATTTCTCTAATAATTAGTGATGTTGAGCAGGTTTTCATGTGCTTCTTGGCCATCTGTATGTCTTCTTTGGAGAAATGTCTATTTAGGTCTTCTGCCCATTTTTGGATTTGGTTGTTTGTTTTTTTAATATTGAGCTGCATGAGATGTTTATATATTTTGGAGGTTAATCTTCTGTACGTCGATTCATTTGCAAATATTTTCTCCCATTCTGAGGGTTGTCTTTTCGTCTTGTCTGTAGTTTCCTTTGCTTTGCAAAAGCTTTGAAGTTTCATTAGGTCCCATTTGTTTATATTTGTTTTTATTTCCTTTACTCTAGGAGGTGGATCAAAAAAGATCTTGCTGTGATTTATATGAAGGAGTGTTCTTCCTATGTTTTCCTCTAAGAGTTTTATAGTGTCCAGTCTTACATTTAGGTCTCTAATCCATTTTGAGTTTATTTTTGTGTATGGTGTTGGGGAGTGTTCTAATTTCATTCTTTTACATGTAGTTGTCCAGTTTTCCCAGCACCACTTATTGAAGAGACTCTCTTTTCTCCGTTGTATATCCTTGCCTCCTTTGTCATAGATTAGTTGACCATAGGTGTGTGGGTTTATCTCTAGGCTTTCTATCCTGTTCCATTGATCTATATTTCTGTTTTTGTGCCAGTAACATATTGTCTTGATTACTGTAGCGTTGTAGTATAGTCTGAAGTCAGGGAGTCTGATTCCTCCAGCTCCATTTTTTTTCCCTCAAGACTGCTTTGGTTATTCGGGGTCTTTTGTGTCTCCATACAAATTTTAAGATTTTTTGTTCTAGTTCTGTAAAAAATGCCATTGGTAATTTGATAGGGATTGCATTAAATCTGTAGATTGCTTTGGGGAGTATAGTCATCTTCACAATATTGATTCTTCCAATCCAAGAACATGGTATATCTCTCCATCTGTTTGTATCATCTTTAATTTCTTTCATCAGTGTCTTATAATTTTCTGCATACAGGTCTTTTGTCTCCCTAGGTAGATTTATACCTTATTTATACCTTATTTAAAAGGTATTTTATTCTTTTTGTTGCAATGGTAAATGGGAGTGTTTCCTTAATTTCTCTTTCAGATTTTTCATCATTTGTGTATAGGAGTGCAAGAGATTTCTGTGCATTAATTTTGTGTCCTGCAACTTTACCAGATTCATTGATTAGCTCTAGTAGTTTTCTGGTGACATCTTTAGGATTCTCTATGTATAGTATCATGTCATCTGCAAACAGTGGCCATTTTACTTCTTCTTTTCCAATTTGTATTCCTTTTATTTCTTTTTCTTCTCTGATTGCCATGGCTAGGACTTCCAAAACTATGTTGAATAATAGTGGTGAGAGTGGACATCCTTGTCTTGTTCCTGATCTTAGAGGAAATGTTTTCAGTTTTTCACCATTGAGAATGATGTTTGCTGTGGGTTGGTCATACATGGCTTTTATTATGTTGAGGTAGTTTCCCTCTATGCCCACTTTCTGGAGAGTTTTTATCATAAATGGGTGTTGAATTTTTTTTTAATTAATTAATTAATTTATTTATTTTTGGCTGTGTTGGGTCTTCGTTTCTGTGCGAGGGCTTTCTCCAGTTGCGGCAAGCGGGGGCCACTCTTCATCGCGGTGCGCGGGCCTCTCACTGTTGCGGCCTCTCCCGTTGCGGAGCACAGGCTCCAGACGCGCAAGCTCAGTAGTTGTGGCTCACGGGCTTAGTTGCTCCGCGGCATGTGGGATCTTCCCAGACCAGGGCTCGAACCCGTGTCCCCTGCATTGGCAGGCAGATTCTTAACCACTGCGCCACCAGGGAAGCCCATGGGTGTTGAATTTTGTCAAAAGCTTTTTCTGCTTCTATTGAGATGATCATATGGTTTTTCTTCTTCAATTTGTTAATATGGTATATCGCATTGATTGATTTGTGTATATTGAAGAATCCTTGCATCCCTGGGATAAATCCCACTTGATCATGGTGTATGATCCTTTTAATGTGTTGTTGGATTCTGTTTGCTAGTATTTTGTTGAGGATTTTTGCATGTATATTCATCAGTGATATTTGTCTGTAATTTTCTTTGTTTGTAGTATCTTTGTCTGGTTTTGGTATCAGCGTGATGGTGGCCTCATAGAATGTGTTTGGGAGTGTTCCTTCCTCTGCAATTTTTTGGAAGAGTTTGAGAAGGATGGGTGTTAGCTCTTCTCTAAATGTTTGGTAGAATTCACCTGTGAAGCCATCTGGTCCTGGACTTTTGTTTGTTGGAAGATTTTTAATCACAGTTTCAATTTCATTACTTGTGATTGGTCTGTTCATATTTTCTATTTCTTCCTGGTTCAGTCTTGGAAGATTATACCTTTCTAAGAATTTGTCCATTTCTTCCAGGTTGTCCATTTTATTGGCATAGAGTTGCTTGTAGTAGTCTCTTAGGATGCTTTGTATTTCTGCAGTGTCCGTTGTAACTTCTCCTTTTTCATTTCTAATTTTATTGATTTGAGTCCTCTCCCTCTTTTTCTTGATGAGTCTGGCTAATGGCTTATCAATTTTGTTTATCTTCTCAAAGAAGCAGCTTTTAGTTTTATTGATCTTTGCTATTGTTTTCTTTGTTTCTATTTCATTTATTTCTGCTGTGATCTGTATGATTTCTTTCCTTCTGCTAACTTTGGGTTTTGTTTGTTCTTCTTTCTCTAGTTCCTTTAGGTGTAAAGTTATATTGCTTATTTGAGATTTTTCTTGTTTCTTGAGGTAGGCTTGTATAGCTATAAACTTCCCTCTTAGAACTGCTTTTGTTGCATCCCATAGGTTTTGGATCATCGTGTTTTCGTTGTAATTTGCCTCTAGGTATTTTTTGATTTCCTCTTTGATTTCTTCAGTGATCTCTTGGTTATTTAGTAACATATTGTTTAGCCCCATGTGTTTGTGTTTTTTATGTTTTTTTCCCCTGTAATTGATTTCTAATCTCATAGCACTGTGGTCAGAAAAGATGCTTGATATGATTTCAATTTTCTTAAATTTACCGAGGCTTGATTTGTGACCCATGATGTGATCTATCCTGGAGAATGTTCCGTGAGCACTTGAGAAGAAAGTGTAATCTGCTGTTTTTGGATGGAATGTTCTATAAATATCAATTAAATCTATCTGGTCTATTGTGTCATTTAAAGCTTGTGTTTCCTTATTTATTTTCATTTTGGATGATCTGTCCATTGGTGTAAGTGAGGTGTTAAAGTCCCCCACTATTATTGTGTTACTGTCGATTTCTTCTTTTATAGCTGTTAGCAGTTGCCTTATGTATTGAGGTGCTCCGATGTTGGGTGCATATATATTTATAATTGTTATATCTTCTTCTTGGATTGATCCCTTGATCATTATGTAGTGTCCTTCCTTGTCTCTTGTAACATTCTTTATTTTAAAGTCTATTTTATCTGATATGAATATTGCTACTCCAGCTTTCTTTTGATTTCCATTTGTATGGAATATCTTTTTCCATCCCCTCACTTTCATTCTGTATGTGTCCCTAGGTCTGAAGTGGGTCTCTTGTAGACAGCATATATATGGATCTTGTTTTTGTATCCATTCAGCAAGCCTATGTCTTTTGGTTTGAGCATTTAATCCATTCACGTTTAAGGTAATTATCGATATGTATGTTCCTATTACCATTTTCTTAATTGTTATGGGTTTGTTTTTGTAGGTCCTTTTCTTCTCTTGTGTTTCCCACTTAGAGAAGTTCCTTTAGCATTTGTTGTTGAGCTGGTTTGGTGGTGCTGAATTCTCTCAGCTTTTGCTTGTCTGTAAAGCTTTTGATTTCTCCATCGAATCTGAATGAGATCCTTGCTGGGTAGAGTAATCTCGGTTCTAGGTTCTTCCCTTTCATCACTTTAAATATATCATGCCACTCCCTTCTGGCTTATAGCGTTTCTGCTGAGAAATCAGCTGTTAACCTTATGGGAGTTCCTTTGTATGTTATTTGTCGTTTTTCCCTTGCTGCTTTCAATAATTTTTCTTTGTCTTTAATTTTTGTCAACTTGATTACTATGTGTCTCAGCATGTTTCTCCTTGGGTCTATCCTGCCTGGGACTCTCTGTGCTTCCTGTACTTAGGTAGCTATTTCCTTTCCCATGTTAGGGAAGTTTTTTACTACAATCTCTTCAAATATTTTCTCAGGTTCTTTCTTTCTCTCTTCTCCTTCTGGGACCCCTATAATGAGAATGTTGTTGCATTTAATGTTGTCCCAGAGGTCTCTTAGGCTGTCTTCATTTCTTTTTATTCTTTTTTCTTTATTCTGTTCCGCAGCAGTGAATTCCACCATTCTGTCTTCCAGGTCACTTATCCGTTCTTCTGCTTCAGTTATTCTGCTATTGATTCCTTCTAGTTTATTTTTCATTTCAGTTATTATATTGTTCATCTCTGTTTGTTTGTTCTTTACTTCTTCTAGGTGTTTGTTCTTTAATTCTTCTAGGTCTTTGTTAAACATTTCTTGCATCTTCTCAATCTTTGCCTCCATTCTTTTTCCGAGGTCCTCTATCATCTTCACTATCATTATTCTGAATTCTTTTTCTAGAAGGTTGCCTATCTCCACTTCATTTAGTTGTTTTTCTGGGCTTTTATCTTGTTCCTTCATCTGGTGCATAGCCCTCTGCCTTTTCATCTTGTCTATTTTTCTGTGAATGTGGTTTTTGTTCCACAGGCTGCAGGATTGTAGTTCTCCTTGCTTCTGCTGTCTGCTTTCTGGTGGATGAGGCTATCTAAGAGGCTTGTGCAAGTTTCCTGATGGGAGGGACTGGTGGTGGGTAGAGCTGGCTGTTGCTCTGGTTGGAAGAGCTCAGTAAAACTTTAATCCACTTGTCTGCTGATGGGTGGGGCTGGGTTCCCTCCCTGTTGATTGTTTGGCCTGAGGCGACCCAACACTGGAGCCTACCCGGCTTTTTGGTGGGGCTAATGGCAGACTCTGGGAGGGCTCACACCAAGGAATACTTCCCAGAACTTCTGCTGCCAGTTTCCTTGTCCCCACAGTGAGCCACAGCCACCCCCTGCCTCTGTAGGAGACCCTCCAACACTAGCAGGAAGGTCTGGTTCAGTCTCCTATGGGGTCACGGCTCCTTCCCCTGGGTCCCGATGCACACACTACTTTGTGTGTGCCCTCCAAGAGTGGAGTCTCTGTTTCCCTCAGTCCTGTCAAAGTCCTGCGATCAAATCCCGCTAGCCTTCAAAGTCTGATTCTCTAGGAATTCCTCCTACTGTTGCTGGACCCTCAGGTTGGGAAGCCTGATGTGGGGCTCAGAACCTTCATTCCAGTGGGTGAACTTCTGTGGTATAAGTGTTCTCCAGTTTGTGAGTCACCCACCCAGCAGTTATGGGATTTGATTTTATTGTGATTGCGCCCCTCCTACTGTCTCATTGTGGCTTCTGCTTTGTCTTTGGATGTGGTGTATCTTTTTTGGTGAGTTCCAGTGTCTTCCTGTCTATGATTGTTCAGCAGTTAGTTGTAATTCCGGCGCTCTTGCAAGAGGGAGTGAATGCACGTCCTTCTATTCTGCCATCTTGAACCAATCTCCACCCTCAACAATTCTATTGAAAGGTTTTTTTTTTTTAAATGGTAGCTTTTCTATATTGTATATAATGTAAAATCATTGTATATAGCATATAAACATAAAACAGTATTTCTATGAGTTTTAAATGTTCATGGTAGAAATTTCATAAATGTTAGACGTATAATGAAGAAAAGACCATCTCCTGCAGTGCCCCCACACCCCAGGAAAGCCATTGCTAATATTTTGGTGGATTCCATTACAGTCTTTTTTCTACCTGTGACAATACTGTCATCCTGGTGCCTATATATTTGCTACTCTGTGCTTATCATTCAGGAGTCTTTGGGAGCCTTTCCCCATATCCTTAAATATTCTTCAAGAACACAATCTTGAATGGCTGTTGGATGTTTCAGACCTTTTGAGGTCCAAGCTGGGAAAAGCTGGACTGCACAGAGGACCTACCAAGGGGCTTGTGGAGTCTGGGAGGTTGGAAGTAGAGCATTTCCCTCTCTTCTGTGGCCATCACTGCTCATGGAGCACCCACTGTGTGCCCAGGCTCTGGGTGGCAGGCACCCACCCCCACCCCCATAGCTCTCTGAAGAAGGTTCCTTGGAAATAGAAACTCTGGAAGGTGCAGAGAGGTGAAGTGACTTGCTGAGAGTCAGACAGCTAGGAAACGGTGGATGAAGATGCCTATTTCCAAGCCTCCTGCAGTGATTTGTAACACCATCGCTGGCACTTGAAGGAGCTGCTGGACACACCAGGAAGAAGGAAATAATAGCATCTGAAGCAGTACCTCGAGAGCTCGCGGCCCAGCCCAACCCCCTGTGCTGCATGTTAGCTGTGAGGCTCAGTGGCTCCGGATCACAAGCTCATGGCTGGCTCTCTGCTCGGGGTGGCAGAGGAGACCCCGGTGGGAGCCAGGGAGAAAGGAGGAGGGAGGCTGTGGGGCCCCAGACAGAGAAACCTTTCTGATTACTCTTCTTCCTGAAAGAGTCTTTGGTGATTCATTAGCATGGAGAAGAGGATAATTAGCTAATTATGAAGCGGGAAGGACTAACCCCTCCCCGCCCCAGGTATCCAGTTACATCCAGGGACACAGAGTGCTGTCCTCCCCAAGACCTTTCCCACTATTGTTCTTCTCCAGAGACTGGGGGTTTCTCCCCTTTGTGATAAAGGCTCCTATCTGTGCCAATGGGGACACCATTTGTCACCCTCAAAAACTGCGCCAAGAACACTTGGTGGGGGGGTATTGTGCGTGGTAACGGCTATTACATGAATCGGCATTCCTTTCCAGCCACAGGCTTAAAAACTTCCTGGTTATAATTGGAACCATTTCTAACTGTTCTGACACATTCGGGGGGGCTGCCCAGAGCTTGCTGCGCTGCGGGAAGCAGAGCCAGAAAGGTGGGTTCTAATCCCGCCCTCAGCCACTGTGGCTATTAGCTCTGCTTCATTTACAGTCTCATGGTTGGGAGTCCTTGGACCATGAAAGAGAGAGCTGCCCCCTCCCCGTTCACCCTCCCTTGCGTCCTGATTCCGTCTTTCAGGGCTTCCTCTCCCTTTCTGCTGGGGAGACCGGGGCTGGGAGAGGGGGGTGGTGTTGGAGGGTGTAGTGCCAGCCTGACTTCATAAGATGTTTGGATTATGATATATTTTCACATAAAAATGTTACATTTTTAGATGAAAGGATTTTAGCAATCATTTAATTGTGTGGTTTTCAACTCTTGGGGAGACTTTCAAAAAACACATGTGAACCAGTCTTCCAGCTCAGATGGGGGCTCTGAAAAGGGGTCTCAGGTGGTTTCTGTTTTTTAAATTAAACTCTTAATTTTGAGCTGTAGATTCACATGCATTTGCAAGAAATAAGACAGAGCCACTGTACCGTTCACCCAGTTTCCCCCAAAGGTAACATCTTGTAAAACTGTACAGGCAGACCTCGCTTTAGTGTTCTACACTTTATTGCGCTTTGCAGATATTTTAGTTTTTATAAATCAAAGGCTTGTGGCAACCCTGCATTGTCAGATGATGGGTAACATTTTTTAGCAATAATGTATCTTAAAATTAAGGTATGTACGTTGTTGTTTTAGACACAGTGTTATTGTATGCTTAATAGAGTACAGTATAGTGTAAGTATCACTTTTATATGCACTGGGAAACCAGAATATTCGTGTGACTCGCCTTAGTGTGATATTTGCTTTATTGCGGTGCTCTGGAACCCAACCCGCAGTCTCTCCGAAGTGTGCCTGTAGTCACAACCCAGATATTGGCATTAACACAGTTAAGATACAGAACATTTCCGTCCCCACAAGGCTACATCATGCTGCTCTTTTCTAGCCTCACTCATTTCCCTCCTCTCCCCACCCCCTCCTTAACTCCTCTCAACCACAAATCTGTTCTCCATGTCTATAGCTTTGTGGTTTCAAGAGTATTACATACATGGAATCATGCAGTATTTAACCTTTTGAGATTGATTTGTTTCGCTCAGCATAATTCTCTGGAGATTGATCTAGGTTGTCGTGTGTATCAATAATTCTTTTGTATCAATCGTTGTGTATACTATTGTGTATCAATATTTCCTTTTTACTGGTGTGTAGTATTCCATGGTATGAATATACTGAAGTTTGTTTAACTGTTTACCCATTAAAGGACATCTGGATTGTTTCCAGTTTTTGGCTGTTACAAGTAAAAATGCTATAGACATTGAGGTACTGCTCTTTTGTGTGTGAGTATAAGTTTTCATTTCTCTGGGATAAATGCCCAGGAGTGCAATTGCTGGGTCATATGATAATTGCATGTTCAGTTCTTAAAGAAGCAGCCAAACTGTTTTCCACAGCAGCTGTACCATTTTACATTCTTACCAGCAATGTATGAGGGATCCAGTTCCTCTGCATCCTCATCAGCATTTGGTGTTGTCACTTTTTAAAATTTTGGCCATTCTGATAGGTGGGTAGTGGTATCTCATTGTGGTTAGTAAGTTGCATTTCCCTAATGGTTAATGATGTTGAAGATCTTTTCATGTGCTGATCTGCTGTCTGTTTATCCTCTTTGGTGAAATCCCAGGCAGGTTTTTTTTTTTTCTTTTCAGGGACGTGGCATGCTGGATCTTAGTTCCCTGAACAGGGATCAAACCTGTGCCCCCTGAAGCGTGGAGCCCTAACCTCTGGACCGTGAGGGAATTCCCATCCCAGGCAGTTTTGATGGGCAGTGCTGGTCACACAGCAGGCCTGGTCCACCCTACTGGGCTTAGTTCTCTGCCCAAGAGAGCAGTCTCTCTCTCTCTCTCTGGACAGTCCTGCTTAGGTCAAACTGATGCCTTGGGATCATACCCTCTGCCCATAGACACAAGTCCTTTTGTTTTTTGCAGCCTCTACAGTAACTTACACTATGTGGTGTAATATGACGACTGTGTCCATCAAGCGCACTCTGGCTGGTGCTGGTGTCTCTGGGCTCGTAGGCCCCATGGGACTGGGACCCAGGCCTCTGGGGGTGGGGGTGGGCACTGGCTGGCTAGTGTTGGAATCTGGGGGTGAGGTGGGGGCAGTGAAGCGTTTCTGCAATTGCTGGAAAAACTGCAAAGTGGATTCAGCTTCTGCTGCAAGAAGGAATTGCTGTTGCCGGGGTGAAGGGACATTGCTAGGATGACCTCACAGGAGCAAAACCACTCTCCAGATTCCACCCTTGGGGATCTGTTTCCCGGGACCACTCCTGGTTCAGTCAAGTCCAGTCAGGAGACAGAAACCACATCACTTATTTAAACAGACAGGGTTTAATATAAAGAATTGTTAACCAGGTATAAAGTTGTTAACTAAGAAACTGAAAAGGTCAAAATAGAACACTGAGGTATTGCAGAAGGGATGGGAGAACAAAAGGAGGAAGTTGGAATTATGAAGACAGGAATTTAGAGGAGCAATTCTGTGGAGAGGAAACACAGACCTCTGAGGACGGGGTGCAGCTCAGCTGGGGTTGGTGTTTCTGAGACCAGATGGGGGGCCTCGTGGGCCCGGGACCCAACTCTTAAGGAAGAGGTGCAATCAGGCTGGTTCTGGTGTCTCTGAGTGGGGCTGTGAAGGAGCAGGAAGAGAGTAGGGAGGAGAAGGTCCCTCCTTCCTCCTCCAGCCTTGCAGTCTCCCTTTACCCGCTTCATGGCAGAGCCAGCTGGCAGAGAAGATGCAGTGTGCTGAGTCCCCCCGCATCACAGAGTAGATAGAGAAGGCGGGGTTTGAGGTGAGAGACATTAGCTCCGTGACTGGCATCACAGCCAAGAATCCTGGCTCTGGAATCAGACTTGCCTGGATTGCACTCCCAGCTCGCTCCAGCTGTGTAGCTTTGAGTGGTCACTTTACCTCGCTGAGGCTCAGTTGTCCTAGAGGTGAAATGAGGATAAAATGCCCACAATGAACTGTTCACGGGGCTTAAATGAAAGAATGTATGTGAAGCTGTTAGCACTATGCCTGGTACATAGAGTATTCAATAGATAAAACTTTGTAACTCACACCCTGCTAATTGGCGTATACACATGAGTGGTCCTGTGGGATTGGAAGAGGGGCCTGTCACCATGGAAATGGTGGTGGCTAAGAGACCAGAGACTTGACTATAGTCTGCACTCTGGTTGCTTGCTGTGTGACCTTGGACAAATCACATACCTTCTCTGGGTCTCAGCTTCTTAGCTGTGAAGAGAGAGCTTAAATGCTCCAAGGCACCTTTCTGGTAGATCAGACATGGCCCCCTCTATCCAGTGTACACAAGTCACATTTGTAGCAAACCTTTATTTGCACAGGGGATGGAAAATGAACTACTCAAGGACATTTAGTGGGTGTGAAACAAGACTAAGTGTACTCAGGGTTCACATGGTCAGAAGGTCTACTGGGAGTTCTTCTGGAGTAAAGCTCAAAATACTGATGAAAAAAAGGCGGGGAGGGAGGGAGGGAGAGACCCCTCCCCACTTTGGAATCCCAGGAGAGCCCACTCCTCCACTTGCTCAAGAAACAGCTGGTCTAGCCCAGTGGGTCCCAAACCTGGCTGACTATTGTCATCATCTGGACAGGTTGTAAAAATATACATTCCTAAAAAAAAAAAAAAATATATATATATATATGTATATATATATATATATATATATATGTGTATATATATATATATATATATATATATATACACCCCTGGGCTCCACCTCTGAGACTCAAAGTCAGTAGGTCCAGGAGCAAGACCTGGGACTCTGTCTCTAACAAATGCCCCAGGGAGGTCCTCTGGAGGCTGTTTCACAGACCAGTGTTTGGGAATCTCAGCTTGATTCATAAAAGGCATTTTCCTCTGTCATTGCAAAGGATGCCTCTCCCTGGCCTATTTCCTTAATCGTATTGACATTAATAAGAACAGATGATGTTTATTAAACACTTACTATATGCCAAGAGTTGTTCCAAGCATTTACACACTCACACATGCATCTATATAGCCATCTATGTAATCACATTATCTATAGTAATCTATATGAGTATATACACACACACTCCTTCCAACAGCCCCAGGGGTAGGTGATATTAACAGCCGCATTTTACAGATGAGGTAAAGTGAGCAATTAAAAGCTGCTTGTAGCTGGGTCACAAGGTACACAAAAGGTCAGGACAGGACCATAGTACAGGTACCAGCAGAGGGATCTGGGGGTTCAAGCAACACTTGTTCACAAATGTGGAATCAAGAAATCAAGGAAGACTGCGTGGAGGAGGCAGCCTTGACTAGTTCCTGTTGTCCTCGGACAGGAGAACACCTAACTTGTGATGACACTCTGCTTGCTACTGGCTTCCTTCCCTGTCTCTGAGACTTCTGCTTTACCGACACGAGGCGTGTGGCAGCAGGGGCCAGAAGGCACCATCAGACCCAGGGGACCAAGCCCCGCTTCGGGCCAGCGGTCACTTCCTCCTGCTCTCTGTCCACGGGGACTTCCATGTTCCCAGGGCTCTGCTGGGCTCCAGCTCTGTGACTGGGGATGAGATAAATGTCACTCAGACCCCATCTGGGCTCGAGATGTGAGAAGAGGAGATGGGCTGACTTTGCCGCAGGCACGGTTTAGAGTTACACACAAGAGGCTTTCTGAGGTGGGTTTCAAGGGGAGAGGCTGGGGTGCCTTGGCAACTGCTTGGGCTCGGCGATCAGCCAGGCCCACAGTCAAGTCAAGGATCTGTGATCTCAGGCAAGTTACTCAGCCACTCTGTTCATTTCTCTGTCCTGGAGGTAGAGATAATGACAGCAACCCCTGGCTTATGGAGTTGTGTGCACTTAGCTGAGTCAGGGAGTGTACAGCACCCTGCATGGGGCACAGCACATTAGAAGCACTTAATAAATATCTTTTGTTATTATTTAGAGACCTGTTAAGGCACATTCGATACCAATTTCTCATTATTTTCAGCCTCAAAAATTGAAGCAGTGGGCCACGCTATGGGAAATTAGCACTCATGTCTTTTTTTATCCACCGAATATTTATGAAGCATCTACTCTTTGGGGCTCCATCTGGGAGATACAGCTGTGAAAAGGTGACCACGGTCCCTGCTGGCTGGGAACCTCCAGCCTAGTGGGGAGCCTCAGTGACATGCCCTGGGCCGGGGTGGGTGGGCACAGGGAGTTTCCCAGGCACTTGGAGTCCATGCCTTTTTGGGGTGGGGATGGTAAATGGCCTCCCTCGGACCTCCAGGAAGGATGGGAGCTGGGGAGCTAGCATCCGGGGTGGGAAGTGGGGTGAGGGAACGGTGTTCCAGGCCCAGGGAACAGCAGTTGCAAAGGCTGAGAAGGGAAAGTGCAGGGCATTCCAAGAACTGAAAGTGAGGAGGGAGATGAGGCTGGAGGAGCATCGACAGGAGGACCGGTAGGGAGAGACCGGCAACCTGGCTGAGAAGTGGAGGGGCCCAGGCCAAAGCTCTCCCTGGCTTGTGAGGATCTGTGCCTGCATCTTTGCCTTCAGCCCCTTGTGGGGGAAACAAGCCCCTACCTGTATCCTGGCTTCCTTTGTGTGTGCTTAAGTCATTCTTTGTTGTCACCACTATTTTCTCTGGACTGTGTTTCTGTTCAGATTATCCTTGGCTCCCTTCTCCCCACCCATCCCCCATTATGTAATTTAAAACCATTCATCCAATTAACATCTGTCCGGATGGTTTTGGTGTGCTTTTGCCTGGAAGGACTGGGCTACATTGGGCGACATCTTGGATTTTCTTCCAGCTCAAAGACTCCACCATCAGGTTTTCACGTTTGTTTTGGCCCGAGAATGTTCCAAGGCAGAGATGAGACACCAGGAATTTGGGAGCATCTGTTGTCTCTGGGGCCGACCATTTCTGGCAGCAGGGCTGAATCCTTTGCCTCTGTCGCTGCCATTTCTCCATCCAGAAAGGGGCCAGACCCTGATGCCCATCTGACCTAGGGAGGAGCATTGAAGGGGGCAGTGAATTTGTGATGCATTTGGCGTTAAATTTTCCAGCTCCCTTCCTCAGACACTGAGCCTCCTCTCCTTCTATGTCCCTGTTCCTGTCTTTTTCTTCCCCCTTAATATTCTTTTGCACTTTTGTGTTTCTCTACATCAATAAGGAGACATGGTAGGAATCAGTGAGGATCTCCGTCTTTACCTGGGTCCTTTGTTCTGTCCTCTTGCTGTGACTTGATCCTATTTGATCTTTTCTGAGCCTACATAAGGTGCCTTTGTTCTCAAATTCAGTCTAAAGGCTGAACTCTGCTGTTGAATAAAAAGGGCCCAGAATGTAGAATCAGGAGATGTGTTTGCCTCCTGGACCCCTCATGTATCTGTGTGTCTCTTGAGAAACCACTTACCCTCTCTTGAACTTCAATTTCCTCATATGTAAAATGGAAAATAAAAAAAATAATAATATAGAACATTCGTTGTACTCACTTTCTTCCAGGCACTGTGATAAGCCTTTTGATCTCAGTAGAGCCTTACAGTAAACCTGTTGGCATTATCATTCGCATTTTACACACACAGAAACTGAAGCTTGGAGTATATGACTTGTCCAAGGTCACAGAGTGGCAGAGCCAGGACTAGAACCCAAGTCTATGTGGTGCCAAGGCCCATATGATATTCTGCCCTATGGTTGTTGCAGGATGAAGGGGTCACAAGTGATTGAACCTACTTTGGCAAGTCTATAGTTAAAGGTCAGTGGAAGGGATTTGGAAGACTGGAGAAAGCAGTTCTGAGTCATGAGTCTCTGGCACTGCAGTACTCATGTCCTACAGTAGAGTGCAGTGTGGACAGAGTTAATTAAGAGTATGAATGAGAGACCAGAAGAAGGAAGCAGGGAGGTTTGCAAGGTTGTACCCTGTGGTTGTTTTGCTGCAAGCTGTTGGGTTTGCCAGCCTTTGACGTCATCTGTAATGTCAAAGCAGGGGTATTCTCTGCAAGCTAATGCAAGGGTTGGATTTATTCCATTTCAGGATGAGACTAATGGCAGATGGTGGAAACATTTTCTGGAAATCAGGTATTTGGATTTGTTCTTCTCTTTAGGGTCTCGGGAATGGGGAGGTAAAGGATAAACAGTCACTGGAAAAGCACTGTTGCTGGTAGCTCATTACGTCCTACACTGTGGAGACCCTGCCCTCAGGTCAGGAAGGCAAGCGGATGTGACTAGGAGACACGAGAGAAGCTCTATTGAGTAAAGAGGACCATTGAAACCGAGTCACTTTTCTGACCACAATTCTCTTCCGAAATACTGTGGTTCTTTCCTAAGACTGGCGGGTGCATGGACCCTCCTCCAGGCCGCACTCCCTGCAGCCAACCCTGCGGGAAGAGAGAAGCCACGTGAAACCTCCTCAAATGTGTCTGTTGGGCAGGAAATAGTCACTCAGGAGGGAAGGAGGCCCGGCGTTAACTTGCTTGATCAGAGGGAACAAGAAGCCGCCTTCTGGGTGGATGAAGGACGGGGTCAAGGGCGGGGTCTTGGCGCTGTGCCATCTTGCTTGGGGCTCAGGCTCCTCATCTCGAAAGAGGGAAGGATGGGACCTGCTCCCTGAGCTTCCTTTGTCTCCAGGGGATCCCCCGAGGGATGACCGGTCAGATATTTGAGAAACTGGCCTGGGCTTGCTTTAGAGAAGATCCATTTTGGGTTCCATTCACTATATCCAATGTGCTTTATAAACCGATGGCTGGCTCCGGATCCCCAGAGCCCCACGAATGGGTACAGATCAGGGAGAGCGGGAAGTAGTAAGGAGCGCAGCACCCGGCCGCATGGTGACCTGGGGGCCAATCCAGAAAATAAGGGCTGTGGAGACCAGGTCAGGGCTGGAGTACTTGGAGGATTTGGCAGTCTTTTTTTAGAGGAGGCGAGACTTGAACTAGGTCAGGTAAGATGGGCAGACATCAGAATCCCCCAAAACACATTCCTTTAAAAATGTTCAGAGAAAACATTACCTCTTGTTTCTGTCCTCAATAAAGGGTACAAAAATATCCTTGGTGAAACAGAGGTGTCAGGTGTTCTCCAAGGACACCAAGACTGGCAGCCATGGGTCTTGCTCTCTAAGACTCCAGGGAAGGAAAGGGAGTTGGCCACCAGTGCTGACCCTCTTAGCGTTTTGCCAGCCTGGGGGTACTGGCGTCCCCTTCTGTAACAGTAATGAGATTCCGGGGTGGTGGATGGGCACTGGATCTCAGGTACCACAGAAGGATCCCCAGTGACGCCGGGCCAGCAGGGCCCAAACCTGGCTGCACCTCAGATTCACCCTGGGAGCCTTAAATTAGGTTAGGGGACCCCTCTGCAGACCCGAAGAGTCAGAATCTCTGGGGGTGGGACCCTGGAGCCTGCAGCCAGGTGGTTTTGATACATGCCCAGGGGATCCCTCTTCTGGGCCATTTACCACACGAAGTGTTTGGCCCAGACCTTCTAAATTTCCCCTCCAGCCTTCCTGTCCCAGTGTGACCCTCTGATTGGGGCCTATGGCTATGATGTTGTAGGAAACCTGGGCGGCCCCTCTCACCACGTTTGTGTGGGGTCCCCAGCACTGCATCTCAGCAGCTCTGGCCCACAGGGAAGCAGGCCCCCTGGATATTCCCCAAGCTCTTCTCTGAAGCAGGAACTGCTTGGCATCCCCAGCGATCCTTTGTCCCAGTGGAGAGAGACCAGGACATGGATAAATGCAATTGTGAAAGCAATTTGCCTCGGACCAGGATCATAGAAGACAATTCCTCAGCATTCAAATTATTATAATGAGTCAAGTTCCACTTCAAAGGGGGCTAATTTAATAATAGGAAGAGCTGGGGCTCCAAGGGATTCTAATTAGATTTCTTTCCACACCACCCCTTGAGTTTTTTTTCTGAAGAGCATCCAGGGCTGCTAGATTGTGTTATGTTTGGGTCCAGCGTGAAGAAACTTGGAAGCTGGGCCTGGCTGGGGAGGATCATCCATCTGACTCAAGCCTGACAGCCCAGGTCCTGCTCCCAGCAGGAGAGGGGCCTGGCTACCATGAACGTCAATAGGATTTGGGGTGGCAGGAGTGGGCAGGGGTGGGGGTGGATTTTGGGTAGCAGAGGGCTTCCTGTGCCAGTTTGGTGAAGTGGGAAGATGGGATGGGTTAGGAGAGTGAGATCTGGAGCCAGACTGCTCTTCCCTTTCCCAGCAATGTGACCTGAGTGCGTGACATTACCTCTCTGCATCTCAGTCTCCTCATCTGTGAAATGGGGCTAATGATAGAGCCTACCCTATAAGGCAGATGGGAACATTGAATGCGCTAGGACACATACAGTGGCTAGTACAGTACCTGGCACAGAGTACAATTACTATTATGACTCTCTAATGTAAGGAAATCAGAAGATGGGAAAGGCTTCCCAAGGTCAGAGCTGACTTAATTTGGCATAAATCCATTGGGCTCAGAAGGTAGCTTGGAGGAAATACCCAGGAGAGGGTCTATCTCTGCTATTGTGACAAGATCAAAGAGACCACAGTTCAAGTCCTGGCTTTGCCACTTATTAGCTATGTGACCTTGGACAGATTGCTTTACCTCTCTATAGAGGCATGATAACAATAATAAACGAAAGAGATGTGACACTAAGGGAAGATGTGTGCTAGGAGCACCTAGAATGGGGCCAAGCTCATACTGGGGCCTTAATAAATGTTATTACCAAAATCATCCATTCTATAAAAAAAAACCTTTTCACATATTACACCTCAGGAATTTGGATGCATCTTACGATCGATGGTGTCTTACAGTTGCTGTTGTCTGGGCAAACACCGAAAGCTTCAGTGTCAAGATTTGCAGAATGGGAGCAAGTGGCTTGGTAGATAATCCAGGGGGAAATTAGGAACACAATGGTTGTGGGAGAGGGTTGGGGGAATGGCAAATCCTCCGTGTTTAGCAGCGTTGTCCACAAGGGGTCAAAAGTGAACTAGTGCTGCTGAGGACTCTGGTGAACACTTGACAGTTGGCGATCAGCCTTCAAACATGGGGTTGAGGCAGGATGGACGGCTGGGCTGCCCAAGACCCAGAGACTCCTAAGGATCCACTCATGACCTGGGTGGAATATCGGGCCCACTGGCGATGTTTGTATAGGAAGTTGTTCTATGGGGAGCATAGCCCTGGGAAATTTTTTGATTAAACAGCACTCAAGCTGTGTTGTTTCGAGTTTCGCCTGTGCCAATTCCACGCAGGATGTGAAGCACGTTAGGGTTGGAAGGGCCTCTGAGGGTCTCCCATCCACTTTGGTTGGTTTGTGGAGGAGGAAACAGTTATATAACTGCTGCACATGGGTCTTTCCTCACTTCCCAGGTAAACCATAGGATCCTGTGGAGGAGAAGGGACCTGCTTGCTTCCCTTGGAGCCCTCACTGGGCTGAGCAAAGAGGCCCTGGCTGCTGCAGGTGGCCTTGACCTGCCCGAGACAACCACGAACATTTAACACACGTGGTTGATCTGAGGTTTCCTAGGAACCAGGCACTATGCTGAGTGCAAATACATTTTCTCTCTCCTCGTTATAGCAACAGCAATAATAGCTCTGTTACTTGAGGGCTCACATGAGCCAGGCACAGTGCCAAGCCCTTGACAGGCCTCATTTCACGTGATGCAGATGTGGCATCTATGGCAGATGGGCTAAGACTAGGGCTTTTGCCCTCAGAGGACATGGGCTCAAATCTTGGCTTTGCTTCTTTCTTATAACCTTGGGAGGTCACCTAACCTAGTCAAGCCTCAGTTTCTCCCTCTGTAAGGTGGAGGTGATCACAGTGTCTCCAGCTATTACAAAGATTAGAAATGCACATGATGCTCTTTCATAGCATACTTAGCGGGTATTCAACCAACACTAGTAATTGTCTGTATGGAAAAAACTGCCCAGCAGTCTGAAAAGTTAGGCATTACATATCCACCAAGGTGAGGAAACAGACTTGCCTATGGTCACACAGTGGCAGATGGCTCAGCCAGGATTCAAAGCCAGGACTGCCTGACACCCACCTTGTTCCCTTTACTCAGTGTTCTGCTGTCCTCCTCATGTGACAAGTCCTAGGGAAGGGTCTGCGGGGCAGTGTCCCCAGAGATCCCAGGGAGAGAGTGGGTGACAGTGTGGCAAAGTGGTTAAAGGTGTGGAATCTGGAGTCATTCTGCCACTCTGATACTCCCTGGCAGTGTGACTTTGGGCTAGTGACTTAACCTCTCTGGGCCTTTTTTCCTTATTGGTAAAATGAGGATGACGATGATAATGAGGATTAAATGCATTTAGAAATGTAAAGTGCTCAGCCTTGTGTGTCCAGAGCTCAGAGCTGAAGTTTCCTGGATGCAACATGTTGTTGTTTTTGTGGTTATTATTATCACCCTGGGGTGGCCATCCACTTGAAGGTGGGCCCTCCACCCTCCTCCCTGGGAGCTTTCAGAGCCAGAGAGTGGCCCAGCAGGACCTCCAGGGCCAGGAGGCCTTTCAGACAGTGGCGTAGCTGTTGTCCATTTCTCCAGCCAGGGCAGGGGTCCAGTTGGGCTGGCCGGCAGCCCTGGCTGCCCAAGTCAGGTTGGAGTTTCATCAGTAGGGGAGGTTGGAGCCTGGCACCTGCACACCTGGCACCAGCAGGGAGCCAGGCTCCCAATGCTCATCTGGGGACATTGCTTAAAGGATTCCATCTTCAGGGCTTCCCTGGTGGCGCAGTGGTTAAGAATCCACCTGCCAAAGCAGGGGACACAGGTTCGAGCCCTGGTCCGGGAAGATCCCACATGCCGCGGAGCAACTAAGCCCATGTGCCACAACTACTGAGCCCGCGTGCCACAACTACTGAGCCCGCGTGCCACAACTACTGAAGCCCATGCGCCTAGAGCCTGTGCTCTGCAACAAGAGAAGCCACAGCAATGAGAAGCCTGCTCACCACAATGAAGAGTAGCCCCCGCTCGCCACAACTAGAGAAAGCCCGTGTGCAGCAACGAAGACCCAAAGCAGCCAAAAATAAATAAATTAAATAAATACATTTATATATATATAAGAAAAAAGATTCCATCTTCAGATGCCTCGGCCCTCCCCCAGCGCTGACCACAAGCCATACGATGCTGGGTTGCATTCTCCGGGCTCTCCAGCAACTCTATTCTCCAGGGAGGAAGAGGTGATGGATTTCTGAGCTGGGACAGAACCCAGAGTGGCTGGAGCAGACCAGAGCCTCTATACTCAGAGCCTGAAGACATCAGGCAGCAAATGAGAAACATTTTGAGGCTCTCTGCCTGATTTCTTTGAGGTTGAGGCCCAAGAAAATGCCTTCCCCACTTTAATTCTCCTCCCTTATTGTTCTAGACATAAAGAAAATTTAGATAATTCAGGTTAGCCCAAAGAAGAAAATAGAAGTCCTCCATAAACTTACAATCTGAGGATGATGCTTGTTAATGTTTGGTGAATATCCTTCCTGTCTCTTTTCTATGGGCAGATATACATATAGGCTTTTAAAAAAAAAACAAAAAACCTGGAAAATAGAATCATTCTCTATGCAAAGTGCTTAGAACAGTACCCGACACATGGTAAGTGCTTGATAAGTGTAAACTGTTATTATCATTATTTCCATTTTATAGCCTGATTTTCTCTCTTAAATAGAATTTCAACTCCATGAGAATGAGAACCTTCTATGCCTTACTCATGTTGGTAATCTAGTGCTTAGCACATAGTAGGTGCTCAGTAAACATGTTTTGAATAAATAGATGAAGAGACATTTCTTCACCTCATTAGATTTTCATCTGTTACATTTAACAGCAGCATAATAATGCATTGCTGAATTTGTTTCTAAACTTGTGCCTGGTGCTTATTTTTAAAAATTGCTCCCAACCCCGTAACTCTCCACCTCAACCAATGTCCTATCCTAGATCTCATTCCCATCTGCAAAAGGTGAGGGATGCTGGGTTCCCTGGAGCTTGGGGACCCAGCATCCCTTCAGAGAAGCCAGAAGTCAGCCTGTGGGCTGTCAGCACCCTTTGGCTCACAAAACCACCAATCATCGACTTAAACCGTGTAGGTAGCACAGACAAGTAAAACCCCAACTCCTGCATTTTTGATGAAGTTGACGTTATACAAACGCTCAGGGCTTATTTGGTCAGACCCGGCAGCAAGGGGCTGAATCAATAATGAAACACTGGGAGGAATAAAACATTAAACAGGGAGTTCTGCAAGGCAAGCAGCTGGGCGGGGGTGGGGGTGGGGTCAAGTCAGGTGACCCAGCATGGGCTGTGGCCAACGGTCCCTTTCCCCTGGCTGTCGGGCAGGGAGATGGCCCGGCACGCAGATTATCCTTGATTCCTACAAGTCTGGTAGGTGGTGTGACTTCCTGGGAAAACCTCTAGGCCAGAAGCTCAGACACATGGAAATAGTATTCATTTTGTGGCCTCAGCAGATTATATTTTGCCCGTCTGCCTCAGTTGGGAGAGTAGATCCTTGACAGCGATGCCTATGTCCTGCCCAGCTGTGAGAGTCAATGCACTCAGCATGAACTTGAGGATGGGATGGTCCAGATACACAGTTTGTTAACAGCCACAAATGAGCAGGACTCCGGAAATCCATCACTTGGGTCTGTTCTAGCTCTTTTTTCAAGACTCTCCCCGCTCTGAGATTCTTGTCTTTGGGGTCTTTGGGGAAAGACTTCCTCTGGCTTCTCCTCCATCCATGAGATATTTGAAGATAATGCTCTGCAGTGAAGGGGACCCCAAGCCCCAGATTTCACCTTTCACTCCAGGTCACATCTTTGGCTCCTACCGTAAGACTCCAAACTTTGGGACAGGAATCTGCTCCCTCCCCAAAGAGGGGGAGCCTGGGAAAGGGAGGAGAGAGGATCCAAATGGGCAGAAGTGAATTGTGGCTGCAGCCGCCAGGTAGGCGGGCTGTCTCTGCATTTACTGCATCACATCCTACCTTTGCTGGCTTATTTGCTTTCTACAGCTTGAATCCTGGAAGCCTGGTCTGTGGAGCTGTGGCCTCGGCAATGCCTGAGCGTTGTTAGAAATGCCCACAGAGCAGAATCTGCACTTCAACGCTCAAGGTTCAAGGTGGAGAAGGGGTCCCCCACATCCCCACCCCAGCCCCTGGCCAGCAGGGAGAGGTGGTAGAGGGACAGCTTTACTCTCAGAGCAGATGCTACAGTTTCACTGGAGGCGACACTTGGGAAACACCTTTCCTCTGAGGTGGTTTATCTATGCTTATTTTTGAAAGCAGATTGAGTCAAATGACACTTTCTTCTGTAGGTGTAAAGGCATTTCAAAGGATTTCCCCACTCTACTTTTTCTGTTGTGAGGGTAAAAACAATACATTCAACAAACATTCACTAGGCGCCTGTTATGGGCCACAGCCTGGGCCTGGGACTTACGGTCTGGAGAGAGGATCCCAGGCTTGAGTAAGATGCAATCGAGTAAGATGCAATCGAGTAAGATGCAATCAGGAAGCACCGAAGGATGCAAAGTGCAGCCAGGTCAGTCCCCACACACGGCCTCTAACTATAGGAAGGGCCTCCTTAGACACCGGGTTTACCTCTCTTATCTGAATTCACAGTGGATCTTAATCCTAGCAGGATATCCTGGGGAATCTTTTTCAAAATGTGTTTGCCTGGGTCCCCCCTCAGCGTGTCTGACTCAGTAAGGCTGAATCAGGAAAAGCTTCCACGTTAATTCTGCTTCTCAGTTTTGGTCTGCTAAGAACTACTGCTTTGTAAGGTAGTCCAATTATTTCTGGTCCTTCAGGAGCTGAGATGGCTTATCTGCAATGATCAAAGCATCACTGGTCATCAAAGGTCATTCCCTGGGGCAGAGACTGCTAGCTGGGCGTTGAGATTCATTCCCTTCTCCCTGGGCACATAGCTGGACCGCAAGTGCCAGTCTCCTTTAGAGTTGAGAGGGGTCATGTGACTATGTTCTAGCTCATAGAAAGTGATGCACACCTCTTTGGGGCTAAGCCTGGAGAGAGAGGCTGGGTCTTCTCTGTGAGCTCTCTCCAGCCAACTGGGACCTCAGCCACGCAGATGACAACTTCCCAAAGGATGGCAGAGCCACAAGATGGAAGGAGCCTGGTTCCCTGAATCACCACATGGAGCTGAAATACCTGCCACTGTCAACATTCAACTCAGATATGAATGAGAGACACAAATATGCTTTTTTTTTTTTGTTCTTAAAGTCACTGAATTTGCGGGTTTACTTATGTTACAGCAGCTTACCTTACCATAACTAATACTTCTCTCTCTACCCCACTTATTTTACCCCAACAGATTTTAAGCTCAATGTTCAGAATTCAAGATTTAGCCTCTACCACTGCACTAATGTTCTTATTTGGGAATAGATAGGGCTTTTGCTTAGTACAGCCTAAACTTCAGTATATAATCAGGGTCCTTTGCACCTGATTTTAATTTGGTTTATTTTTTGAGCAGTTCTATTTGTAAGGCTTGATATTTCATAGCTTTTATTCTTCCTTACAGATTTTCCAAAGAATATAGAGAAATGGTACTTATTGTTTTTTAAATAGAAAAATATTACTCTATCTTGCAATTACCACATGGGTCCATTGGACACATTTGTAAATCTAAGATAGATTTTGGGATTTTAGTGATCTTATTTTTCCTATCTCTTAAAACGCTCTTCTATTTCCTCATCCTAGGAATTATTTCATCATTACTTGCCAACTATCCTCAGCTATGCTAAAAAGACTAAAATAATAGGAAAAGGGAACAATGGTGGAATTATCTAGAAGGATGATGTGACACAAGTCATCACTGCTGTATCATCTACAGTTTTTTTCCTGTGTTGCTGTGGCAGGCAGTATAATGGCCCCTCAAAATGTCCACATCTTAATCCCTGGAACTTGTGAATATGTTACCTTACATGGCAAAAGAGACTGAAGATGTGATTAAGTTAAGGACCTTGAGATGGGAAATTATTCTGGATTACCTGAGTGGCTCAATATGATCACAAGCGTCCCTAAAGGAGTCAGAGAAGAGGATGTGACTGTGAAAATGGAGCACCAGAGTGATACAGCATTGCTGGCTTTGAAGATGGAGGAATGGATTGTGAGCTAGGCAATGTGGTTCAGCCTGAAAAAGGCAAGGAGATGATTCTCCCCTAGAGTCTCCAGAAGGAACGCAACCCTGCTGACAGCTTGATTTTAGCCCAGTGAGGCCCATTTCAGATTTCTGACCTCCAGAAGTAGATGGTAATATATTTGTGTAGTTTTAAGTCACCAAGTTTGTGGTGATATTTAATAGACACAGTAGGAAATTAATACAGTTGCCCCAAATCTTGCATTGTCAGAAGATATGAAGAGAAATCTGGAAACACCATTTTATAGTCTGACTTTTGCTTTCATTGAACACAACTGAGAAATCAGAATGTTTTCCTTTTCATCTATAATGACAAAGAGAAGAAAATGGACAGAGGAAGGTGTTTCAAAATAATTGGATGATTCAGAAGATGAATGCAGAGAGACAGATAGCATCACTTTAGACTCAAGTTAATGAGGATGGTGAAACTTATCACATAAGTGAAATCTCAGATCATCAGTCTTCAGATGACAATGTCCTAGATGAACTTTCTCAAACTCAAGAATCACTGAGTAAACAATGTATTTCTAGAGAGAAAAGGAAATGTGGCATTTTCATCTAGTCATTCACTTAACAGGCAGGACAAGAACCTGGACTATCCTGTTTCACTAAAAGGATGTGTCACACTATTTTCATCTTTTGTGATGTTTGTGCACCAACATCTACTTGATATAGTTCATAAGTAGACAAATGCTAAGGCAGGTGTCAACAAAAGGTAATTGGAAGGAAATACCTGGAGGAGAAGTTTCAAAAAATCATTGGATTCTCATTCTGGTTGGAGATTATAAAAGTGCAAT
This sequence comes from Balaenoptera acutorostrata, assembly GCF_949987535.1. Taxonomy (NCBI): domain Eukaryota; kingdom Metazoa; phylum Chordata; class Mammalia; order Artiodactyla; family Balaenopteridae; genus Balaenoptera; species Balaenoptera acutorostrata. Next base: position 19,892,910 of record NC_080064.1, on the reverse strand, counting down.
TCTTTTGCAATTATGGAGCAAAGAAGATGACCGTCTTCTCTTCAGCAAAATTATGAGCCATCAAAGATTTCAAAAATTTCTTCAGGAACTGCATTTTGGATTTGCAAGTGAAAGAAGGGAAATCAGAAATGATGAGAATCTAGAATCCAGTGGAGATGTATTTTGAATCTGAAATCACTATTTACAACATGTGTGTGTTCCTGTTCATGAGTGACAGTTGATGACAGCTGATGAGATGTTGTTTATATTTGGAGGATGTTGCCCATATCAGTTACCTTCAAAACCAGGATAACGTGGAATAAAAATTTAGGTTTGCTAAGTTTAAGTTCTTATTAGAATATCTAATAAAGTTGTTCTTCACTCTCCCTTTATTCTTATTTCAGTAAAATTTTTCCAAAAAAAGGACTTAAAAATATTTTACAGTGGTTCATTACTCCCAGATGGTAAATGATAATGACTACTTTTCCTCATGCATTGAAGGGTAAAACAGTCTTTCTTTCCATTCTTCTTTTTGTCATAATAATGTCACTGAGACTAGGGGGCACTTTGAGCCAAGGTCCTTTGGGGTGTGCTGTTAAGACACGTCTCACTGAGCCCCTTCAAAGACACGACTCGACAACAATGCTTATTCAGGAAATTGTCTCCCAGGCTTGGGAAAAACCCACTACAGAGCCCTTTCTGTCAACTGTCTTCAGCTGAAAATCTAGTTATGTAGGGCCCAGTCTTTCAGATGATATGGAAAGCCAAGAGCAGAAGGAAAGTAGGCCTTCCTTCTCTCTTTCTCTACTCCGTTATTGACTCCATCCATCCATCCATCCACTCAAACATTCTTTCAGCAAAGATTTGTTTGGCTCTTACCACTATGCTTGATGCAGAGCAGTGGTTCTCAACTTGTGGTCCGTGGGTCCCTGGCGGGGGGGTGGAGGGGTGTCTCTGAAACCCTTTCAGGATGTCTGTGAAACCAAAGCTATTTTAATAATAACACTAAGACGTTATTTGCCTTTCTCACTTTGGTAATATTTGTTCAGAGGGTACAAAAGCAACGGTGGGTAACACTGCCGGTGTCCTAACATGAATCAAGACCGTGGTGTCCAATGTACTAGGCTCATTGTATTCTTTATGGCCATGTACCCACATTAAAAATAAAGCAAAGCAGTATTCGTTTTGTTAAATCTTGATCTTTGAGTACACTTCTCTTTAGTATTCTGTGTGAGGCAATGGGGAGACACATAACCGAAGTCTGTGTACAGAAGTCTGATGGTTGCCTTGAGAACAAACACTGGGGGATTATTTGGGTGGTGTGCTGAAATAGCTGCTTCTTTCATGGGTCACCATATTTATTTTAAAGACTGATGGACAAACTATTGTTATTCAGACTTGGGTATCTGGTAGATCTTTTCTTGAATATGAGCCAAATGAGTCTGTCACTTCAAGGAAAACAACAGACAGTATTTGTGGTCAGTGATAAAATTTGAGCTTTCAACTGAAAATTAGAATTTTGGAAAGCTTGTATCTGCCACTGTGAGCTTGGCAGCTTCTCAATACTTGCAGACTTTTCTGATGAGATCTGTGATGGTATTAACAAATGTGATTTTTGGTATCACATAATGAAGTGTGTCAACATTTGGAAGATCTGCATAATTCAATGAACCACTGTTTTCAAAGTGACCAGTGCATGATGTTTTAGTTTTCTAGGGCTGTCTTAACAAGGTACCACAAACTGGCACTTTGTCTTAAACCACAGAAATTTGTCTTCTTATAGTTCTATAGGCTAGAAGTCCAAGATCAAGGTTGGTAGGGTTGGTTCCTCCCAAGGGCTGTGACAAGAAACTGTTTCATGCTTCTTTTCTAGCTTCTGGAGGTTTGCTGACAATCCTTCGCGTTCCTTGGCTTGTAGGCACAGCACTGGATCTCTGCGTTCATCTTCATGTGGCAATCTCCCTGGATGTGTCTATATCCAAGTTTCCCCTTTTTATAAGGACACCAGGCATTTTGGATTAGGGTCCTCCTTACCCCAGTATGACCTCATCTTATCTAATACCATTTGCAATGGCCCTATTTCCAAATAAGGCCACAGTCTGAGGTGCTGGGGGTTAGGACTTCAACATATGAATTTGGGGGGGGATTACAGTTCAGCCCATAGCACATGATGTCACAAAATAATGCATGGGTAAAAGATTCATTCAAAGTTCAAGACAGACCAATGGATTTAATAGTAACTGAATATGAAAAATTCATGGATGTGGTTTAAGATTCCACACTATAACTAACCTTTAAGAGGTTGTTGAGTTTTGGTGTAGTAACAAAGAAGAATATGCATAGTTACCTGAAAAGGCTATTAAAACACTCTCCCCCTTTCCAGCTACATATTGTGTGAAGCCAGATTTTCTTCATACACTTCAACAAAAACAACATATTGGAACAGATTGAATGCAGAAACAGATATGGAAATCCAGCTGTCTTCTATTAAGCCTGACATTAAAGAAATTTACAGAATAAATCAATACATTCTTCTCATTAATATTTTTGATTTGAAAAAATACAGTTATTTAAAAATTCATTTTTGCTAATGTAATAGGTTTATTATCAATATTTTAAGTGAATTAGTAAATGTTTAAAATTTTCTGGTTTAATTTCTAATATGGTAAATATCTATAGCAAGATCTCTTAATGTTGGAACTATTGATGTTTTGGTCTGATAATTCTTTGTCATTGGAGCTGTCCTGTGCACTGTAGGATGTTAGCAGCATCTCTGGCCTTTACCCACTGGATGCCAGTATCATTCCCTGCTCTCCCGCTACGTACTCCCTGGAAGTTGTGACAACCAAAAATGTCTCCAGGCATAGCCAAATGGCCCCCAGTGGAGAACCTCTGATCTGTAGATATAACCAGTATAAACAAAAGCTCTTTGGGGTTCTCAATAATTTTTAAGAGTGGAAAGGGGTCCTGAGACTGGAAAGTTTTAACACCATTGATGTAGGGGATACCCTGGTGAGCAAATCATTCATGGCACCTGCCCTCATGGAACTTGGGGTTTAATGGAGGAGACAAGCATGAACCAAACAGCAGTAAAATTGCAACCTTGGCAAGTGTTTTTAAATATGATGTGTATGATGCCACAAGGCCTCCTCTTCCTCTCTACCTGAAAGAACTGCCCGTGAGTTAGGAGGAAATCCAGGGAAGTCTGGTGTCCTGGTTGCCACCAGAAAGAAGTTTCCAGAAGGACTGGGAGGTCCACAGTGTCAAGTGATGCCAAGAGTTTGAGTGACAAGAGAAGAGCTTCATTGACAAGTCTCCAGTGGCAGACATTTTGCCATTGTTGTGTTTGTTAAAATAATTTTGGCTGAAAACAATAGAAATGGACATTTTTTTAAAAGGAAAAAAGTTGATAATTTAATGGGTACTGAAGTAACTGATAGATTCAAAAGAGTCAACTTGGGAAGGGAAGGGGCCAAGATATTTCAGCACTAAGAGCCTATTAATTAACCTGCTCTCAGGCTCTATCAGACTTTTTGAGTACTATTAGATAAGGAGTCTAAGTTGAGTGTGGGTTTATGGAAGTCAGGTGACAAATGGACTCTGGGCCCAAGTACATCTCACATTAGTTTTGCAGACCTACTCCGAAGTTATTTACTGGTCCTTGGGCATATACCTGGGAAAGGTATACTTGGCAGCTGGATGAACCCTCACACTGGTTTCCTGACCTATGGAGGTAAGAGCCATTATGGTAAGAGATGACAAATAGAAGCCCTTGAAACTCTTTCCTACTGCCACTCCTGGCCAAGACAGTAAATCAGAAGCAATAGTGTGTTTAGGGAAGAGTTGCAGAGATTAGTGGCACCAACAAAAACTCGAAGGGTGCATGAGTGGTGATCCACATCACATCCCTATCCAATTCGCCTATCTGACTTGCATGGATTTTGGCACACTGTAAACTTACCAAGCGGGTATCCCAATCCTAGCTGCTGTGCTGGAAGTGATATATTTACTGGAGCAGATCAACACAACCTCTGGAACTTAGTATGTGACAATCTGGTGAATGTATTTTTCTTGGTTCCCATCAGTAGAGAAGAGCAAATGCTGCTTGCTTTCGCATGGCAGGGACAGCAGTACACATTTATGTCTTGCACCGGGGCTACATTAATTCTCCCGCTTTCTGATATGATATAGTCTATAGGGATCTTGATGGTCTTGACATTCTGCAGAATATTTTATTGGTCCACTGTATTGATGATATCATGATAATGGACCTGGTGAGCAGGAAGTAGATACCAAGACACCCTAGAAAGACCCATATGTGCCATAGGGCAGGAGGTAAACCCCACAAAGATTCAGAGACCTGCCATATCGGTGGGGTTTGTAGGGATACAGTGGTCTGGGGAATGCTAGTACATCTTCTCTAAAGTAAAGGACAAATTGTTGTGCTTTACACATCTTATCACTAAGAAATAGACCTAATGCCTGGTGGGGACTTTTGGATTTTGGAGGCACTGTTTACCACACTTGCTAATACTGCTCTGACTCATTTATTAGATGATTTAGGAGGCTGCTAATTTTAAGTGGGTCCAGGACAAGAGGGGACTCTGCAATGGGTCCAGACTGAGATGCAAGCAGGGTCTGCTTATTCATTCTGCACAATGCCTAGGGCCCAAGATACATTTATAGGGGCCCATAAAAATATTTTAATTTTAGTTTATTTTAAAATCAAAAGAAAAAAAATGAATCTAATGATCATGAATTCAGCCTAGATTATACCCATCTCTATGCCAATGGAGTTGTAAAATGTACTTTTTAATTTTTTTTTTTTTTTATGAAAGAAAGAGCCCACATGGCAAAAATGCCTGGTGCCCACGAAAGCCATAGTGCAGCTCTGGGTGTTGCTTTGCCTCTCACCACATGGGATCTGGTCAATTTGATGCTGTTAGGCATACTTAGGTTGCCATGGAGAGTATCTGGTCAGTCTCATTAAGAGAGTCAGAGCGCAGTTCCCTAGGGTTCTGTGTCAAGGCCATGCCCTCTTTGGCAGAGAGCTACTCTATCTGAAAAGCAGCTTCAAGCACAGACTGAGTGTTTAACCGTGGTACACAAGTGCCTGTGTGGCCAGAGCTGCTTGTCCATCGTGAGCTGTGTCTTGTCAGATGCTCCAAGTCAAAATGCTAGTTATAATGCTTCAAGTTGTATGATGGAGATGGCTTATTTGGGGTTGAGGCCAAGTGGGTCCAGGAGGCACAAATCAATTCATGAACAGATAGGGAAGAACCCCATGCAACCACCTTCTTCATACAGACACCCTTTCCTCAGCTCACACATGAGGCCTTGGTGGGGGTTCTTTAGGACTAACTGAAGGAAGAACTTGGCCTGGTTCACATGTGAGCTGAAGCAATACATGGAACTGGCCAAAACTGGCCTGGTGCCACCCCACTCAGGGGTGGCCCTAAGAGACACGGTGAAGGGAAATCCTAGACGGGCAGAGCTGTGAGCAGCACCTTCTGTGGTCCATGTTGCACAGAGAGAAAAAGGACCCGAGATACAGGAAGACATGACCTCCTGGGCATGGCTACTGGCTTGACTCTGCTTTCTGGGGCAACCAGAACCAAAACACAGGGCTTACTTTCTTCCAGGCACTCATTGACTCCTACACCAGTCTTATCAGGTGGGTATTTTTGTTATCCCCATTTTACAGATAAGGAAACTGAGGTCCAGAGGGGTTTAGTAACTTGCTCAAGGTCTGACAGCTAGTAACTGGAGCGCTGGGACAAACAGTCCAGCTTTAGACTCATTTTCATAGTGGAGTAGAATCAACAGTGCCACATTAGAAGTGAGGATGTCTGGGTTTGAATCCCAGCAATGACAGAGATATCCTGTGGACCTTTGGATGTGCCTCATCTGCACTCCAGGGCTCTGTTTCCTCTTCCTAAATGTAGTGCTTGATGTAGAGCCCAGAGAATATAACCATTTTTTTAAATAATAACTTTAAATGGAATATAATCTATAAAATTTTGAAGCCCTGTGTTGTGCACCTGAAATGAATGTAATGTTATAAATAAACCATGCTTTGATAAAGCACAAAACTAAACAAAACAACACCAACACAAAGTAAAATGTAGTGCTTGGACTCTTATTATCGATAATGCCTCTTCTTGCTCTAAGTTACTTGATTCCTCTCGGCCTTCCAGGGGTTCAGCGTGGCCTAGGAGCAGGGGGGGATGCAAATATGAATAAGCCATAGTTCCCCAGGAATACTCTGGCCCCTCTGTAAGCTATGTCCATAAAGCCTGCATTCTTCGCCTACCTGAGCAATTATGGGTTTGGAGGTTTTTAAATAATGATTTCAGCATGTGTTTGTATAAACAAAGGTTGGGGCAGGGAGATGAGGGGAATGTGGGCCTGGTTCGTTTGTGCAGCTAAAAATAGAAACGTGAAAGTTCTATAATAATGAGGCAGAAACTTAAAACAACTTTCTTGGAAAATTCCCTCCCCATGCCACACTGCCCAGGTATTTCCCCCTTTTTGCCTCATGCAGATGGAGCAAGGGAAATTGGGGTGAGGGCCGGGTATCACAACACACACTTCCTTCCTGGCACTGAGGAGGAGGGGCCGAGGAGACCAAACTGGGAACAAAACGTCTGTTCAGGAGCCTGATTCAGGCTGACATGGGCCTTTGAGCTCCCTGAGTGGCATTTACAGCCACAGATATGGAAAAGAAAATAAATCTCCCAGGCCCAGCATCTTGCTTTAATTAATAACATAATCAAGTTTCTGGCCTCGTGAAATGGAAGGATTTCAACACTCAAGAAGGCCCCTCTGGCAGCAGGCAAGAAGTGGGCTCCCTTCCTAGGCAGCCCCTTGAGCAATGGGCTGGCCAGGCTGGGCAGGGAGATCAGGGAAGGTGTGCTCAGGCCTTCAGGGCAGGACAGTAGGAGGCTGGCTCCCAGGTGTGAGGCATGGGTTCAGAGCAAAGAATCAGGGAAGCAGGAAGCACACTGATGGTCATAATCCCTGGTATTTGCTGTGCATTTATCATGTCCCGGGCTTTCACCTTTATTTCCCCATTCCGTCCCTATAGAACAATTGGGCCGGCTGTTCTCCCCATTTTTCACATCAGGAGACTGAGACCCGGAGAAATTGGGGTGATTGACCCAGAGACACACAGCTAGAAGGTGGTGGAGCTGGGATCTGAATGATCCGAACTCAGGACTGTCTGAGTCAGGAGAGACAGAGAGGATGGGGGTGAGGCTCACAGAAGGACCGAGGGACTGTGCCTTCTGTTTCTCCCTAAGGCCTCCAGATGATGTCCCTTTCAATCAGGATTGTCCACCCTCCCTGTTTGAGCCGATGTAAGTGTCTAAGGAGGGGTGGGGCGGGGGTTGAGGAGCGATGGCTAGATTTTAAAAATGGATGTGGAAGGAGAGAAGTGGTAGATGCTGAGGAAGGCAAAGGAACACAGGTCAGGAGCCTTGGGGGCTGGATTGAACACCCAGAGGTCCCTCCAGGGCTCCATGGGCCAGAAGCAGAATGGAGAGAGGCCGCTGGCTGGCTGGGAACTCTGTGATCCTCTGGGTGCGAAGCCAGGCTCAGGGCCAGATTCCTGCCATTCCCTCCTCCACGTGAGGGGCTGCTTAGGATGGCCTTCCTGGCTGACATGCTTGGCTCGCTTTGGAGGCTCCAGTAAATAAATAAACACAGGAAATCATCAAATCATGATATGGCCCTGATCTACCTGTGTCTCCCCTCTCCTCTCACACATCCCCCTCTCAGCTAAGTCGGTCAGCGTGTGGGTCCCTTGGTGGCCTGGGTTTGCATGGTTGTCCCCATCACCTGGAGGGTTCACTCCCCCATCGCTGATGCTGGCGTCCTCTCCACCTCTCGCTGGCCGGCTCCAGAGCCACCTCCTCCAGGGTGGCTTCTCTGAGCGTCTCAGCCAGAAGTAATGCTCTTACCTTTACTGGGATATCTTTTACCCTGTAATTGAGTCACTCAATCATTCACAAACACTTGTGGGTACTTGCTTTGGTTCTGGAATGTTATTCTGCCCGTGTCTTATGTCTCCAGGTTCCTCAAAGGCAGAAGCTGGTGGTAGTTGTGATAATAATTATAATAGTATTTTCCAGTTGCTGAATGCTTACTCTGTGACCAGGCATATAACATTTTATGGGAGTTATTTTATTTAATCCTCAAAACTATGAGGTTGGTGTTATTATCCTCTATATGTTATAGAAGAAGGAACTGAGGCAGAGGTTAAGCTGTTTAAAGTCATCAGCTAGTAAATGGTAAAGCCCGGACTGGAACCCAAGCAGTCTAATGGCAGAGTCCAAGCTCATAACTGCTAGTTTAAATACCATAAAATGTGCGGAAGTGCCTGGGGTGGTGCCTGGCCCATAGCCACAGATTCTCAAACGTTGCTTGAATATGAACTCGTCTCACAGGGCCCAATATTGGACTTTGATTTATTTGTTTCCAAAGTTTGTGGATTGAATCAGTGAAAAAATGGCTGGGGAATGAATTCGTGGGAAGTTTTGGCAGCTTGCCTGGTTATCTACTACTGCATAACAAACCATCCTGAAACCTAGTGGCTTAAAATAACTGCTTATTATTATCTCTCATGGTTCTGTGGATTTGATGGGGCTCAGCTGGGTGGTTCCGGCTCTCGGTCTCTCCTGAGGTTACAGTCAGACGGCTACTGATGCTGGAGTCATCTAACGGCTCACCTGGGCTGGATGTCCAAGATGGCTGAAGGATGATCAGGCATCTCTCCTGCTACATGGCATCTCCATGTGGTTGGTTGAGCTTCCTTATAGCATGGTGGACTCAAGCTAGTTGGATTTCTTACATGGTGTCTGGCTCCATCCAGGGAAAGCATTCCAAGAGGCCCAGGCTGAAGCCTTGAAAGTCACATGACCCAGCCTTGGAAGTCACATGCTGTCATTTTGGTGCAGTGAGTAGTGAGAGGTGTGTTCACTGGTTCAGAGGGAGGGCATTTTTGAAGACTAGTTACCACGGGAGCAGCGCTGGATCATGAAGGTCCCAAGGGCTTCAGTTACTCTGGCATGGCTGAGAATCAGGATCTACTCAGGAGACTTGGGTCAAGTGTTAATTTGGAGGTAAACTTCTGAATGAGGAGAGCTGACACTTCTTTGGCCTGTAATGTCTCAGGCATCCTCACACTCTACCAAAGAACTGAAGTTTGCCTAAATTTGGGCCCTGGAAATTTTGTTTCCTGATTCTTCCAAAACCAAATCCCCCAAATCGGACTCAAGTCAAATGGGCAAGTCTTTACTGAGCACCTACTCTATGCCCTGCCCTGTGTAATAATAATCACTAACATTTTTGAGGACTTGTACCTGACATTCTCAAAGTGCTCATACATATCATTGGACGTAATTATCATAACAATCCCATGTGGTAGATATTTTCATTAGCCTCATTTTATTTTTTATGCATTAATTTTATATTTGTATGAAAATCACATCTTTAACATTTTGAAAATTATCCTTTGGCACCACATTACAGCAAGATGGGACTATTCTTTGTCATCAGTGCTTTTTTTGTTACAAAATAATCAATGTTGTAGGTGATTTATTATTGTCAGGTCACAGATAATTTGTGACTAGATTTCTTTTTCTTTTTTTTATTAATTTTTATTGGAGTATAGCTGCTTTATAGCATTGTGTTAGTTTCTGCTGTACAACAAAGCAAATCAGCTATATGTATACATATATCCCCTGTTTTTTGGATTTCTTTCCCATTTAGGTCACCACAGAGCATTGAGTAGAGCTCCCTATGCTATAGAGTAGGTTCTCACTAGTTATCTATTTTATACATAGTAGTGTATATATGTCAATCCCAATCTCCCAATTCATCCCACCCCACCTTCCCCCCCAGGTATTCATACGTCCGTTTTCTATGTCTGTGTCTCTATTTCTGCTTTGCAAATAAGTTCATATGTATCATTTTTCTAGACTCCACATATAAGCGATATTGTACGATATTTGTTTTTCTCTTTCTGACTTACTTCACTCTGTATGACAGACTCTAGGTCCATCCAAGTCTCTGCAAATGGCACAATTTCATTCCTTTTTATGGCTGAGTAATATTTCATTGTATATATGTACCACATCTTCTTTATCCATTCCTCTGTTGATGGATGTTTAGGTTGCTTCCATGTCCTGGCTATTGTAAATAGTGGTGCAATGAACATTGGGGTGCATGTATCTTTTTGAATTATGGTTTTAAAGGTGAGAAAAGCGAGTTGCAGAGAGGTTAAGTAACTTGCCTAAGTTCTTATCATCAGCAGATAAATTCAGGATTTGAACTTATGTATACCTGACTCCAGAGTCCATGCTCTTAAGCTCTATACCATCTGAGTTCCTGCTCTATGAGAAAGACCTGACCCAGAGGACATCGTCCCTGCCTTCAAGGAAATTGAATCTAATAGAGGAAAGAGGACTTGAAATACTTTGTTAAACCTTTGTTTAGGAAGCAATTCTGTTATATTTTACTGGTCAATAGAAAGGTATCCGCCTCTCTATAATGAGAACCAGGAGGAAATGTTTGATGTAAGGATATCATAATTGAAAAAACTTTATCTGATCGGGTGACAGTGGGTCACTAGTTATATCAGTCAGCATTTGCTGTGTAACAAGCCACACCAAAATATAGTGGCTTAAAACAGACATCTATTTGCTCAGGATTCTATGGTTTGGCAGTTTGGGCCGGGATCAGCTGGGTTGTTCTTCTATTGGTCTCTGCTGTGTTCATTCACGTGTCCACAGTCAACCGACAGACAATAGTCTCACTCACTTGTCTGGTATGTGGTTGGCTGTTGACTGGGGTGACAGCAGTAACTGAGCTGTGTCTCATCATCCAGCAGGCTACCTAAGGCTTGTTAACATGGGTGTCGTCATGGGGCTCCCTAGAGTAGCAAGAGAAGGCAATCCCCAATGTCTTTGCTTGCATCACATTTGCTAATGTCCCATTGACCCAAGAAAGTCACATGACCAAGCCCAAATTCAAAAGGTAAAGGAATAGACTCAACCTCTCATTGGAAAGGGTTACAAAGTCATGTTGAGAAGAGACATAGGTCTAGGGATGAAAGGAATCTGCGGCTACTTTTGCAATCTATCAGGTTGGTTTTCCTAAGGTCAAAAGATACCTGTAGGTAAGTAGAATAATGGCTGCCTCAAAGATTTCCACGTTCATGTGCTAGATTCATGAATGTGCCTTACATGGCAAAAAGGACGTAGCAGATTAATTAAATTAGTAATTTAAACAATTCATTATTAAATTATTAATAATTAAAATCAATTTATTAAGTGAATTAGTTAAAGTATTAATTTAAATATCTTTAGATGGGGAGATTTTCCTGGGTTATCTGGGTGGACCCGATGTAATTACAAGGGTTGCTATAGGTGAAAGATGGTGGCAGCAGAGTCCCATCAGAGAAGGAGATGTGACGACAGCAGCAGAGGTCAGAGTGATGGAAAAGGGCCATGAACCAAGGAATGAGGGCAGCTTCCAGAAGAAAAGGCAAGGAATGAGTTCTCCCCTAGAGCCTCCAGCAGGATCGCAGCCCTGCCCACATCTTGCTTTTTAGCCCAGTGAGACCTCTGACCTCCAGAACTCTAAGATAATACATTAGTATCATTTGTATCTAATGATACTAATACATTAGTATCACTAATTTGTGGCGATTTGTTACATCATCAATAGAAAACTAACACAACTTACAGCCATATGACCTTTTTCTTAAGACCAGTAACACTGGTTTTGTGATTAGTCAAAAGCAGGCAGTCACATCCCTTTTATTAGAGAGAACAAAGACCTGGGCTTTTAAATACCCACTCCCTAAAGTCCTCAAGTCCTAGAACATAAACACTCCCTGGGAATGCTTTCCTCTTAAAACCTACTGAAGGGAAAGTTGTAAGAAGTGTTTGATGAATCTTCAGATAAAACCAGGGTTAGAATGAGCAGAGTTGAATGAGTATTGTGAGAAGAGTACCATATTATGTTTATGAGTTGATTTCCTTAAATCTCCTAATCTTTTAGGACTATTTCACTCTTTCCTATTTATTTCATAATTTTCATAACAATTTTTTTTCAAAAGAATAATGGAGTATAAAAAGGCTTTGACCATTACTAAGTTTCCATCGTTCAACTGCTGGCTGCACATCCTAATTGCTGGCAAAATCCCTAAGAAGAAATAAGAAGTTTCTCTCTCAATAATGCTGAATCAATAGTGACAGCCATGTCACACACAATAAACAGAACAAAGTGAGATAGCCCATCATTCTGAAGGAGAGTGCATGCAAGGAGCCCTCTCACAAGTGCGAACGCGCTGGTGATTCATCACGGTGGAAGTCATGAGTGAGATACGGAGGGGGCCTCTCCAGTGGGCAGGAGTACTAGGCTGTCCCCATCGGTGTGACTTCTTACTAATGCACCCCAATTTCTCAGGTAAGACTTCAGCCGGCAGATTAGAAAGTACAAAATCCATTTGCTTCCGTTGTGAGTCAACAGAGTACCAGAGGTCGTAGCCATCTCAGGATCTCTAAGCTGGAAGCAATTTCAAAGAGCAAAGGATCAACCTCTTCTTTTCCAGATGGGGAAACCAAAGCTCAGAGAGAAGTGACTTGTCCCGGGTCATCCAGCAAGTTGGTGGCAGGACAGGAACTTGAACTCATATCTCTTAATTCTTGGGCCAGTCTCTGGGCTGTCTTTTAAGGAAAAAAGGGGTGAAGGGAAGGGAGAAAAAAAAAGAGGTAGAAGTGGAGGAGAGAGAAAGGGATAAGGAAGTAAAAGGAAGAAGCAGAGGGGACAAAACAACAACAAAAGTAAAGGAAGCGAGTGTTCTCCAGACCAGTGGATCCCAGATGCCTTCTGAGGATCAGCTCCAACAGTGTCATCTGGTAAGACAAAAGAAAAGAAAATCGTTCCTAAAATAGAACGTGAGGGAGAAAGGGGGCAAGGTTAGAAATAATGAAAAGTAATGTTACAATAAAATAAAATAAAGTGATGGGTACCAATACCTACCCCATATGTTTGTTGTAAGGATCAGGCGAGATTACAGATGTAAACGTGCCTGATTGTGAACAGTAAATCCTTATTAAAAAACACCAGGCTGTCTGACCTTGGGTAGGTCGCTGCTCCTCTCTGGGCCTCTGTTTCCTCAGTGTTCCCTGAGCAGCTGGTGTTGGCAAGAACTGAAATTATTGGGACCCAAAAGAAAGAAAATGCGGTGTTTCTGTTGAAGAAACCCTCTCAGCCCATTTCTCTTGTTACATTCATCTACTCAAGCTGACTGCAGTGGGAGATTGATCGAGAAAATGTGAGCAACAAACCCCTTTTGCCTTAATTGTCCAGATGCTCGTGAGCGTGAAGGAGCTGGTGCATTTCATTTCTGCCCCGCCCACCGCACCCCGCCTGCTGGCCGAGGCCACCCCCCACCCCCAAGTCCAAGGTGGCACCTCCTGCCCCGCTGCTCTGTGGTCCTGGGTCAGCAGGGCCAGGGTGGGCAGGTGAACTCCATTTCTGGCTCATCAGTGACTCATTTTCAGAAGTCACGCCTTGGGGAGCTTGTTAAAAGGCCGTTGGCATCCCCAGGAGGGGAGCTCAATTTGCATTTATGAATGAACCACTCCAGAGAAATCAATGAACATGTCACTCAGGTCAAGTAAACAAATGTGTTTTCTCCTCGGGGCCTGGTGCAGGGCAGTGAGCCTCCCCACGGGCAGGGGCTTCCGAGAAGCTGCTCTGTCTGGACTGAACCCCAGCTTCAGGTCAGCACCCCGGGCAGGGCCCTGGCCTCCACTGAGCTCCTGTCTACCCCACCCCTACCTGGAGGGGCCATTCCCAGAGACACAGATTCTCTGGTATTTTATGGATGAGAAAATCCTACAGAAGAAAACCTTCCTTGGCTTCTGCATTCCCATCTTTCCTTTTCCTCATTCATTGATTCAGGGGACATTTATTAAGCACCTACTGTGTACCAGTCATGTAAATGTTAGGGACAGGGACTCAATGACACATAAGACATGGGCCCTGTCCTCAAGGGACTCACACTCTGTGCCCCGGAATCACCAGAAAAGCTTTTTAAACACACAAATGGCCAAGCCATCCAGGTGTGACAGAGGACATCCACTCCTAACTGCCTACTTTCTCTCTTCCGTTTCACATTAGATTGTGCTATTCTTATCAAACTTTTTCTTTTTCAAAAACTGATCTTTTGCTTCTAAACCTGTAAAAGAGAGACTTAGAAAATCGTACAACCTTTACTTCTTACTGACACAACATTCAAAAGTCTTTGTTTATAGGTTGACCGAGTTCCCACGACGTTGAAAGTTCTTCCTGTGTTGGCGCCTGAAGGAGGATTTGAAACCAAATATTAAACTCATTTTGGGAAAGTGAAGCAGCAGGTTCTCTGCGGAGGGAAGGTTTCCACTCATCAGAAGACGATGTCGCCCCCATGCGAAGCGAGCCCCGCCTGTGTCTGAGGCACTGGCTTCCTCACACAGGCACCGGGGAGGGGGGAAGCTCTCTCTCCCATCAGAAGAGGGTTTCTCACCATCAGCCATACTCATATCACACCCAGAATATGACACACTGAACACTCAAAAAAGGAAACTATTTTTCCAGAACCTTGAGGCCTCATGGGCACGTTTAGAACTCTAGAGGTAAATTATTAACAACATGAATCAGTTATTGTCTTTCAAAAGAAGTCTTTCTGCAATATATAGTTTTAACGCTAAGAAATGCATTCATCCTTTTTCTCCAGGCATGTTAAAATTAAATTGAAAAATAGTCAATTCCAAACAATCAGACTTTTTGTGATAAATCACCAAGGATTTACTACCTCAGAATGGTGGGACACAATATGAGGGTCAGAGAGAAAATTCTGACAGTCTTAGAGTCCCTGGTTTCAACTATTCTGAGACCCAGTCATATTTCTGCTGAGTTTCACAAGATACCCATGTGTATTAATTTTTAAAATTGCCCTGTTTGGCTAAGCAAGCTGAAGTTGGATTCCTGTGGCTACCTTGCAACTAAAAAGAGCCCTGACTAGCACAGACCTGAAAGGATTCTGGAATATTTTCTCAGCATAAGTTGGGCTGCTTTTGGCTACAAGTGGCTGAAGTAAATCTTAAAGAGTTTTCACACGATGACAACACTTTTTATTTCATTTAACCAGAAGTCTGGGGGTTGATTCTACAAAGCACAATGATATCATCAGGGACCCAGGTGCGTTCCATTTTTGCTCTGCCGACCTCAAGTCTTGGCTTTTGTCTTCAGGATGGTCTTTGTGTGATCACGAGATGGCCACCATGGGCAGGAAGGAGGCTTTCTCCTCACCTATCTTTTCTCTTTTTTAAACCAGAGAGGAAAGGCTTCCCCAGAAGTCACCTCAGCCAACTTCCTCTCAGGTCCCACTAACCAGAATTGGGTCCCCTGACCATCTCTAGCTGCAAGGGAGGATAGGAAAGTGACCAGCTGGCATTTTCGGGCTCTGAGGTAGAAGCAGGTTGGCTGACAAGGAAAGAGGGGGGAAGGCTGCGGACAGACAAGCCATAATGTCTGCCACACTCCCTTTCACTTCTTCATAACCATTGCAAGGGAAGAGAAAGGTAAATAATGGACAAATGACAGTCTTCACAGGTAATACATTTAATCAAGGAAAATAGTCCGTACAACAGCATGGCTGCTAGACGTATTTTTGGAACTACGCATGAGCGTCCTCTGCTACGAAGCAGGATACTGTTTTTGAACTGTTAACCGAGAGGCGTTGGTTTCTGGTGTTTCCTTCTACCCCTTGACCCCTCCCTTCAGTTCGCTAGACTCTTCTGATCATTGCCTCAGGGAAGGGGTGACACAGCAGAAATGCAGAGAGAAAAAAGAATGGATTCTTAGCTATGAGTTTCAAAGACTTAGACTAGAAATAACCCCCAAGGCTGGGGAAAAAATTAGAGAAACAGAGTGGGAGAAGTTGGTGGGGAGGGGGCGGGAGCTGGCCCTGGAGAGACCACATGGGGGAGAGAGGAGTCAGGTCCAGCTCCATCCCGAGGGAACCGTCTGTGGCGGACCCCAGGGAGCTGCGTGGAGTAGAGCACACACTGCAGATGGCCCAGCGTCCTCAAGCCCTCTGTGGCTGGGCTGCTGGCCCCTGAGGTCTTCCCACGGACTGCAGCAGGAGCCCTGCCCACTGACCAGTCAGCTGGCAGGGTGCCCGTCTGTGTTCTTGGGGACTGCCCCCTTTGACACTACAAGACATTTGAACCCCCAAACATAGGGTGGAGTGAGGGCTCAGTGGAGGGCAGAGTGGGGGGAAAAGGCAAGCCCCAGCCCCTCTCCCTGTCCCCAAACTTGGTTGGGACTAAACAGAACCAGCTTGTGAACCATCTGGGGCTGGGAGCGTGGACACTCCCCCTGACAAGATGACAAGGACAGAGAGGAAGGCCGGTGTCAACACAGCGGAGGGGCTCCTGCAGGTGGTCATGGAGGCAGGTTCATCTTTGCACAGACCCAGAGAAGGCAGAACCTGCTCCGCACCCTTATCAGTTACCCTCCCAGCTCTGGAGCTGGACCCATCACAGGACACCTGGTGCCACCTGTCAGCCCCTTTGGGCTCTCAGCAGACCCCTCTCTGAAGAACAGTGCTCTGACGGGTTAACCTTGCCCTTGCGTGTCTGTCAGCTTGCCTTTACTTTGAGGGGCTGAAAGTGCTTCTCCCTCTCGTATAGTATCGCAATCCCATTCCAGTCTGATGGTAGGGAAACTGAGGCCCACCGTGGTCACTAACTGAGCTCCTGTCAGCTCTGTGCTAACGTCCTCCACGTACGCTCCTTGACTTAAGGGACTTCGCTTAACTCTTACGACAATCCTACGTGCCAATGCGGTTCCTCATTCCATTTTATAGTTGGAGCAGCCGAGACTCAGAGAGGTTCAGCAACTTCCCCAAGGCCACAGAGTGGAGTGGGAGAGCTGGGATTCCCACCGAGCGCTCTGACTCCTGGATGTTTTGCCAGTCTCGCAGTTAAACGACTTGTCCAAGGTCACGCTGTAACTCAGGAGTGAGCTGAGACCTCCCCCTTACTCCTAGCCCGTGCTCTCCGGCCTTGCATAAGTCCTCTGCTCTCACTCGCAAAGAGCCAAGAGCCGCATGGGAATTGAACAAGGAGCGGAGAGGAGGGCAGAGCCTGTGCGGAACCCTCCCTCTTGCTCCCTCCCCCATGTCTGTCCAGGTAGCAGGAGGTAGCATGCGGCCCACTCCAGCCCCCCATCCCCTGCCCAGCTGACCCGGGAAAGGGCTCCCACCGCAAACACCCCGCTGTTTACTTGCCCCCGTGGAGGGTGAGAGGCGTCAGGGGGCTTGGAGGGGAGATGCGGCCACACCAGCCATCACCTGGAATACATTACAGCAGCTGTGACTAATTAAACTTTGATTTCCTCAAATTTCCATCTTCTTGGAAATTCCTTCAGAGCCCCACGGTATTCAAGGCTGTGGCAGAAAGTAAATACCAGACCAGCCGCAGGGGCCTCCAGGCGGCCCATTCTCCGTCTCACTCGCTCGTTCCCTTTCTCTCTGCCCTCCTCTGCTTTTCTTCCCGAGGCCTCACAAGAGAATCCCCCTAGATCGTCTCCAAACCACAGCCCCAGAAGCTGATTTGGGGTTTCCACCTAGGTGAAAAAATGCTCCTTCTGTCCTCCTGTGGGGTGGCAAGGATGTGGCGGGAGGGGGCTGCATCCTCCACCCCCATGGGGCGCCTGCAGGCATGAAAACAGCCGTCTGGGTGGCCTGCGTCCTTGGGCTCCCCCCCACCGTGGCTTGCCTCGGGGGTGGAGGTGGGGGTCATCTCAGGTGGCCAGTGTCCTTAGACCCAGAGAGACGCGGCTGGGGCCGGCAGGCAGGAACACGGCTCACAAGAGGCGCAGCGGAGCGGCTGGAGGGGGCTGCTTCTGGGCGTGGGCACATGAGCTCCGTGAGGCATCCAGGTCTTCTGTTTGTCCAGGAGGGCTGGGCTGAGGCTGACGGCCACCATTCACTGAGCATCTATTATGTGCCAAGACCCACTTGGAGGCATTCACGCCCTTTCTCTCCAGTCTTCACAACAGTCCTGTGAGGACTATAAGGCAGTAGTGCCCTGTTTTACAGAGCAGGTCAGAGGTCAGGACGTCCCCTGAGGTCAGAGAGGAGACTGGCTCAAAGCCTCAGAGTAAGAGCTGAGATTAAGACCTGGTCTGTTTGAAGCTAACATCTATGTTTTAACTGACACATCCCAAGGCCTTTACCGCTGGAAGATGCTTTGTTGTCTTCTACCAGAGTAGGGCTTTGGGTGGAGTGGAAGGGAATGACATACCATTTCTTTGGAAGTCTTGATTTTGGTCCATGATTGCTTCTTTTTAAAAGATTAAAGAGAGGAACATCCCTGGTGGTCCAGTAGTTAAGAATCTGCCTTCTAATGCAGGGAGACGCGGGTTCAGTCCCTGGTTTGGAACTAAGATCCTACATGCTGTGGGGCAACTAAGCCCGTGCGCCTCAACTACTGAGCCTGTGCGCTTTGGAACCCACGCCACAACTAGAGAGCCCCTGCGCCACAACGAAAGATCCCACGTGCCACAACTAAGACACGAGGCAGCCAAAAAAAAAAAAATTAGGTATTTGTTGTTAAAAAAAGATTAAAGAGATTTTAAGGTTTTCTTTCTTAATTTAAAGACATCAACAAATACTTGTTTCATATAGAAAAATTGGAACATACGAGTAAGTGAAAGATGAAACATTCATAATCCCACCAACCAGAAATCACCTCTGTTCATCCTGGAGTGTGCTCTTTTGGATCTTGTGTGTGTGTGTGTCTTTCTGTTCATTTGAAAGCTATTCATGGAGCACGTGCAATGGAGATGCCGAAGCGATGAGAGGGAAGCCCATGGACTCCATGACACTGTGTGGTTCAGTCCTGGCCCTACCACTTATTCAATGTGACCTTGGCAAGGTTCTTAACCCCATGTGCCTTGGTTTCTTCATCTGCAAAATGGACGTAATAGCAGCATACAACCCTAAACCTCATAGGGTTGTGACAAGGATCCACAGGGATTATGCATGGAAAGCACTAGCACGATGCCTGGTACGTGGTAAGCTCTCAATAAATGCCAGCTGTTACTCTCTGTGCCAGGCTGTAAGCAAAAAAGGACAGGTCTCTGACTGCATGAGCCCTTGGTCTAGTAGGGGGAGAAAGAGGTTAATCAAGAGCCGAGATCTAAAGGATGCAGAGAAATGAATTAGGCCAGGTTGGGAGGGAAGAGCATTGCAGGAAGCAGGAACAGCATGTGCTGAGGCCTGTGGGTGGAGCGACGTGGCCAGCGTGGGTCGGAAGGAAGGCCAGCGTGACTGGGGTGGAGAGTGAAGGGTGGGTGACAAGAATGGAGAAGTTGGCAGGGCCAGACCCAGAGGCCTCATAGCTGGCATTTGAGGAGTTTTGCATTTATCCTGAGAGTAATGGGGAGCCATTGAAGGGTTTAAAGCAGGGGAGTGTAATGTGATCCGGTTGCTTTTAAAAGATCACTTTGGCTAATAGAGAAGAAGTTGGCTGGGGCAGTCAAGAGTAGAGGCGGGCACAGTATCATCCTTGGACCCTTTAGAAGGCCTTGCTCTCAACCTCCGTGGTCTGTGCCTCTCCCAACAGGGAGACAAGTCTGTGGGCCAAGGGCCCTTGCCCCCCTTCCCCCAGCCTCTACCCACAACCCTCCACCGCAGCAGCCTGATTCCAAGGCTGTAAGGGCCTCTTCCCCCACTGCCAACGTGTGCACCCCTGGGCCTGAGGGTGGCAAAGCAGTGGGTGTGCAAGGGTGTGGCTGCAGTGTCCACACCCTGCCCTTACAGCAGGATGGAGCAGGGGCGGCAAGAGAAGGCAGAGGACAGGGACCCACAGCCCCCATGTGTACTCTCGGAAGGAGTGGGCCTGTATGGGCAACCCAGCATCGCCACCACTCAGGAGAGAAGTGGGCAGACCCAGGAGGTGTTCAGGATGTGAAATCTCTGGGAGTTAGTGAAAGATAGGACAGGGAGATGGAGTTGAGGGGTGGGCTCCTGCCTGCACACCGAGGGGTGCTGGGGGGACCCCATGGAGAGGACTTGGCTTGGGTGGAGGGTAGATTCTGGGTTGCGTTTGCACATGTTAAGGCTGAGGATCTCTTGAGACATTTAAAAGATGTCAGATACGCAATTCGCTTTCTCTCTCTACACACACACACACACTTACATATTTGAAGCTAAAATTCATTTCATGTATGACTGGTCTTCCTGGGATACTGTGCTGGAAGGCTCTGAACCCAAGAAGCTTGATCCCCACTTGAAGATTGTCTTGTTAATTTACCCTTAGTCATTGACACCCTAGTATGAATTAGTGGCTCAGTGCCCTTCCAGTTTGGCTCTTGACTGAAAGAAGTTTCCATCTGGGGTAATCTAGGAACATGGTGCCCTGCCTGCGCTGTCACTGGGGAGGCCCTCATGAAAGGCCGAGGACCAACCTGGTTCATCTTGCTGTCCCTCCTCCATGGGCAGAGAGCCTGTCTGTGGCTCTGGCTCCATGGCTGATGGTCAAACCCCAGCTAAGCTCCTGCAGGCTTCTGGCCCTTACATCTATTCCTGCTTCTCAGCCTAGGGGTGCACGGGCTCTGCATCTATCAGTAGCTCATTCCTAGCTCTCTCAGTTGAGCTGTAGGTACCTTTTCCAAAAGTGTTCTAGGCTGTGAAGGGATCTGCTGGCCACAGCCTACAGCCACATGTGGCTCTGAGCTGGGACCTGGGGCCTCTTTTGTCACCCCAGGCTAGAAGGAAGGCAGCAGCACCCTGACACTTCGCTGTGCCTGGCTCTACTTGTACATCTGGGCCCTTGAGTGAGACCATCAGCAGGGCTGGCCCTGCTGGCACCGCGGCCCAGCAGTCAGGCTGCCAGCTCCCTCTCCCCGCTCCCTGATCAAACAACCACATGTGGGCAGCGGCTGAGCTTCTCCAGCTTCCCAGGGGCAGGGAGCTGGCAGGGTAAATGCAGCCCAGCTGGCCACAGTTATCCCGGAGGCCGATGCGGGCTGCAGGCTCTTGGGGAGTAGGGCTGCCGGCTCACCTTGGCTTCCATCTCTCTTCCCAGGAGGGTTTGGACCTGGAACTAATGGAGGGAACCACAGAGAAGGGGGAAAGGGAGCCCACCTTTCCCATCTCACCAGGTCTGAGGGACAGAGCTGCATCCTGGGTGGGCTCCGAGGTCTTCCTGGTCAGAGAGCCTCAGGCTCTCCAGGTGGGAAAGGACCTTCAGAATCAGGACATGTGAGGCTCAGAGAGGTTGTGACTGGCCCAAGGTCACCCAGCAGCTGAGGTGGTCTCAGACTCACATCGTTTAACACCTGATTTCCTGTGCAGGACTCTCTTCCTATCTCCTTTTCAAGCCCCAAATTTATTCATTTTGTCAACAAATATTTACTGCGTGCTTCCTGTGTGCTCATTCTAGTGTTGGGTGCTATTTCACCCAAAAAGCCCCTGTTCCCAAGGGGTGTACATGTGGGGAGACAGACAACAAGCAATGAACAGAAAAACAGGTAAGGAAATGTGACCAGTATCTGCTCGATAAGTATGTGTTGTATGGATAGCTGTAAAAAATAAAGCAAGGGGGTGTGATGGAGTGTGGGGGATGTTATAGATCAAGAGTTTGTGTCTCCCAAATCCATGTGTTGAAATCCCAACCCCCAACGTGATGGTATTAGGAGGTGAGGAATTTAAATGAGAGGTAGGTAGGTCGTGAGGGTGGAGCCCACATGAATGGGATTTGTGCCCTTATAAAGAAGCCCCAGAGAGCTCTCTAGTCCTCTTTCCACCATGTGAAGATACAGTGAGAAGCTGTCAGTCTGCAACTTGGATGAGGGGCTTTGCCAAGAACCTGGCCATGCTAGCAGCCCAATCTCAGACTTCCAGCCTCTAGAACTGTGAGAAAAACATCTCTGTTGTTTATAAGACACCCAGTCTATGGTAATTTGTTATATCAGCCCAAACTGATGCAGAGGGCCACCCTGAGCTGGTAGAGGAAGTATTCTTAGTAGAGAGGACATTTGAGAAACAACAGGATGGAATCAGTCATGCGAAGATTTGGGGCAAAAGTATTCCACAAAATGTCATAGTAAGTGCAAAGGCCCTGAGGTTGGAATGAGGTCACTGAAGCTGGAGCAGAGTGAATGGGAGGCAGGCTTGGGGGAATGAATTCAGAGGAAGATGGAGGTCAGATCAGGCAGGTCTTGGTAAGGAGATGGCAGGATGATCTCAGAGGGACCCCATAGCTCCTCAGCTCCAAGCAGACCCCCCAGTGGATGAGGCCCCTGGAGGAATTCAAGCCTCCACAACTTAGAGCAACTTCTTTCCTGTCCTGTTCTTTGGAAAAGAGGAAGGCACCCTGGTGTGTCAAAGTGCCAGGGCCTGGGAATGTGGGGACCAGAGTTCTGGTCTGACTGGTTGTGTGACCTTGAGCCAGTCTCCTCTCCTCACTTGGCCTTAATATTATCAGCTGTGGAGCAAGAGAATTGGACCATTGAGCTCTCAGTTCTGAGGATGGATGTGGAGGAGAGGAGACAGGAGGAAAGGAGACCAAGCAAAGGTCAGAGTGACTAAATGGGTGTCTGTTTGGGCTTGCAACTGATTGCATCCAAAGCCACCCAGGTGGTTATCAAGATGAGGAAGTTTGAGCCTATTTGTGATAGTAATGGCCTCACTACCCTCAATTCCTTAGGGCTGGGAATGGAAGACCCTTGCAGTACAGGCTGATGGACAGCAGAGGGCATCAACTGAATGGCTAGGAATCCCAGGAAGGAGGAAGTAGTTGATCTGGGGTTGGTACATGATGGTTGGTGGCTACCAAAGATTTTTCTCTTAATAACCAGTGGTGACTGGAATGTGTCCACTTGGATTTATTTAACAAAGATTCACTCTATGCTGAGCTCTGTTCTAGGTCTCAGGGAAGTAGAGAATGATCTTAGGAATAGGAATTAGCTTTCATCTCAAATGTTGGTTTACTTTGATTGGAGCACCATGCCTGGAGCAAGTGTTAAGAAAAATTCAGAGGCCGCATCCTGATTAAGGAGGATAGAATACTGGGACTGATTAGCAATGTCTGTTAGGGTGAGGTTGGGGAGGGGCTGCACGAGTGTCAGGTATTTGCTGTCTCTTCTCTAATGCAACCTCACTATTGGACAATTGGGTAAATTGAGACTCAGAGATGCCAAGTTTATGTGTACAAGGTCATGAAGCTGGCAAGTGACAGAGTTAAGACAATGTACATTGTGTGGTTGAGTTGGCTAGCCATATCTCTGGGCCTGAAGAAATTGCATCTCCGGGCCTGCAGGGACTCTCTGGACATTGGTGCTATCACCAGTGACCATTGTGGTAACCAGGATGCTTGATGGTGGGGGAGGGCTCTAGATGTATTTCCAATTGGGGTCATGCAATGATATTGGGTACTTAGAGGGCCAAGCTGGTGGCCAGGGGGGCAGGCTGGACCATTCCAGATCCCATAATAAGGGCCAAAGAGCAGCCAAGCAGTGGCAGAGCTCAGGCCTGACCCAGGCCATTGGACTGGGGAGCCCACGTTCATTCCACGGTGCCCCATGCCTCCTGACTTTCCATTGACTTCAGATGGGTGGAGGGTACCGTGCTGGGCCCTCTAGGGGGCAGGGGGGGTATGCCGGTGCCTGAGCCAGAGTTCCTATGTAAGGCATTTACTGCTTATTGGTGGGGACGAGGGTGGGACCGTGTAACACAAACACAAAGCAGGAGGAAAAAGAGTTCATCAGAGGCGCCAGCAGCAGTGGGAGATGGGAGGGTAGTCAATTCTCATCAGGGGAGGCCTGGGGAGAGAGCTCATGAAGGAGGTGCTTAAATGTTAAATGTTAAAATAAGTCATATTTATTGCAATTTGGAAGATTGCAATAAAACAGAAAAAATAAAATTACAAAAAGCCTGTAATCAATCTCATTACACAGTAATAATTACTATCAACATCTTAATCATGTACTTACATATAAATACATGCTGTATATGTTTGAATTTTCTTCTTCATTATTTAGGGCAGTGGTTCTCAAAGCGTGATCCTTGACCGGCAGCATCAGCTTCACCTGGGAACTTGCTAGAAATGCAAATTCTTGCCCCCCAACCCCGCTACTGAATCGGAGGCTCTAGTGAGCGGGGGCCCAGCCGTCTGTTTTATCACATCCTGCAGGTGATTCTGATGCTTTCAAGTTTGAGAAGCACTGACTTGGTGTATTGTGTACAACTTTCCATTGTCATTAATTATTCTTTGACAATCGTTAGTTCTCCAAAGCAATGATTGTCTTGTGTGCACGTGTGTCCATGGGTGCCTCAGGGCTTGTTTCGGGGAGTGGTGCCCTTAGAGCTGGGCCAGTGGCAGGAGGCCGGGGCGGGTGGGGTGGGGGAGGTTTGCTGTGGGCAGGGCCGGGAAGGGAAGAGGCCGAAACTGGAGGCCGTCTCTGGTTTGGGACTGCGTGTAGACAGGAGGGCTCAGAGCCCTCCCTCCCCTTCACCCCCTCCCTGGAGTGGCCCTAGCAGAGCAGGAAGCAAGTGGTGAACATGTCAACATCAATTGGAAGGGACTTTGGCAAAAAGAGTCCAGATTTCCTGGAGCCAGTGGTCCGTGCCGCGAAGCAGAGGGAAGCCACGCTCTGCCAGGCACAGACCCAGCAGAAAGAAGTAGCTAATAAAATGGCTTCGCTGCACATCCCTGCCAGCCTTGGCTTTGGTTTGTTTTTGTTTTCTTTCTTCCCCCCTCTTTGTGTGTGGATGGATGCACTGGTCTGTCCTGGGATGTCCTGCCTGCCTGAACTGCCAACGTAATTCAACCGTTGTCCTCTTTCCTGATGTAGCCTTACAATTTCAAATTTGGGTCTCCATAGATCCTCCCTGGACCTCCACCTTTAACAGCTCTCTCCCAGATGCCCGGCCCCAGTCCTCAGAGAGTTCTCAAGGCCTCGCCACTCACCTTTTCTCTCTGGCTCAGCTCTAGGTGAGGCAGGTACAGACAGGTGATGCTAGAGATGAAGGGGCAGCTCCCACCAACCCAAATTAATTGGGATGATGTGTGAACGGACAAGGAGTCATCTGTGAGCTGTGCCAACACCCCAACCCCCAAAAGGCTCGGTGGAGGGGGAGGGGCTCCCGAGCTCCAGGAGGCTGTTAATCTCCCCTTGAGCCCCTGGGCACTGAAGAGGGGCTGGGCTTTGGACGGGGGAACTGCAGAGAAGGCCAAGGCGGAGGCAGCCGATGTCTGTGACTGGGAAGTGTTGGCTGGGGCCCTGGTCGGGTTGCAGCCCAGGCCGGCTCGCTGATCCTGCCATTCTGTTGCTCAGGAAACTTGCTGTGGCTTCCCAGGCCTATGAAAGTTCCAGAGTCCTAGCCTGGGGTCAAGGACCCACCTTTCTATGGCCCCAGATCTCTCCAGCTGTACCCCCTAGGATAGTGCCCGATAAATACTGGCTGGATGAATAAACAAATACTGTGCACTCCACCCAGGCAGCTCACCCTTTACATTAGCCTTGAAATGCACGTTGTGTTTTCCTGTGTCCTCCTCTCCACTGACTCACTCTCTGCCAGTGCCTCGGCCTGGCCTACAGTGGGCGCTCCATAAAGGTTTGAAAAGGAAAGTTTGAACGTATGAATGAATGAAAAGTTGGGATTATGTTCCAGATGCCCTACGAAGTCATCTCTGCCCCCCCTTCTGTCTTCTTTTTTTAAAAAAACTATTCACTGATGACTCCCCAATTTTTTTTTAAATGCATAGTTTAAAATTTTTTTTTATTACTGATATTTTAAGTAATTTTATTTATTTATTTATTTATTTATTGTCTGCGTTGGGTCTTTGTTGCTGCACACGGGTTTTCTCTCTAGTTGCGGCGAGCGGGGGCTACTCTTCGTTGAGGTGCAGGGGCTTCTCATTGCGGTGGCTTCTCTTGTTGCAGAGCACGGGCTCTAGGCACGCGTGCTTCAGTAGTTGTGGCTCGCGGGCTCTAGGCATGCGGGCTTCAGTAGTAGTGGCGCACAGGCTTAGTTGGTCTGTGGCACGTGGGATCTTCCCGGACCAGGGCTCAAACCCGTGTCCCCTGCATTGGCAGGTGGATTCTTAACCACTGCGCCACCAGGGAAGTCCCCCCTTCTGTCTTCTGTGTGATCTGTCTTGTGTGCTGGTTGCCTCTCACGGCCCATGCGGCCTCGTTTCCACCTGTACCCTATGCTCTGTGTGTGTGTTGAGGTGGGGTGGTTCCTTATACCCCCACAGGGTCCAAGGCTGTGCCTGGCTCAGGCCAAGGTCAGGACAGGGAGAAGGAGAAGGACCATCCTGATGCAGCCCACTCCTGATGGGCCTGACTCAGTCTGTAAGTCACAGATTCCTCCTCATCTAAACTGGGGTGAGAATGTCCTTTTTTGTGTTGTGAATATTTATCAACAAAATTTACTCATCCTGATTCCAGAAAGGATGATCAGAACAGACATGTAGCCAGTAGAAACATTAATTCAAGGTCAAAAGAACAAGAGCAGTGAATGGAGCTGAGGAGGTAGTTGTACCAGAAAATCTGGCTGAACCCCAAATTTGTCTCTGAGCTTCCTGGCCATTTCACAGGTGTGTAAACCAAAACCCAGAGAGAGAGGAAGGGGTTTGCCCCAAGCCACAATACTAACAAATACCATGTGCTATACACCATTTCATTGAAACCTCATAAGAGCCCTACCAGGCAACTACTGCTAAATCCCCACTTCACAGATGGGGAAACTGAGGCACAAAGAGGTCAAGTAATTTGCCAAGGCCACACACCTGAGTTTCAAACCCAGGCAGTCTGGCTATGGAGGCTGGGTCTTAGCCACTGCCCTATCCTGCCGCTCTCTAAGCAAGAAGAAGAAAGAAAGGAAAAATGCTGAGGACCCACCCATTTCTGAATATTTTTTGGAGTCTCTGATGGATTCAGCACATTCGCAGGGAACAGCGACGGGCTCTCTCCAGGGTTCCAGCTAAAGTGTGGCTGCCTGACAGTGGCTCAGTATGTTTTTCCTCTCAAGTAACTTCCGCGTGGTAGCCAGAGCCTTAACTCAGCGTTGATGGTGGCATTTTAGGCATCGAGTGGGGGAGAATACTTTAGGCTCGTCCAGCTGCCCCTGTGGAGGAGGTTTCCTCCACTGGGAAACTTTTCTCCAATCTTTTTTTGTCTTTCTGTTCTTCTTATTGGGTAATTTCTATTGATCCAGCTTCAGGTTCACTGACCCCTTCTTCTTCCATTTCCAATCTGCTGTTAAGCCCGTCTAGTGAATTTTTCATTTCCATTATTGTACTTTTCAGTTGTAGAACTTCTATTTGATTCTTTTAAAATTAGTTTCAATCCCTCTGCTGAGTCTGGGTTTCATTTACCTGCTTCTTTGCACATCTGATAATTTTTTTAAAATTTATTTATTATTTATTTATTATTTATTTTTGGCTGTGTTGGGTCTTCATTTCTGTGCGAGTGCTTTCTCTAGTTGCGGCAAGCGGGGGCCACTCTTCATCGCGATGCGCGGGCCTCTCACTATCGCGGCCTCTCTTGTTGCAGAGCATAGGCTCCAGACGCGCAGGCTCAGTAGTTGTGGCTCACAGGCCTAGTTGCTCTGCGGCATGTGGGATCTTCCTAGACTAGGGCTCGAACCCGTGTCCCCTGCATTGGCAGGCAGATTCTCAACCACTGCGCCACCAGGGAAGCCCCACATCTGATAATTTTTGACTATATACTATGGATTGTTCTTTGTGGAGAATCTGTATTCTTTTATCTTCCTCTGAAGGTTGTTGATTTGTGTTCGATTAGGTAGTTCAATAACTGGCCTGTCACCTTGAACTTGTGTGAGTTTGGTTTTATACCTTGTTAGGACAAACCTGAAGAAGTTCAAGTTTTTTTCCAAGCCCCTCTAACATGCTGGGACTCAGCCTCCCAATACTTTCTTCCCTGTGGCTTTTAGCCAGGCTGTTTCAGGTTTTGGCAGAGAGGTTCTAGAATAGCCTCACTCAAGGGCAGGGCTTCTCAGCCTTGGCACTACTGACATTTGGGGCTGTCAGTTCTCTGTCGTGTGGGCTGTTCTGTACCTTGTGGGATGCTTAGCAGCCTCACTGACCTCTACCTACGGGATGCCAATAGCATCCCCCACAGTCATGACCATTAAAAATGTCTCTAGACGTTGCCAAATGTCCTCTGGGGAAGGCGGCAAAATCACTCCTGGTTAAGAACCATTGCTCTAAGGGGTGGTCTTCCTTCCAGATATTTGGAAAGAACCTCCCGTGATCAAAGTGCCTCAAATACAGATTTTGACCTTCTCCTCAAATGAGGTTACACACCCATCACAAAGGGTCCTTGACCAGGCTGAGAGAAGAGCCCATTTCCTATTTTTGCACCTCACTGCTGGAGTAAGCTACAAATTCATATGCGTTAAAATACATCCAGGAGCAGTCTTGGAAATTTCACAAATTGCAATATAATTTCTAGGGTGTTAAGTTCACTAAATGGAAATACTGTAAATAGACCTTAATATTTGCACCTTTTCGTTGGCATTTCCCCCACTTTTTAATAAGATTATCCTCCCAAGATAGAAATGACTGGGACCTTGTTGTCTGTGAGGCTCAGTACATACCCTCTCCCTGGTCTCCCTGGTCTGTTTTCCACATGTTCTGCTGACGGTTTCTTGCTGCCTTTCTTACGAGGTGTCTCTATGCCTCCCTTTCTTCTCACAGCCTCTCTCGTCTTTCCTACGGGAAGAGCCCATGGCCCAGTGTTAGGTGAGGTTCCCTGTGAGGGATGGGGGTGGGGTCTCTGGTGAGCTTGTGGGGAACATTCTTCAGATCTGCTCTGGGCTGAGATGTCAGCAGAAACCTTAGAGGAAGAAGGACGTAGTTTGGCTGCTGTCTATACCCTGTTGGGGTTTTACACAAACCACACTGATTTTTCTCTACGTGGTTTCTTGACAATGTAGATATCAAAAAATGGTTAAAAAGAAATGGCAGCCCAAGATAGGTAAGGACACTTCAGGACAATACTAGGCTTCTTTACATGAATTCAGACCTTCTAGACTTAAAGAACATCCAAAGTGACCCCATAACAGCCATTGTCACCCCTGAGGAGTGATAACTAAGGAGGCCTTGGAAGGCTAGCAGTGGGGAGATGAAGCCTTTTGTATCATTTTCAAAAAAGAGAAATATGCAGATTCTGGGAAATCATTGACCAACCATGAGGCCCTGCCTTGCGCTGTTGTAGTGTTCCAGAACAGACCAGTCAGCAGCTGCCGAAAGTGACATCTGCTGGGAGAAAAGTTTTGCCAAACAGACCTGATTTTCCTTTTGATCTGATGAGAGGCTAGGTGTTGGCAAGAGCAGGTAGAGCGTGACTGAGCCACCTCCCCAAAGACTGTGCCCGGAGGGTACGTCTCACTCTTGGATCCTAAAGCTCTCGCCATTCCCCAGTTTGAGTTAGTTCCTTGAACTACCCTGAGCCTTCCTCTCACTTCTGGTGACTCTGGGCCTTCATCCCTGTTTGTTCCGTCCCCTTGGAATAGTCATCCCCTCAATGGTTTCCCAGGCAACTCCTCATTCCTCTGACTCAGTTTAAACATCACTCCTCCAGGGAGGCCTTGACTCTGCACATCTTCCTTCTTTTTTGTTA
This sequence comes from Balaenoptera acutorostrata, assembly GCF_949987535.1. NCBI lineage: Eukaryota > Metazoa > Chordata > Mammalia > Artiodactyla > Balaenopteridae > Balaenoptera > Balaenoptera acutorostrata. Next base: position 19,863,207 of record NC_080064.1, on the reverse strand, counting down.
AGATTCAGCTCCTTGGCGAGGATTGGTTCCATGACCATCCCAACTGGAAGCTCGAGTGTCTGTTTCATATGTCACTGTGTGTGGAGGGCAGGTAGCAGGTGCATGTTGACTATCTGTGGAATCAATAAATGGAAGTCTTTAGAGCTGATGTTGGCCTGTGTCCTGAGAAGTGGTTGAAGGACCTGGGGATAGTTAACTGGAAAAGAGGAGGTGCAGAGGAAGTCTGCCATTTAGAAGACAGGCTCTATAGTTATAGATGATGTTACAAAGGGCAAACCAGGACCCACAGGTAGAAGTCAGAGGGAAGCAGGTTTTGCTTACTCTAAGTGAAACCTCTTTGTGCCAGAGACTGCTGGTTGCCTACTCCTCCTTGAGTAACAGAATGACAGTTTTACCAGGGCACCTCTGTGTCATTAAAAGATCACATTTTCCAGTCTATCTTGCAGCTAGGTGTGACCATGTGACTAAATTTGTGGCCTGATGGAAGTTGTTGGGTGGGACTTTTGGGAAAGGTCTTAAATGGGGTTCAGACAGCTGGCACATGCCATTCTTACCCTTTCCCTCCTTCCTTATTTGCATCTGGAATGCAGACCTGATGGCTGGAGCACCAGCAGCCATTTTGGAGCATTAGAAAACCATGAGGATGCCATGTACTAAGAAAAGTGGAGGAGAAAGATAGAATGATCTGACGATATTAAGATCATTGCAGGGCTTCCCTGGTGGCGCAGTGGTTGAGAATCTGCCTGCTAATGCAGGAGACACGGGTTCGAGCCCTGGTCTGGGAAGATCCCACATGCCACGGAGCAGCTGGGCCCGTGAGCCACAGCTGCTGAGCCTGCGCGTCTGGAGCCTGTGCCCCGCAACGGGAGGGGCCGCGATAGTGAAAGGCCCGCGCACCGCGATGAAGAGCGGTCCCCGCACCGCGATGAAGAGTGGCCCCCACTTGCCGCAACTAGAGAAAGCCCTCGCACGAACCGAAGACCCAGCACAGCCAAAAATAAATAAATAAATAAATAAATAAATAAATAAATAAATAAATAAAATTTAAAAAAAAAAAAAAAAAAAAAAAAAAAAAAAAAAAAAAGATCATTGCAGAACTACCACACCCACTCCAGTTCTTCCTGACTTACATGAGAAATAAACCTTTAAGTCATTGTTATTGGATTTTTCAATATATAGTCAAACCCAGTCTTTTTTCTTTTTTTTAAATTTAATTTTATTTATTTATTTATGGCTGTGTTGGGTCTTCGTTTCTGTGCGAGGGCTTTCTCTAGTTGCGGCAAGTGGGGGCCACTCCTCATCGCAGTGCGCGGGCCTCTCACTATCGTGGCCTCTCTTGTTGCGGAGCACAGGCTCCAGACGCGCAGGCTCAGCAATTGTGGCTCACGGGCCTAGTCGCTCCACGGCATGTGGGATCTTCCCAGACCAGGGCTCGAACCCGTGTCCCCTGCATTGGTAGGCAGATTCTCAACCACTGCGCCACCAGGGAAGCCCTCAAACCCAGTCTTAACTGACACATCAGATGTTTCCTTCCTCCCTTTATGAAGATCTCCATCCTCTGGTGCATTTAGGGAAGAAACCATTTGATCTCACTCATCTTGCATCCCCTGTGCTGTGGCTTTAGACATCCCTACCACCACCTGCTCCTGACCCTCTTCTCTTGTCACCCTCTTTGCCCCACACTGGACACCAGTCTTCTGCCTTTATCCTCCCAAAGCACCCCTAGCACAAACTTGTTGTGCATAGTAGGTATTTCCTGAAGGTTGGGGGACAGCAGTGGGTAATTTCATCAAAGAGCAGGGACGAATTTCAAAATCAATGTCAGACATCACGTTTCTAGAAATATCTTGGCCACACCCTACCAGCAGAGTTTTCTTGCTGGCAGTATCCTTCCTTTGACTCCCAGTCAAAGAAACTGTTTCTCCTGTTTCTCTCTCGCCTTCCCCAGCTGCTAGCCAATGGTCCCAAGTTCTAGTTTCTTTCTTATGCAGAGCAGTGGGGGCCCTAAGCCTCCTCTGTACAGAGCCACTCTCTCCTGGTCTCCATCCATTACATGAAATTATACTTTTTCTTTATCTTGGATCAAATTCTTAGATAGGGTGTATTCCCTCTGATCAAAGTGAACGCTGGGGCTGGCGGGTTGGGGGCTGCTTCTTTTCAGACTTATAGAATCAGCATCTCCCAGGTGGGGCCCAGGAATCCTTATTTTTTAATAAGCTCCCCAGGGCAGTAACTGAGGCCCAGAGAAGAGAAACAACTAGCTGAAGGTCACACAGCTGGCGACCAGCAAAACCTGAAGTAGATCTCAGGTCTGCCAGGACCCTTAAACTACTCTGGGCCGTAGCCTGGACCCTGAGTGAGATCCCAGCATGTCTGGGATCCACTTCCTCAAGGACCAAGGCCTTCTGGCTGACTCTACAGCACACACACAGCTTTTTGAATTTTAGCCTGGGAGCATCAAAGAGAAACCCAGAAGCTCATGTGGGTGCCCTCAGCGTCTGCAATCCACAGGCTCTTTGGGGACGGAGGGTACGTGGAGGTCACCCCTTGCCCAGAGGATAAACTGAAGCGCAGGGAGAGAAAGCAACTAGCTTTATCATCCTTTGCAATGTGCTTCATTTTGAAAGGTGGATGCTGCAGCTGTCTGTAAACTAAGCAGGAGGGAGAGTATATTCTGTTAGTGTTTCTGTTCATATGAAGGAAAAAAACCTGAAGGAAAGTTGAAGCTAACTGCACACAGAAAATAATGGAAGTGTATTTCCATTTTGTTCCAGCTTATCTCTGGTGGTAGAGGTACAGCGGTTTTGGTTTTTCTTTGTTTTCTGTATTACTAATAATAAGTTATATTTGAATTTAGGGTCAAGGGGAAAAAATCATCTCCTGGGCCAACAGAGATACTGGGGGATTCGTGATTCAGATATTTCCTGTGGCATCTCCGGCTTTGTGGCTGGGATTGGTGGCCACCCCTCTGCCCCTGGGGCAGGTGGGCCAGTCAGGTCCCTGTCTGTCTCCTGGAGAACCAAGGAGGCCCCGCCCCTCAGGAACACTGGTACTTCCTGGCCCTCTGTGCTGACACTCAGGAATGGGGTTGTAGGGAGTTTGTTTATTGGATTTGGGCACAGACCATCTGGACATTTGAATCTAAGCATGCCCAGTGTGGACAGACACGTTTCTGATTATGGGCGGATAGAAGGGGAGCTGGATCTGGCTCGGAAAAACCTGCGAGCGGTGGACTACCCACAGCTAGAGCAGGGGACGGCTCCATCCCGCAGGTGTGTGTGGCCTTATGGTCACTCCCGCTTAAAGTCCTGGGCTAATTCTCCCCTCCCCATGCTTTCACAGGAGGAGTCAACATGGATATCCCTCTGTAGGTTAAAGGGTTGGGGGCGGGGCTGGGTTTCTGTTTGTGTCTGTGCAACTTTGGGAAAGCCACTTAACCTCTCTGGGCCTCAGATTCTTCACCCACAAAGCCATGGAACAGAGGAAACGGACGGCTGAGTTTGCTTCCAGAGCTGACATCCTGGGAGTCGACTGGCCTCGGGTGGGCTGTGTTCTTAGCTGGAGCCCCCGGGAAATGCAGGCGCATTTCTGAGCGGAATCACGTCTATCCCGATGGATGGATGGGCCCTTGATGGGAGATGAGGGAGGGATGGGACCCCAGCTGTGATGGCAGTCGAACCTTTTAATCATGGCTCTTTGGTGTGGCAGAGGGTGGGGATGGGGCAGGGCTCCGTGGATAAGCTCAGGCACTTGTGATCCCCAGAATGCTGACTGATTTGAAAGACTGAATTTCAGAGCTCAGGTTTGGGCACAGCATTGAATCCTACTCACAAGGCGTGACCGGGGGCTGTGAGCAAGTCACTTCCCCTCTCTGGGTCTCACCCCTCTTCCGTTCAAAGGGCTGAATTTTTAGGTCTCTTAAGGTCTCTCCAAGCTCTGCCACGCACGGGCCCCCCATGTGGCACTGACCAAACAACCACCGTAGCCTTCACGGCTGCCGTCTTCCGAGAAGGAGTGGCGTGCCAGACACCTCGCACCTGCCTGGCCTCGGGGCCCATTTTCAGCGCTCAGAGAGGTGAAGTCACTCGCCAAGATTGCACAGCTAATTGGAGGCAGAGCTGGGACTCAAACCCTGGTCTCCTGTTCCCAGAGCCTGCGTTTTTACCTCTCTGCTGTCCTCTGCCCTGTGCTGTCACCTCCCACCCTCCGAGCGCCCTCTTCTCTCCCTCTTCATTCCCTTTGCCCCTCCCTCCTGCCTCTGTCTACCCCACCAGGCCCCCCACCCCCGCCAGCAATCCAGCCTGGCTCTGCCAGAGTCGCAGTCATCCGCTGGATGGAAAGATGCTCTGGGCCACAGCGCTCGCTCTGCCCGCCCAGCGGCAGCCCTGCCTGCCCCAGGGCCTTTCTGGCTTGCAACCAGTTGCTGCAGAGAAACCCTGAGCTCGATTTTTCTGACCACCTGATGGCCACCACTCCCTCCACTTAATAAATTGCACAGGAGCAATGGGTGGTCGACGACAAAGGCCTGCACAGACTGAGCTGGAAATTAAAAGTGGTGTCCGAGAGTCGGTTTGAATGCAGCAACAGGAACCATGAATATTTTACAAGAAACCGGAATTATTAATGTTTCAATAAAAACAAAACCCCAGTGTCCATGTGAAGATTACATGTGACTTAAAGCCTTCAGAAAACCACTGTGGTTCTCCTTCCCTCTCTCTTAAACCACTCAGCACGGCGGCGCTTAAACCGTCCCCATCTCGCCAACCCTCAACCCACCGGCTCTAAATGGCGGTGGGCAGGGCTGCATCCGCCCGGCAGCCCTGATCATTAGTGCGGCCCCCACCTTCCTTCGGAGGACGGACGACCAGAGAAATATTTCTGGAAGACTATTTACGAACTTCCCCATAATCATCAATCATACAGTTAAGAAGGAATGGAGCAAGATTTCTTACCTCAAGGAGCCTCTAATGCAAAAAAGCTATTTACTGGGCACGGACGGGGCCTGCGATTCTGATGCCATTACTATAGAATACATAATAGCATCAATAATTAAGTATAAATTGGATTTAATATTTTATGCTGGCGACATGTAATTTACACTCTACCCGAGAAATCAAAGGTCATGTCTGAAATAAATGAGCGTGGGGTCGGGCCTCCAGTGGAATTAGCACACTTCCCCACTCCTGGCAGCTGGAGCCCATGGGGAGGGTAGCCGGGAGTGAGGGGAGAGTTGGGGTCTGGCAGCCTCGGGGAGACGCTGGTCTCCGGAGTGCGGAGTGCAGCTCTTTAAAAGAGGCCCCAGGCCTCCCTGGGGTGAGCGGATGCTTGTGGAGGCTCTGGGAGGGGGGAACTTGGAGAGGCCAAACCAGAGGCAAGTCCGCCTCTGAGACAGAAGGGCAAGGCGAGGTTGTGGTGCTGAAGCGCTGGCAGGGTTCTGAGGGGACACTGGGGCCCAGGGAGAGGAAAGGCTCTCCTGGAGTCACACAGGGACTCAGTGGCAGGTTCAGAAGAGGACCCAGGGCTCCCGACTCCAACCTTGGTCAGCTCTGCTCTGACAGGTGCGGTGGCGGATTGTCACCCCAGACCTCGGGGTTGTCTGCTCGCCCGCTGGAGGGACTGCCCCTGGCCTGGGCTGGCTCCTGGCTCTGTCCTGTATGCTTCTCAGAACTGTTCCGCCCTGGCTGGAGGGTGGGGGGAGGCTTGGTCTCCAACGGGGAGGTTTGGGCTCAGGCCAGCGTCGTGGTGAAGTGCTGGGGTCTGGATAGGCAAGGACGTGCCTTGCACGTCCTGTTTGGCATTAACGAGCGGAGCATGTGCGTTCACTCAGCCTTCCACAGCTCCCCACACCCCCAGGAGAAAGCCTAGACTCCTCTTCTTGCTGTACAAAGCCCTGCACCATCCGGCCCGGCTCACCTCTTCCTCCCCCTCTCCTGCCTCAGCTCCTCCTGCATGCACCCCAAGCTCCAGCTACACCAAACCCGGCAACGCCCGCTGGGGACCATGCTCCGCTCACGCCAGGCCTTTGCCCGGGCCGTTCCCTCTGCCTGGGACACCCTTCCCTAGATCCTCACCTGGCTCCCACTCAGTTCGCTCCGGTCTCTGCTCAAGGCTCTTTCCCCAGCAGCCCCTGCCCATCCTCCCCACCCCCTCGCCCCCATCCACCGTGCCCTGCTTCATCTTCCCTGTGCTATCAATGCCTGCCGTTTTATCACCCTGCAGGGTCATTGAAGGTCTCCCTCATTAGAATGTCAGCCCTGGGAACCTCATCCCGTCTGTTCACTGCAATTTCCACAGTGCCTAGAATAGAACTGGGCTCATAGTATGTGCTCAATTAATACTTGTTGACTAAAAGAATAAAAGAAACTGGTTAACTCCAAGTCATCTTCTATGTCTTTGTGTAGCCATCACCTCCTCCAGGGAAGTCTGACCCACTCTCCTGGTCCCCCACCCTGACAATCCCCCCACCCCACTATGCTGAGTCAGGTGCTTCCTCAGTACCCACAGGATCATATCCTAGCACTGATTTGGGGGTTACACCCATCTGTTTTTTTGTCTGTCTCCCCCACATGTCCTGGCCTCTGAGGCCTCCTCAGTGCCCAGTGCAGGGTCTGCATACAATAGGAGCTCAGTAAGTGAATGCTGGGTAGATGCTGAATGTGCTGGGCCGTAGTCCTGTGGGGTGATGGTGGGCATGGGAGGCAGACAGGGATGGGGAGGGATCTGGCCCAAGCCCTGAACTCTGGACTCTGGGGGCTTCTAGAAGCTGCTAAGGCTGTCTCAGGAGGTGGCCCCAGCCAAGAGGCAGGGGTGGGGACCAGAAAGCAGACCCCTCCCTCCTCCACCCACCACACCTCAAGTGCACAGTTTGGGCAGGGAGGTGGTAGGGGCCCAGGAGAGGGGCTCTGTTTCCTCATCTGTCCTGGCAGGTTAGACTGGGTGGGCCATGCTATGGACAGAATGTTGCTTTCCCCCTCAAATTCATATGTTGAAATCCTAACCCAAAGATGATGGTATTAGAAGGTGGCACTTTGGGACTGAAGTAGGAGGGTGGAGGCCTCATGAATGGGATTAGGGCTCTTACAAAAGAGGCTCCAGAGAGACCCCTAGTCCCTTCCACCATGTGATGACGCAGCCAGCAGGCACCGCCATGAACCAGGAAGAGGTCCCGCTCCTCTTGGTACAAGCATGCGGGTACCTTGACCTTGGACTGTCCAGCCTCCAGAACTGTGAGAAATAAATTTCTGTTGTTTAGAAGCCACGCAGTCTGTGATATTTTGTTACAGCAGACCAAACAGACTAAGACAGACCCCAAAGCCTTTCCAGTTTGGAAATGCCTGGTTGTCTGTGACCTGGGGGTGGGAGTGGGTCTTAGGAACAACTGATGTTTGTTGGAATTAATATGGAATTTTTAGAGTATTATCTCATTTAATCCCCACACAGTCCCATGAGGCAGGCACTGTTATTCTCCCCTTTTACAGACAAGGAAACTGAGGCACAGAGAGCATAGTGGCGTGCCCAAGCTCACATGCAGCCAGTCTGCAGTAGAGTCAGAACTTGAACTAGGTTGACTGGCTCTAGAGTCTAGACTCCAAACACCACTGTCCTACCTGATGGCTGATGTTAGTCCTGGAATGTCAGCCTGGGATTGGGATGGGGGTGGGTGTTTGGTCTGAGTCCTTGCTGAGGAGTATGGAGTGGCCGGGAAGGAGGCCCCTGAAATTCAGAGGGAGCCTGAACTAAGGGGAGCAGGTGCTCTTCAGCACACAAGGGGCCAGGGCAGCATCTTTGTTGTTGCCCTTTCACCCTCCCCACCCACAAACGTAGACTAGACTGAGAACGAGCCACCTACTTGCTGTGTGAGCTTGGGCAGGTCACCTTCCCTCTCTGGGCCCTGGAAGCCTCATTTGAGGCAGTGAATATGAGCTCGAAGCCTCCTTCCAGCTTTATCAGCCTGAGGTGCTGTGGGTCTGTCTCTGCTCTCTCCCTCTCCTTCCTCCCCCTGGCTCCTGCCAGGGACTCCCGTTAGCTGAGCCCAATGGGAAGCCACAGGGCTCAGGGGTGTGTTGATGTCACCCGTGCGCGTCAGCCTCGCAGGCCCAGAGCAGGGCAGAGAAGGCAGAAACAGGACCTGGAGGGGTGATCAGAAGAGACAGCACAGCTGGTGGTAAATGTCTGTCTAAGTGAATTAACCAGAAGGAAGGCACGGGAGTTTCTTCGCCAGGAGCCTCCAACAGGTGTGTTCACTGGAGCTAGCTCAGCCAGGTGTGCACTTCTGCCTGGTGGAGGCTTTGTGTGCCTGGGGAGAGGGCTCCGTCCCAAGGGAATGGGGATGGATTGGTCAGGGGACACGGGGGCTGAGTTTGCCACCCTATGGTCCCTGATCCTGTCTGGAGTCCAGACCACTGGCCAGACCTTCAACAAGCTGTCAGGCTGGCCTTGGTCACTGAACGTCCTCCTTTGAAAGCAGACACCATCACATCTTCACTCCTGTTATCATCGAAGCACGGTACCTGTATTTTCTCTATTCCGCACAACCACCCTACACCTGTAACCCATTTCACAGATGAGGATTCTGAGGCTCAGAGAGGTGAAGAAAGCTGCCCAAAGAGACACGGCTAACGAGAGGCAGAATCAGGATGGGGCCTAGGCCTGGGTGCTCTTCATGGTCCATTCTGCTTCCCTCGTCAGCCCACCCCAGGAGAGAGAGAGAGGAGGCAGCCAGAGGAGGGGTCGCCAGTGGGATCTGCCTCAAATCCTGGACCTCCTCACACTGGCTGTGCAGCCTTGGGCAAATCATTCACCCTCTCTGAGCTTCTGTTTCCTCATCTGTAAAACACAGCTCAAGATATCTAACTGGCAGGGATGTTTTGAGTGATATAGATAGGAGGGGACATCAGACCCGGGCAAGCGGTGGAGCTCAGGACACGGGTTTCCTAATGTCTGAGCTGGTTGGTGTAGATCATTGTCACGTGACAGGGGCCTAGTTCCACAGAGGACGGAAGAAAGAGAGGGACACTCTGAGGTGTGGCAGGCCCTCCTCGCCCCTGCAAAGGTGGTTTGAAGGAAGCTACCTGCCACATGTTCTGGTTATCTATCACTGGTGATAAAAATATCACCCCAAACCCAGTGATTTAAGGCAGTGGCATTTTTCAATGACCTCTCAGCTCTGAGCGTTGCCGGGGCTCAGGGTGGCGGTCCTTGCTCAGGTTTTCATGCAGTTGTGGCTGGGGCAGGAGCCATCCTGAAGGCTTCCTCAGTGTCAGGTCTCATGGCTGATGCCTGCGTCCTCTAGGACTGCAGCTGGGCCCGTTGGCTGGGCTGCCCCCACGTGCTCTCCCCATGTGCCCTGGGCTTCCTCAGAGCATGGCGTCTGGGTTCCAAGAGGGACCGTCCCAAGTGGGCAAGTGGAAGCCGTGTTGCCCGTCATGACCTAGAAGTCACATAACACCACTAACACTATCATCTCAGGCCCACCCAGATCAAGGGAGGGAGAGGAGAGGATGGTTGTCACCGTGTTAGAAGACCATGTGGATGGAGGGTGTCGTGGTGGCCATGTTTGGAAAATACATCTGTCACACTGTATGAGTTCTGTGGCCCCGCAAAGGAGCTTTGATGTCCCCTCTGCTTTCTTCTCTCACATCTGGGAGATCCATGTTTACCAAGTTGCTCTCCGTTGAAGACTGTTGTAACCGGTGCTCCAGATCAGCCTGCAGCAAGATAACACGGCTTTGAGGAATGAGGGTCAGCCGAGGCTCCAGCACCAGGCACAGGATTGACGCAGAGAAGGTGCTTGATGAGCTTTGGTGGTGGGATCTCAGAGCACCGTACGCAAACGGCCCAACGTTCCTAGGAGGGCAGGAGAAGCTGTGAGTCCATGCGGAGGGGTCCCTCCAGCTCAGACCTGCAGCCACCAGCACAGAAAGATCAAAGGCCTTCCCTGGGTCACATAGCAGACCATCAGGAAAAGCAGGAACAGAATCCAGGTCTCCTGTTGTCTCGCTTGGGGCTCCTGCCAGGACACTGGGTAGCCCATGAATCTGCAGAAGAAATTGCCCGGCAGCATGGGTTTAAGTGTTTGAGCTTCTGAGAAGTAGCTCTGTCAAGGGCAAGACCTTCCTTCCATGGCTAAATCCCTGCTCTATCGGAGTCGGGTGGTATGGGGGATGGAGGGCACCCCACATGCTCTTCTTACCATGTGACACTGGCCCTCCTTCCATGGAGTCTATGTTCCCTCCCTGTGAATCCAGCTTTTGGATCTACCTGTAATTGAAGGCCAGAGCCCCTTTACTCTCTTCACAGACTTTGAACAGCCTCATAATTGGAGGTCCCACAGTTGGGGCTTGAGGAAGGAGAGGGACTCAGACCCTTAAAGTGTCATTTCCCAGAGAGTGTTTCCTGGAACACTAGGCCCTCAGCATATTAATGGGGATTCTGCCAGGATAAAGGGGAAGGTTCTATACTTAAATAAGTCTGAGAAATGGTTTGAATAAAATCACACTCTACTGCAGGACTTCTCAGAGCATTTACTAGCCTTGTAACTCTCCAGGAGGGAACTGGCATTCATAGTGCTTCCCAAACTTACTTGATTACTGAATCCTCTCCCCTTTTAGTTTTCTATGAAGCGTCTTGAGAGATTGGTGTATCCTGGGGCACATTTTGGGAAGCAGTGTCCGAGAGCAACTTGGATGTTAACAAGGGCAATTTTTAAATAGCAAAAGGAGAGCAGCTGTAGGGACATGTCAAACATGATCCAGGGAACAGCAGGACCTTGGGGTGCTTCACTGATACCATCTCTGCCACTGCAATAGAGCTCAGAGGGGCAGTACTTGAGGGTATCTTAGGTCTTGAAGGGCCATATGCAGGGCTTGTCCTAGAGTGGGGCCCTGAGGCCAGAAGGGGTAGATTTTTCCAAGGAGACCTCCTTCCTTGCTGCCTGTTGAGTGACACCAAGAATCCCTGGGGCCCTGGGCCTTGCGGGGCGGGAGAGGCAGGCCCCAGGCCTGGGTTCTGGCAGCTCCTCCCCTGCAGACCGGCCTGCGGGCTAATGTCGCCTTAATGCTGTGGTCAGGCGGCCACGTGGCTGGGCTCCCTGGGCTGGCAGGGCCGCATAATGGATGGTCCAGACCCGCCCGCTAACGGCTCCATTAAATGTGGTCGATTTTTTTTTTTCTGGTTCCCGGTGTTTTAAGCTGAGTATCTGTGGGCAGGCATTCAAAGCCCTGTTCCAGAGCTAATCTCAGAGGCAGGGACGGAGCAGGCCTGGCTGCATTAAACAGCTAAATCTGGTGCAGGGTGGGTGGAGCTCACTCGAGGAAAGAATAGCATCACTGTGGTCTTGGACATCGGTCACAGGGCTGGCTGCGCTCCCTGTCCTTCAGGCTGTCAGAGGGGGTGGACGGGCTGTGGCAGGGGTGCTGGGGAGGGGTTCCAGGTGAAGACACTGAATATGGGAGCTCCGTGCCTTTGCTATGTGTCCTCCAGGCAATTGCTGACCCTCTCTGTGCATTGGTTTTCATGCTAGGATTCACTCCTTTGTAAGCCTCTCTACAGATGGAATCCAAGCGGTTTGGGGAGCTGGGTAGTTTCTGGGGATACCGGGATATTGGGGTTGAGAGGAGCTTGAAGTTTTCCAAAGCCTGAGGAGAAAGTCCAGGCCAGCTGGCGGAGCAGTGCGGCCAAAGGCTGGGGGTCTAGACATACAGTGGTCATAGTAGGTCTGGGAGGAGGGTTGGGATGGCCCAGTGATGGGGAGCTGAGGGCGGGAGAGACACAGACATGGGGCCAGATGTCTTTTTGCATTGTGCAGTCTGAGCCCCCCTTATCTCTCTGGGGTTAGGACCCCAGAGCAGGGCAGGCTGGAAACTCAACTGTGCTGGGAGGGGAGGGGCGAAGGTCAGGACAGGGTGGGAAAAAGACCCATTGCTGAGCCCTGGGTCGGGGGCTGGGCAGAGTCTGGAGAGGAAGTGAACTTGCTGAGAACCCATGAGGCTCCAGCTGGAGTGGGGGGCATGGGGAGTTGAGAGCAAGGCAGGCCTGATGGCAGATCACACCATACAAGAGGCGGAAAAACTCTTGGAGGTCAAGTTCCGTCCCTTAATGGGGAACCTGAGGCTCAGAGAGGGAGAGGAGCTTGCTGTAAGTCACAGGGTTGCAGAGCTGGGCCTAGAATCTGGGTCTCTGATTCTCAGAGAATGGATGTGACGGAGCTCTTGGGTAAGGAGATGCCTTGGTCCACTCCATACCCCTCCCCCACCCCACCTGCACTTGGTCCCCAGCCTCCGGCCTATCAGGAATCTGCCACTCCAGGTCCTTGGATGAAGGACATCTTTACCACCCAAGGTGGGGCAGGGCTGGCCGGAGGCACAGGAACAAGGAATCAGTGATCTAATTTCTAATCCCATCTTGGCCACAAGCTTGCTTAGTGGTCTTGGTCATTTCCTCACTCTGGGTCTCAGCCTTTGCATGTACAAAATGGGAGCGATTGGCCTAGCTTGGGGGATCCTTCCAGCAGTGGGATTTGGGTTTGTGCCATGCTTCAGGGGCTGGCATTTGGGGCTCCTCCAGCCAGCATCCTGCCTCTACCCCCCATAACCTCACCAGCTGTCCTCTCCTTCCCCTCTTCTTGGACTTTTCACCCCTGCATGCCACTGAACTACACCCTCTGAGTCAGTATTGAATGCCTACTGTATGCCCCACCATCATTTGCTGGGCTCTTGCCCATCAGGGAACCGACAGTTCAGCTGGGGAGACTGGGGATGCAGGACGTGTGCCTAATGCAGTGAGGGGTTGTGTCACTTTCCTATTGCTGTTGTGACAAATTACCACAATCTTACTGGCTTTAAACAACACAGATCTATTCTCTTATAATTCTGTAGGTCAGAAGTTTCACTGGATTAAGGTCAAGGTGTCAGTCCGTTGTGTTCCCTCTGGAGGCTCTAGGGGAGAATCTGTTTCATTGCTTTGTCCAGCTTCTAGAGGCCACTTATATGCCTTGGCTCGTGACCTCCCTCCTTCATATTTAAAGCCATCAGCCACCATCTTCCAGTCCTCTCTCCAGCTCTGACACTCCTGCCAGATAGTCATCCAGGTGGTCCCAAAGGAATCGCAAGGGGTAACCCAGGATACTCCTCCTTAACTTAAGCACACCCTCCAAGTCCCTTTGCACATCACAGATTTGAGGGAGTAAGACATGGGCTTCTTTAAGGGCTATTATTCTGCCACTACATGTGTCAAGACAGTCCCTGCTTCCAAAACTCTCAGGTGGCACAGAAGTCCTGCCCAGGCCTTGCTTGGAGCCAGTCTTGGGTTCAAATCCCAGTTCTTCTACCTGTGAGCTGCATGGCCATGGTCGGCAAATCTGCCAACTGCCCTGAGCCTCAGTTTCCTCATCTGTAAATCAAGAATCATAATACCCACCTCACAGGCTCGCAGTGAACACTCAAGATACTGCGGGTAGGGTGCAGACCACAGCGCCTGGTCTAGAGTAACTGCTCAATAAATGGTTGCATCTGCTTTAATTTTTAGGTGGCATAAAACCTAAAAATTCTGGTTCTGAGGGCACTGCAGAGGCTGGGCAAGGACAGGGAGGAGGTGAGGCTTGGGCTCCACCCTGCCCACCCTGCCATGACACCCCAGGGATGTATTGTGGGGTTGGAAGGTTTCATGATACTTACATGCACTGGGCTTTCTGGGCCAGGCCTTGCCCTTTCTGCCTTGATCTGACTCTTTTATTCATGTCACTATCATTTGCTGAACTACTGAGTTAGAGGTACAGTGGTGAACAGGACAGACACATGGACTCCCAAGAAGCTTAGGTTCCAGCGTATGTGTGGAAGGAACAGTCAGTGAGCAATAATACTATTATGTACACAAAATAATTCCAGCTTGCTAAGTGTTAAGAAGGATGTAAACAGGGTATTATTTGAGAGAGTTATGAAGTGGTTGAAGAAGTCTCTCTTCTGTGACATTTAAGCTGATCCCTAAAAAATAAGAAGAGCCACGCCTGGGAAGAGTTGAATTAAAACATTGACCTGGGCCTAGGGAATGGCAAATGCAAAGGCCCTGGGGTAGGAAAGAGCCTGCACATTCAGAGGCCAGTGTGGATGAAGCAAGTGTGCACACAGAAGAGTAATTGAAGATGAGGTGGGAGAGAGGCAGGGCCAGGCCCACCAGGAATTTGGATTTTGTTCTAAAGATAAAGCGTGGAGGGTTTGAAGAAGGGGACATGACGATTTGGTTTATGTTTGTAAAGATCACTCTATCTGCTTAATTGAAAAAGGACTGGTGTAAAGTGGGGGGTAGTGTGCGGGGGTGGATTATATTATTGTCCTCAATTTTTCATTTCTGTCCGGAGGATCATACATTCCTACCTCATTGACTTACAGTCTGGTCATGTGACTTGCTTTGGCCAATGAAATGGGAGTGGGAGTGGCATGTGCCGTTTGGAAGCAGAAGCTTTAAGGCATTGTGTGATATGCAATGTCTCTTTTCCTTCCTCCGAAACAACTTGCAATGTTCTAGAAGGAGGCTGTTCCATCTACCCAGGTACAGAGTGAAGGTGACATGGATCAGAGCTGTATCTGACCAGCATTGACCAGGCAGTGTGACCGAAAAATAAATCTTTATTCCTGTAAGCCACTGAGACAAGGAGATAATTTGTTACTGCAGCACCACTTAATCTGGCCTGACTAATACAGGGGCTAAAAATGGGAGTGGAAAAACCAGCAAGAAGACTGTCTCTCTGGTTGAGGTGAGAGATGAGGTGGCCCGGTCCTGGGAGCTGGTGGAAGAGTGGGGGGACCTGCCACCCAGCATTAAGTCTTTGTGACGTTTAGCCCTGGCTGGGAGTCAGAGGGACAGCTAAGAGTTTTCCTCTCTGCCTTAGAGTCCACAGGAACCACAGAGTCTGCTTCCTGGGGCATCCGGGCCTTGGTCTTCTGGCTGCCCTGGGCTCCCTCTGTCACCCAGAGGTGCTGGCTACTCAACTCCAAACTCCATGGTGTGCCTCACGTAAAAGCACCAGTATCTCTCTGTGAAATTAGGGCTGGCTTGCATGTGGTAAGGACTGAAACCACTTTTTTGGGTTGATGGCCAGAAGCCTGGATGGAGACACCAAAGTTTGGTGTCCTTTTTATCCTAGGAGGAGGCAGGCTGAAGACTCCAAGGATAAATGCTCTATAGGAAAAGTTAGGGGAGAAGGCACAGGTCATGGTGAGAGAAGAATCTCAAGTGCTTTTTGCATCAGCCAGGGAAACCTGAATGTCTCCAAAAGGTCACCTGCTGGATGGACAGGGCAAGACTTGCCATGCTGAGAAGGCCTTTTCCAGGAAAAAGTATTCTGCTTATTGTTGGTAATAACCCAATTCACCATTTATTGAATCATTACTATAAACCAGATACTGCACTAAGTGCTTTCATACACTGCCTTGTTTAATCTTCATGGCAATTCCAAAAGGTAAGATTTACTCATATAAAAAGTGACAAAAGCAATATTTGCCTGATGGGTGATTTCAACCATTGCTGAAATATATAAGGAAGATTGTGAGCATCTCCATTCATATTGCTCACAGATATATTCATTTATTTGTCCATTTTGTAGATGAGAAAACTGAGACCCAGAGAATAATAATAATAATGACAGCTAACATTTCTTGAGCCTTTAGGGTGTGCCAGACTCTGCTAAGCACTTTTCACACATTGTCTCATGTAATCCTCACAAGAATTCTTGGAGGGAGGTAGCTATTATCATCCCCATTTTACAGATGAACAGCTGAGCCTCAGAGGCCCAATTAAGTGACCTGAAGTTACAAAGGAGGTAAGAGGTGGAGCTGGGATTTGAGCACAGAGCTGTCAGAAAACATTTCATTGAGTGTCTGCCGATTACTCCCTAGGTTCCAGGCCCTGTGTCAGGAGCTGGGAGACAGAAGTACAGAATGCAGACCCTGGCCCTGTGGCCACATTCTTGGGGAGAAGAAGACAACACAGTATTGATAAGGTCTTGTGTGTAAAGCAAAGGGTGTTTCTGTTTGTATTTAAGGGGAGAGGGAGGGAGGGGGAGTCTAGGGAAGTTCTGGGAGCTGTTGGAAGCCTTGAGACTCCAAGGTGAACAGAAAGAGCCCTGGACAGGAGTCGCTGGCCCTGGCTCTTTTCCCAGCTCTGCCATCACAGGTATTCATCAACTACCTCTGAGCACCTTTTATTGCCACCAAGGTGACACAGAGCCCAGGTCCACTCTTGTGGTGCTCCCAGCCTTATAGGGAGCAAGTGCCTGAGCAGGTGTAAGGAATGTTGTGAAAGTGGAAATGAAGTTGTGTTCCTTATTGTGGCCCTCGAGGCCATTCTGACCTTTAACCACTCTGGCCATAGCTCCTATCTTGACCCCTCTCGTCTCTGTGCTCAGGCCTCAAGAGCCTTCTCTTAAATTCTTGAATGGTCCAGAGTTCCTACACCCACAGGACCTTTGCACATGTTCTCTCTGCTTTTTCTTCAGATCCCAGGTTTATTATCATTTCATCAAGGAAGCATTCCTGACCCTCATGACAAAGTCAAGGCCCACCCATTAGATGCCCTTATGGCATTTATGGTTGTGCTGTGAGTAGAAACCTCAGTCCATAAACTCAGATGTGCAAGAAATGGAATCTCTTTATTTTTATGTTCCATTGGTCTATTTGTCTTTCTTTGCATTAATACTGCACTATCTTAATTACCTTTGCTTTATAATGTCTTAATTTTCAGTGGCTTAAGTTCTTTAACTTTGTTCTTCAAGATTATCTTGGCTCTTCTTTTTTTTTCTCAATTAATATATTAATTTATTTATTTATTTATTTTTGGCTGTGTTGGGTCTTTGTTGCTGTGTGCAGGCTTTCTTTAGTTGTGGCGAGCGGGGGCTACTCTTCGTTGCAGGACACAGGCTTCTCATTACAGTGGCTTCTCTTGTTGCAGAGCATGGGCTCTATGCGTGTGGGCTTCAGTAGTTGTGGCACGCAGGCTTCAGTATTGTGGCTTGTGGGTTCTAGAGTGCAGGCTCAGTAGTTGTGGTGCACGGGCTTAGTTGCTCCAAGGCATGTGAGATCTTCCTGGACCAGGGCTCGAATCCATGTCCCCTGCATTGGCAGGTGGATTCTTAACCACTGCACCACCAGGGAAGCCTTTGACTATTCTTAACCTCTGCATTTTCATAAAAAAATTTAAAGTTAACTTATTAGTTTCAACCAAAAAAGCCTGCTGGTGTTTGGATTTGGATTGCACCGAATCCAAACTTATGGATTCTCTCTAATTTATGGAGAATAGATAGATTTACAATATTGAGTATTCTAATCCATGAACATGGTATACTCTTCTATTGATTTTAAGTCTTTAATTTCTTTGAATAATGTTTTCTAGTTTTCTATGTAGAAGTCTTATACATTTCATTTTAGATTTATTATTAGTTATTTGATATTTTTTATTCTATTATAAATTATATATTTTTACATTTCATTTTCTAATTATTATAACTAATATATAAATACAATTCATTTCTTTGCTAAATTTGTCAAATCATTTAAATTATTTGTAAATTATTTTAGATTTTCTGTGAACACAACCACATTGTCTCCTGCTTCTTCCTTTATAATCTTTATTTCTTTTCTTATCTAATTGTTCTGGCTAGGATCTTCAGCACAATGTTAATTAGATGTGGTGATAGTAGATGCAATTGTCTTCTTAGCAATCTCAGAGGAAGGTTCTCAAAATTTTACTCTTGGGTATGATGTTTGCTTTGGTTTTATGTAGACACTTTTTGTCAGGTTAAGGGAATTTTCCTTTTTAAATATTTGCTAAAAGTTTTAAAATTGTGAATGGTGTTACATTTTATCAGATGAGTTTTTTTGCATGTATTGAGATGATTGTATGATTTTTATAATTTATTTCCTTTATTCTATTAATATGGTCAATTACAATAATTGATTAAAAATGTTTTTTGAAGTATAATTGATTTACAATGTTGTATTAGTTTCTGGTGTACAGCAAAGTGATTCAGAATATATATATATTATTTTTCACATTCTTTTCCATTATGGTTTATTACAGGATATTGAATATAGTTACCTGTGCTATACAGTAGGACCTTGTTGTTTATCTATTTTATATATAATATTTTGTATCTGCTAGATAATTGATTTTTAAATGTTAAACTAAACCGCTCATTCCTGGGGAGAAAAATCCCAACTTGGTTGTGACCATAATAATCTCTATACACATGGATTTGGTCTGCTTGTATTTTGGTAAGGATTTTTCCATCTATCTCATTTAATCCTTACAAGAACTCTGCATGGAAGATAATTATTATGATCTCCACTTTACAAATAAACAACTGAGTCAGAGTGATTAATTAATCAAGAGAGATTGGCCTATAATTTTCTTTTCTTGCAATGTTTTGGTATCAAAATGTTTTAATATATTTTGGCCTCAAAATGTATTAAAAATATGATTTTAAAATACATTCTTTGAAATAGTTTGTGTAAGATTGTTATCATTTCCTCCTTATATGTTTGGAAGAATTCAACAGTGAAACAACCTGCACCTAAAATTTTCTTTGTGATACTTTTTTTTTTTTTAATGGACATCTTTTCTTGAAAATATATAGGACTAACCAGATTTTCTATTTCTTCTTCTGTCAGTTTATGTTAGTTGAATTGTTTGAGGAATTTGTCCAGTTCATCTCAATTATCATTCATTATTGTGAAACTCTACACATTATCTTTTTTATTAACTTTTATATCTTTTTAATATCTGTAAGCTTTGTAGTGATGTTTCCTTTTTTCATTTCAGATTTTGGTTATTTATGCCTTCTCCTACACAAAAGCAGCTTTAGGAAGTTCAATGAAGCTACCCAAGATCTTACCAGCCTGAATACAGCCCAGACTTTTTTCCTCTGGGGTCTTGCTGCCTCCCTGGGTTTTCCCTGGAAGTAAGATTTATAGATTTTTTTTTCAGATTCTATGAAGCTTTCTGGTATTCTATTGTCCTCCTATAACACTTGACCTAGAGGAAATATAGTGTAGGGTCCGCCTTTATCAGAGAGCTGTAATCTCTACACCACTCTTCACTACTTCTGTCTCTCCCCAGATCCCATATGGCACCCTGCTACACACAGACACATTTACACTTACATCAGCCCAGGAATCTTTACATAATCTGAGAGATAGGGGAGCTTGCTCTCACTCTTTACATAATCTCCAAAATTTCTCCATGACCTGAGGTTTTGATTCTCCTTTTTGAAATTCAAGAGAGACTTCTATTTTCTTTTCCTGCTGTCTCATTGCTTCCTTGAACTCAGTCAGGTCAGAGCATCGAGAGATGGGGTGAGTGGTTAGAAATGAAACCTGGCAAGCAGGCAGGTGAGCTTGAGAAAGTCACTTAACCCCTCAGAGCCTCAACTTTCCCAGTTGTAAAATGAAGGTAAAGACCCCTATCCTGCCTGCTCACAGCGTAAATACAAAGAATCCAATGAATGCTCAAAAGCAAGGATGCTTAAAGATTGTTTATTTTATTGTGAACTATACCATCCACTCAAAAGTTTATATAAACATACACATACAGTTTAATAGTAATTATAAATAATAGAATACAGTACAATATAATTAATAATAATTATAAAATAGATACCTGTGTCCACATCACTCAGCTCAAGAAATAACTGTACCAAAAAAAAAAAAAAAAGAAATAACTGTACCTTTGAGACTCCTTGTGGATCTCAACAGCTTCTTGCCTTTCTCCCAAGAGGTAACCAGTGTACTGAATTTTGTACTAATTATTCTCTTAATTCTTTTTTGTTTCACTCCTTAAAAAGATATCCCTTGAGTGTTTTTTTTTTAGCTTTGCCTATTTTTGAGCTTTATATAAATGAATTCCACTATATACGTCTTTTTCTGTGACTTGCTCCATTCAGTCATCATTGTGCTGTGGAATCCATCCATGTGTCTGTGTGTAGCTGTAATTCATTTTCACTGTTGTATAATATTCCATGGTAGGAATATACCACAATGGATTTATCCATCTGCTATTGCTGGATGTTTGCATCATTTCTATTTGAGTTATTTCAAATAATCCTCTATGAACATTCTTGTAGATGTCTCCACACCACAGCTATGACCTAATTTTTTTAGGAGTAAAATTGCTGAATCTTAGAGTGTGTGTGTATTTCATTCAAAAACAGTATTTATTATTATTTTTCCTATTGCTGCTGTAACAAATTACCACAAACTTAGTGGTTTAAAGAAACACATTTATTATCTTATAGTTCTGAAGATAGAAGTCCAAAATGAGTCTCAGGCTAAAATCAAGGTGTTGTCAGGGCTGTGTACCTTTTAGATGTTCTAGGGGAGAATCTATTTCTTTGTCTTTCCAAACTTCTAGAGGCTTGATTCATACCCCTTCCTCTATCTTCAAAGCCAACAGTGTAGCATCTTCAAATCTCTCTCTGACTCTCAGGCTTCCCTCTCCCACTTATAGGGACCTTGTGATTACATTGTGCCCACTCATATCATCTAGGATAATCTTCCCATCTCAAGGTCAGCTGATTAGCAACATTAATTCCATCTGCAATCTTAATTCCCCTTTGCCATGTAAGCTAACATATTCATAGGTTCTGGAGATTAGGATGTAGACATTTCTTGGTGGTGGGGGGGTGAATCATTCTGCTTATTATACAGATAATGCAAATTGTTTTCTAAAGCTTTTGCCTATTTATATTTCCACCAATGTAGGCCCATTCCTTTTGTTTCTACAAGACCCACTCTTTACATTTTTATTTATTACATTTTTTATTATAATTTCTAATTTTGAAATAGTTTAAAATTCACAGGAAATTTCAGAGATAGTACAAAAGTGTATCTTTCACTTGGCTTTTACATGCTCTTTTATCTCTTTCTTTCTTCCTTTCTTTTGTTCTTTCTCTCTCTCTCTCTCTTTCTTTCTTTCTTCTTCCCTCCTTCCCTCCCTCCCTCCCTCCTTCTCTTTCTTTCTTTCTTTTTTTTTTTTTCACACACACACACTTCTTTCTTTCTTTTTTTTCTTTGGTATATTGTTCTATGACACTTTACCACATGTGTACGTTTGAGCAACCATCACTACAATCAGGATAAAGACCCCTTTTAAACCCTAAGCGTGGTACAGATCTTCGAGATTATCATGAGAAGGCTGGCCCTGGAGGCCTCGTGTGGGTAAGACTGGCTCAGAGCCAGGGAATGTTCTGGGGTGAGGCCCCGAGGGTGGTAGAGAGAGGGTCATGGCACTTGAGCTGATGATCTGTTGGGGGGCAGCTCTGCCCACAGGGGTCCTGGTGAGGGTCACCTTGACCAAGTCCTTCCCAGCGCACCTGAGTACACAGGCAGTAGAGAGAGCAACGACTTTAACTCTTCCAGATTAATCCTGCTAAGTTGCAACAATATTGATATGCTATTATTTTCCATCTTTATTCATCCCCCGGCGAAGAAAGAATGACTCCCCCCAGGCCATTCATAATTGAAAAATGCTTTTAAGGCCTTTACGAGTTGAATACTAAATTTCGCAAGGTGCCTGCTTTATTGGGCCTCCAGTCACCGATGATACATTTGCTCCCTAATGTTCTTTAAGGAAAGGAGCTTAAGCGGCATGATAGATGGGACCAATCGGGATCAATGCTCATTAGTGACTCTGGTGGCCAGGTGGGCCAGGGCTGATCACTTGGGTAGATAGACTAGGCAGGGGACAGGCTCTCAGCAAAAGACAGGGGCAAGGCCTGTTGGCTGCCATTCACCTTGGACTGTGACTTATCATTCATTCATTCATTCATTCACTCACTCATTCACTCAGTAGATTCTTACTTTGCCCACTGTGTGCCAGGCCTGATGCTGGACACAGAAATGGATCAGACCCACCCCTGTCCTCAAGGAACTCCCAGGACACACACAAAAAATAAGGGCAATAGAGTGAGTGGTATGTGTCTAATGCTGGGAGTGTGCTCAGGGCCTGGGGAGCATGAGGGGGAGGTTAGTTTTCCATGGGGAGCTGGCAGGCAGGAAAAGCTTGATATCAGAAGTGATATTTTAGTGGTGTCCAATAAATGTTTGGGGTGTGAACAAAGATAATTGCCAGGGTGGGAAGGGTGTTCCTGGCACAGACACCAACATAGGCAAAGGCATGGAGGTGTGACCCACCTGGAGCAAGAAACTGAGCCACTTGACTTCTTAGATGAGTCACCCTGGTGGCGTCAAAAGTGGCCAAAGCTTCAACCCTACTGATCCAACTTACAGAGTCCTGGAACTCACTAAAAAGACAGAATAAAAAGGATCCTCAAAAAACACCTGGCTCGAGCATGAGGGGCGGAGCCTCGGGCACTCCAGGATCATGACAAGTTGCGGCAGGGATAGGGGAGGATGGGGGCATTGGCTGCTTCTTCCAGATGCTAGGGAATGCAGCTGAACCTGGATCCAAAGCAGGTTCACCATATAGACAGGCCCAGAGGACAACGCCCGGCTGGAAGATCGAGCGGAGCGCAGAAGGCCAGCCACCCTGTGCCTTTGGATTGGAGAATTTAACCCATTTGCATGTAAGCCACATGGCTGACAAGGTCTTGGTGCTCCAGCTGGGCGTCAGGCCTGAGCCTCTGAGGTGGGAGAGCCGAGTTCAGGACACTGGGCCACCAGAGACCTCCCAGTCCCGCATAATATCAATCGGCGTGTGCTCTCCCAGAGATCTCCATCTCAATGCTAAGACCCAGCTCCACTCAACGACCAGCAAGCTCCAGAGCTGGACACCCCATGCCAAACAACTAGCAAGACAGGAACACAACTCCACCCAAAAGCAGAGAGGATGCCTAAAATCATACTAAGTTCACAGACACCCCAAAACACACCACTGGACGTGGTCCTGCCCACCAGAAAGACAAGATCCAGCCTCATCCACCAGAACACAGGCACCAGTCCCCTCCACGAGGAAGCCTACACAAGCCACTGAACCAACCGTACCCACTGGGGGCAGACGCCAAAAACAACGGGAACTACAGACCTGCAGCCTGTGAAAAGGAGACCCCAAACACAGTAAGTTAGGCAAAATGAGGAGAAAGAGAAATAAGCAGCAGATGAAGGAGCAAAGTAAAAACCCACCAAACCAAACAAATGAAGAGGAAATAGGCAGTCTAACTGAAAAAGAATTCAGAGTAATAATAGTAAAAACAATCCAAAATCTTAGAAATAGAATGGAGAAAATACAAGAAACGTTTAACAAGAACTTAGAAGAACTAAAGAGCAAAAAAACAATGATGAACAACACAATAAATGAAATTAAAATATCTCTAGAAGGAATCAATAGCAGAATAACTGAGGCAGAAGAACAGGTAAGTGACCTGGAAGATAAAATAGTAGAAATAACTACTGCAGAGCAGAATAAAGAAAAAAGAATGAAAAGAATTGAGGACAGTCTCAGAGACCTCTGGGACAACATTAAGCACACCAACATTCAAATTATAGGGGTCCCAGAAGAAGAAGAGAAAAAGAAAGGGACTGAGAAAATATTTGAAGAGATTATAGTTGAAAACTTCCCTAATATGGGAAAGGAAATAGTCAATCAAGTCCAGGAAGCACAGAGAGTCCCATACAGGATATATCCAAGGAGAAACATGCCAAGACACATATTAATCAAGCTATCAAAAATTAAATACAAAGAGAAAATATTAAAAGCAGCAAAGGAAAAGCAACAAATAACATACAAGGGACTCCCCATAAGGTTAACAACTGATCTTTCAACAGAAATGGTGCAAGCCAGAAGGGAGTGGCAAAACATATTTAAAGTGATGAAAGGGAAAAACCTACAACCAAGATTACTCTGCCGGCAAGGATCTCATTCAGATTCGATGGAGAAATTAAAGCCTGTACAGACAAGCAAAAGCTAAGAGAATTCAGCACCACCAAACCAGCTTTACAATAAATGCTAAAGGAACTTCTCTAGGCAGGAAACACAAGAGAAGGAAAAGACTTACAATAACAAACCCAAAACAATTAAGAGAATGGTAATAGGAACATACATATCGATAATTACCTTAAATGTAAATGGATTAAATGCTCCAACCAAAAGACATAGACTAACTGAATGAATACAAAAACAGGACCCACATATATGCTGTCTACAAGAGACCCACTTCAGACCTAGGGACACATACAGACTGAAAGCAAGGGGATGGAAAAAGAAATTCCATGCAAATGGAAATCAAAAGAAAGCTGCAGTAGCAGTTCTCATGCCAGACAAAATATACTTTAAAATAAAGACTATTACAAGAGACAAAGAAGAACACTACATAATGATCAAGGGATCAATCCAAGAAGAAGATATAACAATTATAAATATTTATGAACCCAAAAGAGGAGCACCTCAATACATAAGGCAAATGCTAACAACCATAAAAGGGGAAATCGACAGTAACAAAATAATAGTGGGGGATTTTAACACCCCACTTTCACCAATGGACAGATCATCCAAAATGAAAATAAATAAGGAAACACAAGCTTTAAATGACACATTAAACAGGATGGACTTAATTGATATTTACAGGACATTCCATCCAAAAACAACAGAATACACTTTCTTCTCAAGTGCTCATGGAACATTCTCCAGGATAGATCACATCTTGGGTCACAAATCAAGCCTTGGTAGATTTAAGAAAAATTGAAATCTTATCAAGTATCTTTTCCGACCACAACGCTATGATACTAGATATCAATTACCGGAAAAAAACTGTAAAAAATACAAACACATGGAGGCTAAACAATACACTGCTAAATAACCAAGAGATCACTGAAGAAATCAAAGAGGAAATCAAAAAATACCTAGCAACAAATGATAATGAAAACACGATGACCCTAAACCTATGGGATACAGCAAAAGCAGTTCTAAGAGGGAAGTTTATAGCAATACGATCCTACCTCAAGAAACAGAAAAATCTCAAATAAACAAACTAACCTTACACCTAAAGCAATTAGAGAAAGAAGAACAAAAAAACCCCAAAGTTAGCAGAAGGAAAGAAATCATAAAGATCAGATCAGAAATAAATGAAAAAGAAATGAAGGAAACAATAGCAAAGATCAATAAAACTAAAAGCTGGTTCTTTCAGAAGATAAACTAAACTGATAAACCATTAGCCAGACTCATCAAGAAAAAAAGGGAGAAGACTCAAAGCAACAGAATTAGAAATAAAAACGGAGAAGTAACAACTGACACTGCAGAAATACAAAGGATCATGAGAGATTACTACAAGCAACTATATGCCAATAAAATGGACAACCTGGAAGAAATGGACAAATTCTTAGAAAAACACAACCTTCCAAGACTGAACCAGGAAGAAAAATATAAACAGACCAATCACAAGCACTAAAATTGAAATTGTGATTTAAAATCTTCCAGCAAACAAAAGCCCAGGACCAGATGGCTTCACAGGTGAATTCTATCAAACATTTAGAGAAGAGCTAACACCTATCCTTCTCAAGCTCTTCCAAAATATAGCAGAGGGAGGAACACTCCCCAACTCATTCTACGAGGCCACCATCACCCTGATAACAAAACCAGAAAAAGATGTCACACAAAAAAGAAAACTACAGGCCAATATCACTGATGAACATAGATGCAAAAATCCTCAACAAAATACTAGTAAACAGAATCCAACAGCACATTAAAAGGATCATACACCATGATCAAGTGGGGTTTATCCCAGGAATGCAAGGATTCTTCAATATGCGCAAATCAATCAATGTGATACACCATATTAACAAACTGAAGAATAAAAACCATATGATCATCTCAATAGATGCAGAAAAACTTTTGACAAAATTCAACACCCATTTATGATAAAAACTCTCCAGAAAGTGGGCATAGAGGGAACCTACCTCAACATAATAAAGACCATATACGACAAACCCACAGCAAACATCATTCTCAATGGTGAAAAACGGAAAGCATTTCCTCTAAGATCAGGAACGAGACAAGGATGTCCACTCTCACCACTATTATTCAACATAGTTTTGGAAATCCTAGCCACGGCAATCAGAGAAGAAAAAGAAACGAAAGGAATACAACTTGGAAAAGAAGAAGTAAAACTGTCACTGTTTGCAGATGACATGATACTATACATAGAGAATCCTAAAACTGCCACCAGAAAACTACTAGAGCTAATCAATGAATATGGTAAAGTTACAGGATACAAAATTAATGCACAGAAATCTCTTGCATTCCTATACACTAATGATGAAAAATCTGAAAGAGAAATTATGGAAACACTCCCATTTACCATTGCAACAAAAAGAATAAAATACCTAGGAATAAACCTACCTAGGGAGACAAAAGACCTGTATGCAGAAAACTATAAGGCACTGATGAAAGAAATTATAGATGATACCAACAGTTGGAGAGATATACCATGTTCTTGGATTGGAAGAATCAATATTGTGAAAATGACTATACTACGAAAAGCAATCTACAGATTCAATGCAATCCCTATCAAATTACCAATGGCATTTTTTAAGGAACTAGAACAAATCATCTTAAAATTTGTATGGAGACACAAAAGACCCTGAATAGCCAAAGCAGTCTTGAGGGAAAAAAACGGAGCTGGAGGAATCAGACTCCCTGACTTCAGACTATACTACAACGCTACAGTAATCAAGACAATATGGTACTGGCACAAAAACAGAAACGTAGATCAATGGAACAAGAGAGAAAGCCCAGAGATAAACCCACGCACCTATGGTCAACTAATCTATGACAAAGGAGGCAAAGATATACAATGGAGAAAAGACAGTCTCTTCAATAAGTGGTGCTGGGAAAACTGGACAGCTACATGTAAAAGAATGAAATTAGAATACTCCCTAACACCATACACAAAAATAAACTCAAAATGGATTCAAGACCTAAATGTAACACTATAAAACTCTTAGAGGAAAACATAGGAAAACACTCTTTGACATAAATCACAGCAAGATCTTTTTTGATCTACCTCCTAGAGTAATGGAAATAAAAACAAAAATAAACAAATGGGACCTAATGAAACTTCAAAGCTTTTGCACAGCAAAGGAAACCATAAACAAGACGAAAAGACAACCCTCAGAATGGGATAAAATATTTGCAAACGATTCAACGGACAAAGGATTAATCTCCAAAATATATAAACAGCTCATTCAGCTCAATATTAAAGAAACAAACAACCCAATCCAAAAATGGGCAGAGGACCTAAATAGACATTTCTCCAAAGAAGACATACAGACAGCCACGAAGCACATGAAAAGATGCTCAACATCACTAATTACTAGAGAAATGCAAATCAAAATTACAATGAGGTATCACCTCACACCAGTTAGAATGGGCATCCTCAAAAAATCTACAAACAACAAATGCTGGAGAGGGTGTGGAGAAAAGGGAACCCTCTTGCACTCTTGGTAGGAATGTAAATTGATACAGCCACTATGGAGAACAATATGGAGGTTCCTTAAAAAACTAAAAATAGAATTACCATATGACCCAGCAATCCCACTACTGGGCATATACCCAGAGAAAACCATATTTCAAAAAGACACATGCACCGCAATGTTCATTGCAGCACTATTTACAATAGCCAGGTCATGGAAGCAACCTAAATGCCCATCGACAGACGAATGGATACAGAAGATATGGTACATATATACAATGGAATATTACTCAGCCATAAAAAGGAACGAAATTGAGTCATTTGTTGAGACGTGGATGGATCTAGAGACTGTCATACAGAGTGAAGTAAGTCAGAAAGAGAAAAACAAATATTGTATATTAACGCATGTATGTGGAACCTAGAAAAATGGTACAGATGAACCGGGTTGCAGGGCAGAAGTTGAGACACAGATGTAGAGAACAAACGTATGGACACCAAGGGGGGAAAACTGCGGTGGGGTGGGGATGGTGGTGTGCTGAATTGGGCGATTGGGATTGACATGTATACAGTGATGTGTATAAAACTGATGACTGATTAAAAAAAAAAAAAAGAAGAAGAAGAAGAGGCAACCTCTGCCTTCATTTATACAACTTCCTGGTTTTCACTTCCTAAGTCATCCTGTTACATCATGCCTCTGAGCTTCACATCAGTTTTGAATTTGAAGACTCCCAGTTCACAAACTGTTCTTTCATGCACAATAAACTCTTACTGAATACTAAAAAAAAAAAAAAAATGCACAAATCAATTAATGTGATACACCATATTAACAAATTGAAGAATAAAAACCATATGATAATCTCAATTGATGCAGAAAAAGCTTTCAGCAAAATTCAACACCCATTTATGATAAAACCCTCCAGAAAGTAGGCATAAAGGGAACTTACCTCAACATAATAAAGGCCATATATGACAAACCCACAACCAACATCGTTCTCAATGGTGAAAACTGAAACCATTTCCACTAAGATCAAGAACAAGACAAGGTTGCCCACTCTCACCACTATTATTCAACATAGTTTTGGAAGTTTTAGCCACAGCAATCAGAGAAGATAAAGAAATAAAAGGAATCCAAATCGGAAAAGAAGAAGTAAAACTGTCACTGTTTGCAGATGACATGACACTATACATAGAGAATCCTAAGGATGCTACCAGAAAACTACTAGAGCTAATCAATGAATCTGGTAAAGTAGCAGGATACAAAATTAATGCACAGAAATCTCTTGCATTCCTATACACTAATGATGAAAAATCTGAAAGAGAAATTAAGGAAACACTCCCATTTACCATTGCAACAAAAAGAATAAAATACCTAGGAATAAACCTCCTTAAGGAGACAAAAGACCTGTATGCAGAAAGCTATAAGACACTGATTAAAGAAATAAAAGATGATCCAAACAGAGGGAGAGATACACCATGCTCTTGGATTGGAGGAATCAACATTGTGAAAATGACTATACTACCCAAAGCAATCTACAGATTCAATGCAATCCCTATCAAACTACCAATGGCATTTTTCACAGAACCAGAACAAAAAATTTCACAATTTGTATGGAAACACAAAAGACCCCAAATAGCCAAAGCAATCTTGAGGAAGAAACAAACACACAAACATGGGTTACACACAAACATGGGTTCATTACACACAAACATGGCTTCATTACATGGAACTTGAAATCCCTCCAGCTACCAAACTCTATGAAACCCAGAGAGAGTAGAAGTCTTATGTTGGGTCACACACACCTAAGTAGTGACACAGGTAGATGGGGAGCGGGGGCATAAAAATAAATTTAAGAGAGAAAAAGTGGGTGGTGGGAGGAGCCCACTCATAAAACTTGATGAGCGCCCAGGGCAATGGGCTCTTTATTTGCATTTTCTCATTTAATCTCTAACCGGCCTTGCTGGTACACCATGCACCCCCATTTTGTGAGGGGAACTGAGGACTTAGAGATGAGGTGACTTGCCCAAGGTCACACAAGGTGGACCAGGATTTGAACCCAGGTTTTTTAATAAAATTTCAAAGCCCATGTGCTTCCCATTGTCCTGGGCTGTCCCCTCAGGGGCCTCAGAGAGAAATGGAGGCAGTCACAGGACAACTGCCCCTTCTGTGGTCCCTCTGAGGGCCTCGGGGCTGGCTCAGCCCAGGTGTCTAACCACCACACATGAATGTCAAAGACTGTGTCAAGTCATGAAGTGACCAGGTCAGTCCTGCCCTTTGTTCTCCCCCAAGGAGGCTGTTGCTCAGTCTCTGTCCAAAGACAGGGGCAGAGGCTTGGGAGGGGGATGGGACCCGGGAGAGGGCAGCCAGGATGGGCCGAAGGGGAGGGTCCAGGGCCTCAGCTCTGGATCTCTCGTTCCTCCCTGGGCAGGCCTCTCTCCCCAGGGCCTGCTGAGGACCCAAGAGGCCTTGGTCTGGCCCAGTCCTGATACAGGGAAGAGGCAGTCAGGCCTCTCACCCCTGCAGTTCGTCCCAGGCCTCGTGCCTGAGCTGTGTGGCCTTGGGATCAAGCCCCTGCCCTGTGAGTGACACCATCCTGGTGGCCCATGAAGACACCGGGGCCAGCAGAGCTATGTGCTGCCGCTTCTCGCCCCCTCCTCAGGCCCGGAGAAACAGCCAGAAGCAGTACAGGCTCCTGGCACAGCCGCAGGGTCCCCCAGCTGCATCTTGGGGACATGCTGTCTTCGTTCAGTGAACCTCACCCTGGCAGCCTCACCCAGCGCGATGGCCCACAGACCCCTTCTCTTCCTGGCTCCTTGAGCCATCCAGCCCTGAATCAAGGCCCCTCCAGCACTAACAGGACCTGGCTGGACCCACTGCCCAGTGGGAACAGTGGTTGGTTGGGGTGCCCCACCCAAGAGACAGCTGGTCTGAGGCTTTCATCCCTCCCCAGTCTCTGCCCCTCCAAGCTGCTCTTCCTCTTCCTCAAAGTGCTGCATATCTTCTCACCCTGGCACCTTTCCCCAGATCTTTGAGGGACCAGCTCTTGGACATTCAGGTGGGAGCCCAAGCATCACCTCCTCAGAGAGGAGCCCCAAACAGAAGATGTGCTCCCCCCGACCTCATCCCCTTTAAGGCACTTACCTCTCTGAAATCACCTTGTTTACATACCTGTTTAATTTATGTTTTAACCATCTCCCCCCACCCAGGGCATCTCATTTATTATTGATTAAATGAATGAATGAATGTGTGAGTGAATGAGTGGATGAATGAATGGTGACCTGCCTCTCACTCAGCGCTTTGAAGGGGTTCTGTGGCTTGGTGGTTAGAGACAAACTGGAGCTGGGTTTAAATCCCTGTTCTGCCACTTACTAGTTGAGGATGCTAAACAAGCGATCTCAATTCTCTGGGTCTCTGTTTTCTCATCTGTAAAGTGGGACTAATAACAATGTTCTCCAGGATATTTGAGTGGCGTAAGCAAGAGCACAGAGGTGAGCGTCTCACACAGTAAGAGCTCCCGGCGAGGTAGCTGATGTATCTCTGGGCCAAAGATTTCCTCCGGGTGAGTGGGGCCTGGGTCATGACAGGCTGGGTGTAGGTGAGCTCTGGACCTCAGTTCCCGCATCTGAGACATGAGCAGACTCATTTTGTATGAAGATACAGGAGAGAGCATTTGGGGAAATGCTTCACACATTGAGGAGTCAGACAGGCCTGGGTTTGTACCATGACTTGGAGAATCACCAGCTGTGTGATCTTGGCAAAGACATCAACCTCGCTGAAGCTGGGTCCACATGCAGAAATGGGGCCAGTATTGAGGATCCTGGCTTGGAGGGCTACCCTTGGGGTGCTCACAAAAGATGCTGTGTGGAGACAGGTGATGAAGGAAGAATTACAGCCCAGTAAGGAGAGTGCACTCACACAGGATGCCCGGGGGTGCTGTGGGAACCAGCAGAGGGCCCTAACCCAGACTCTGGGTTAAAGAGAGCTTCCTGGTAGAGATGGCATTGAAGCCAAGACCAGGAAGAATAGCATATACAAAGGCCCAGAGATGAGCAAAAGCCTGTTCTCCATAGTCCCCTCATACTGGCCTTAAAGACATCCCTCCCTTCCGTGGCCCTCCACCCCTTCCCAGGAAGGGATGTTTAAAAACCAGGATTTTAAAATATCCCAACATAATATGGAGCCTGTGGATCTCTGAACTCAGGCAATCGGCCATCCACATCTGTATAAGTTAGCTTGGGCTGCTATAACAAAATATCACAGACATTTATTTCTCACCATTCTGGAGGCTGGGAAGTCCAAGATCACGGTGCTGGTTGATGAGATCCCCGGTGAGGGCTGTCTTCCTGGCTTGCAGACTGCCACCTTCTCGCTGAGTCCTCACATGGTGGAGAGAGTGAGAGAGTGAGTGATCTTTCTCTCTCTTCCTCTTCTTATAAAACCATTAATCCCATCATGAGGGCCCCACCCACATGACTTCATCTAACCCTAATTACCTCCCCAAGGTCCTGTCACTGTAGGGTATTAGGGCTTCAACATATGAATTTGTGGGGACACAATTCAATACACATCAGCATCTGCCAGTGGGTTGAGGGCAGAACAGGAGCACATGGGAGCTGGAAGGACCCTCAGTGGTTTTATTCTAGAGGCTCAGCCTTGTGAAGGCAGTTGCTGTGTCTGTCTAGTGCCTGGAACACTGTGTGATACCTAGTAGGTGCTGCGGCCATACTCGGAAACTGGAAGAAGGAATCCAGCATACTTCCATCAGAGGGAGAAACTGAGGCTGAGCCAGGACAGAGGACATGTCTGGCATCACAATGAAGGCTAATGACCAATCTGGGACCAGAACTGACCCTCAGACCAGGCTGCCCCAATCTGGCACAGGATGAGGTCTCAGGTGACAGGGAAGTCACCTGACAAGGTCAGGTTCCAGAAACAGGGAAGACCCAGAGTGCACCAGCACTGCTCTCTCTTCCTTCAGCTTCATCTTCATCCTTGCATTCAGCAATTACTTATTAAGTACCTATTATGTGCCAGGGACCATGCTTGTGCTGGGGATACAGCAGTGAACAAAACTGACACAGTGTCTGATTTCATGGAGTCTATACTAGTGGGGAGAGGCAGAAAAGATGAATAATTAAAATAGATAGGATGGGAAAACTGGACAGCTACATGTAAAAGAATGAAATTAGAACAATCCCTAACACCATACACAAAAATAAACTCAAAATGGATTAAAGACCTAAATGTAAGGCCAGACACTATAAAACTCTTAGAGGAAAACATAGGCAGAACACTATGACATAAATCATAGCAAGATCCTTTTTTTTTTTTTAACTTTGGGTTTATTTATTTATTTATTTATTTATTCATTTATGGCTGTGTTGGGTCTTCGTTTCTGTGCGAGGGCTTTCTCTAGTTGTGGAAAGTGGGGGCCACTCTTCATCGCGGTGCATGGGCGTCTTGTTATCGCGGCCTCTCTTGTTGCAGAGCACAGGCTCCAGACGCGCAGGCTCAGTAATCGTGGCTCACGGGCCTAGTCGCTCCGCGGCATGTGGGATCTTCCCAGACCAGGGCTCGAACCCGTGTCCCATGCATTGGCAGGCAGATTCTCAACCACTGCGCCACCAGGGAAGCCCACAAGATCCTTTTTGACCCACCTCCTAGAGAAATGGAAATAAAAACAAAAATAAACAAATGGGACCCAATGAAACTTAAAAGCTTTTGCACAGCAAAGGAAACCATAAACAAGACCAAAAGACAACCCTCAGAATGGGAGAAAATATTTGCAAACGAAGCAACTGACAAAGGATTAATCTCCAAAATATAAAAGCAGCTCATGCAGCTCCATATCAAAGAAACAAACAACCCAATCCAAAAATGGGCAGAAGACCTAAACAGACATTTCTCCAAAGAAGATATACAGATTGCCAACAAACACAGGAAAGGATGCTCAACATCACTAATCATTAGAGAAATGCAAATCAAAACTACAATGAGGTATTACCTCACACCGGTCAGAATGGCCATCATCAAAAAATCTACAAACAATAAATGCTGGAGAGGGTGTGGAGAAAAGGGAACCCTCTTGCACTGTTGGTGGGAATGTAAATTGATACAGCCACTATGGAGAACAATATGGAGGTTCCTTAAAAAACTAAAAATAGAACTACCATACGACCCAGCAATCCCACTACTGGGTATATACCCTGAGAAAACCATAATTCAAAAAGAGTCATGTACCACAATGTTCATTGAAGCTCTATTTACAATAGTCAGGACATGGAATCAACCTAAATGTCCATTGACAGATGAATGGATAAAGAAGATGTGACACATATATACAATGGAATATTACTCAGCCATAAAAAGAAATGAAATTGAGTTATTTGTAGTGAGGTGGATGGACCTAGAGACTGTCATGCAGAGTGAAGTAAGTCAGAAAGAGAAAAACAAATACCGTATGCTAATACATATATATGGAATCTAAAAAAAAAAAAAAGGTTCTGAAGAACCTAGGAGCAGGACAGGAATAAAGACACAGATGTAGAGAATGGACTTGCGGACACGGGGAGGGGGAAGGATAAGCTGGGACAAAGTGAGAGAGTGGCATGGACATATATACACTACCAAATGTAAAATAGATAGCTAGTGGGAAGCAGCCGCATAGCACAGGGAGATCAGCTCGCTGCTTTGTGTCCACCTGGAGGGGTGGGATAGGGAGGATGGGAGGGAGAAGCAAGAGGGAGGAGATATGGGGATATATGTATCTGTATAGCTGATTCACTTTGTTATATAGCAGAAACTAACACGCCATTGTAAAGCAATTATACTCCAATAAATATGTTAAAAAAAATAGATAGGATATCATGTGATGGCAAATGCCACGGAGAAAAACAAAAAAATGCAGAGCAAGAGAGGTGAGAGAGAACAAGAAGCTGGGAATTCTTAAAGACAGATGTGTCAGGGAAAGCATCTCGATAAGGTGACATTTGAGTGAGATCTGAGAGAAGATATGGGGGCTTTAAAATATGTCCACAAATTTTCTGGTATTCTTCCCTTCAAGAGAGAGAGCTTAATTGTCCTCTATTTGAGTGTGGACCGGACTTGGTGACTCACTTTTAACAAGTGGAATGTGCCAGAAATGATAGCATATGACTTCCGGGTAAGTTATAAGATACACTGCAGTTTCCAGCTTGCTCTCTCAGATCACCTGCTCCAGGGAAAGCAGCTGCCACATCGTGAGGACGCTCGAGCAGCTCTGTGGTGAGGCCCACTTAGTGAGGAACTAACCCCTCCTGCCAACAGCTAGAGTGAGCCATCCGGAAAGTGAACCCTTCAGGCCCAGTCAAGCCTTCAGATGACTGCAGCCCCTGCTGACATTCTGACTGCAGCCTCCTCAGAGAGCCTGAGCTAGAACCAGCCACTCCTGGATTCTTGACCCATAGGAACTGTGTGATAATAAATGTTTGTTGTTTTAAGCCACCAAATTTGTGGGTAATATGTTATGCAGCAATAAATAACAAATACAGAAGAGGAGGGGACAACCACATGGATACCTGGTGGGGAGTGTGATCCAAGCAGAGGGGCAGCAGGTGCAAAGGCCCTGAGCCTCCATGAGAGGAAGGCAGAGACTCCACTGGTGGCTCAGCCCTTGCCTGTTTGGTTTTAAGTTTCTTCATTTGTCAAAGGCAGGAAACGGTACCAATTTTGCCTATCTCAAGGGACATTGTTCAATGAGAAATTCGACTGCACACCTAGGAAGGCTCAGAGAGGGCTGGGTCTCACTCAGCCACACAGCCAGATAGGGCCAGCCTGCGATGCAGCCCGTGCCTGCTGACCATGATTTCTGACCCCTTCCTAGACCTCCTGGATGAGACTCCCCAGAGAGGATCCTGGGAGCCATATTTTTATTTACCTCCTGGGTGATTTGGATCCATACACATGTTTGCGAGCCCCTGCCCTGCAGTCCTCAGTTTCCTCAGGCTCTCTGCACTTCCTGATCTCCCTCAAGCCAACTGGCCAAGACCTTCCCATCCTCAAAACCTACCCCAGGCTTCACCTCCTCTGGGGAACCTTCCCCTTACTCTCCTCCAACCCCTAGATTTGGACGTTTCTGCCACTGGCTCACCTCTGAGCCTTGCTTTGGCTTCTCTGGCACAGAAGTGTTCTTGATTGCTCATGCTGTGGCTCTTGAACA
Organism: Balaenoptera acutorostrata; assembly: GCF_949987535.1. Lineage (NCBI taxonomy): Eukaryota > Metazoa > Chordata > Mammalia > Artiodactyla > Balaenopteridae > Balaenoptera > Balaenoptera acutorostrata. Next base: position 19,827,603 of record NC_080064.1, on the reverse strand, counting down.
TTGTGTTGTAATTATTTGTTTAGATTCTGAGCCTCTGAAGTTGATGAACATGTATGATATACATCTATATAAGCCCAGAAGTCAGTAAAGGTCAGTACATTCTCTTCTGCAGCCTATTGTCTAGTAGGCCCTTAGCAAAATGTTCTGGCTGATAGAAGGGTGAAAAGATGGAAAGAAAATTGGAAGAAAGGAGGAGAAAGGATGGGAAGAAGGATGGGAAGAAGATGGCGGGGAGGGATGGGAAGATGACTTGGAAGAAGGATGGGAGAAGGGGTAGGAGGAGGGATAAAAGGAGAAACCAGGAGGAGGGCTGGGAGGAAGATGAAAGGAAGGCTTGCAGGAGGTGTGAAGAGGGATTGCAGGACAGTGAGAGGACATGTGGGAGGAGGCATGGGGGAGGGGTGGGAGGAAGGATGATGAGAGGAGGATGGAGGAAGACTGGGAGGATGGATGGGAGGATGGATGAGTGGATGAATGAATGGATGAGTGGATGAATGAATGAATGAATACAAGAGTGGGTGAACACAGTCTCTCCAACCACTGTACCTCCATCCACCCAGACTGGAGCTGCAGCTCAAGGTAACTTCAGTGGCCTCACTCAGTTAACCAGGCCCCTGTTTTACTAACGGTCTCTTCTGCAGCAGAGGCAATTAGAGTCAACGGCTGGAAGCTTCTCCCCAGGCAGCCCCACCTGCCTTGTCCTGTCCCATTAACTTCCAATTCAACAGCCATCCCCGACCTGCAATGTATAATGAAAGACATTCAAAATATATCCAAATGGCATGAGTATTGATTTATTAATGCTGGGGAATGTTGCTCTAATTGAATTGAGATCCAGGAAGTAAGTTAATGTAGCTGACGGTGCTACAGGAATTGAATTACCCCAGGGCCCAGAATTATTACCTTTTCACTCTCTTTGTTGTCAGTGGGATAAATAACAAATCAATTGACGATTCACCCTGGTGGCCAAAAAGAAAAAAAAAAGAAAAAAAGAAAAGAAAAGAGAGGAAAGAGTCCACGGAGCCCTGAATAGAGACTGAGGAATGGGTGTGGGTGAAGGGTGGGGAGTTTCCTGGAGGAGGTGGAATGAGAAGGTAAGCAGAGGAGGGTCTGTCTCCAAGCCCAGGGCCCTTCCTTCTCTAGTCTAGCAGCCAGAGTTCCCTAAAACACTAGCTGCACAGACAGAAAGGGCCGTCATTGCTGGCTGTGAGCATCTGCAAATGCATCTGAGGGCCGGAGATGGGGAAGGACTCAGGTCAAGTCACACAGCGAGTCTCCCCATAATTCTCACCACTTCCCTGGCCTCAGCTGTTTGCATGTCCCGGGTTGAAAGCTTTCCTCCTAAAGCCTCTTCAAATGTCTGCTCTGGTCTCTCCTGCTCCCTCCTGCTCCAGGCTTCTCTTCCCCTGAGGGTCCTCTGTGGCACTAGGTGTCCACTGGACAGAGGCCTTTGAGGACCGAATGCTGAGGGCTGAATGTTCCCCTCACCTGGCCACTGAGAAATTCATGCTAGGATTCTGGAAACTTCTCAGAGGATGAAAGACTCTGGTCTGCTCCACCGTGGGGAAGAACCTCCGGAGTGAAGCCAGGAGACTGTGATTTCAACCAGCATCTCCCTCCCTTCCTCCTGTTCCTCTTTATCATCCCTATGTGTCTCCCAGCCTTTTCCTTCCTCTCCTTCGGTGGGGGACCTTTTGCAGGAATAAACTGTCTCTCTGAAATAGAGCACCATGGAAATAGACAAAGTTGTCTTGCAAGCCCAGCTCGGCTTTGTGGCCCCAGGTAATCGGGTTCACAACTCTGAGCCTTAGTTTCCCCACCTGTCAAATGGGAACCAAACCCCTTGGAGCCTCATGAGATAGTGGCTCAGAAGTGCTTCAGAAAACATGGAGCAGATGACGGCCAGGGCTGGCGAGTGTCTGCCAGGGACCACACACTCTCCCGCCAGACGCCTCTGGCCGTTGGCTGTCCAGATGGGTGTCTGCAAAGCAGCCCGGCTGGCCTTGTTCTGGTCAAGGAAGAGAAAGGCTGAGTTAATTAAATCAGCAGCTAAAAGTGCAGGTTACCCACAAAAGTGAACTTTAGTGCCCCTAAAACCACTGACCAAAGGAGGGCTGGGAAAAAAATGAAACCACAGTTGGAGTAAAATGGAAAAAGAAATCATCAGCTCTGCATCACTTCAGCCGGCCACAGGTATCAGAACATTAATTGGTCTTTGACTTGATTTGGCTGTGGGAGTCAGGGCTTCAGGGAGTCCAACCCAGCGCCATGGGGCTGGCCGCAGGGAATGCTGGGAGGCGGCTGGCCGCAGGGACGGGGGGAGGGGGGCAGGGCGGGCTGGGAGGGAGGGAGGGGCGGGTGTGCGGGAGTGTGGAAACGGGTGTGAGCGTGGGGGGCACCGGAGCGTGGTGGGTGGACCCTGTCATGCCCAGTGTCTCATGAGAAAAGCTCAAACCGCTTGGTACCTCCAATGCTCTCGACACCAATTTGTTGTTACTATTTGATTTTCACAGTCGCTCTAGCAAGAGGGGGGTGATTCCATGAAGGAGGGGGAGGCTCACAGATGTGATCTTACCAGGTCGCTAGGGAAGGCACCGACCACGGTGGCAGCAGTAACTGCAAAGATGATGGTGATATTTGTTCCTATTTAGGAAGTGGCCGCTTGGACGTAGAGCGCAGTGCCAGGCACAGAGGAGGCGTGTGATGAATATGGGTTGAGATGAATTTTCCTAGACTCAGAATTGACTCCCTGGACAGCCAGCCACCTCTTGTGCCTGGCCCAGGCCCTGCCCTCCCCCCCGCCCCCCCACCGATGGCTTCTTAGGGGCTGACCTGCAGGAGGCTGTGTTGGGGGGACCCCAGCCCCTCCATAGCTTCCCGCATGTTCAAGCCAACTTCGGGTATTAAATTTTACTCTGGCGAGTGGCTTTCCTTCTGCTGTAGCTGCTGCTCTGACACTAATGGCCCGTGGAAGCAGACACCACGTCCAACTCCTCCACCTCCCGCCGGCCTGCTGGACATGTTTGTGGAGCCCCTGGCATGGCGAGCCATGGACCTGAGGGGGCGTCCTCCCCTGCTGGGGAAATGTTCAGTGGAGCCCACAGCACGAGCACCTGGAAGCAGCTTTGGAGTGTCAGGATCGAGTGAGCTCTTTGCAGCCGTGTCTTACATCTCACCCAGTGCTCTGAGCCAAGGAAGGCCTGCTTGGCTCCCCAGGCCTCTTTATCAAGCCTGGGACATTGTGGGCAAGAAGGGCTCTTAGATCATCTGTCTGCCCCTCAGTTCATATAGGAAGCAACTGAGGCACAGAGATGGGGAGGGATTTGCTTGAGGTCACACAGCAAATCAAAACCCAGCTCTCCAGGGTTCCAGTTGAAGGTATTTTCCTCTGAAACTTCCAGGCTTCCAGGGGTCATGTATGTGGCATTAAAACCACAGCTCAAGCTGCAAAGTGGAAAGCTGACATTGGCTTCAGTGTCAGGAAAGCAGAGGGAGTGCTGGAGACTGTGACAACCTGGACAGCCCATGCCTGGTCCCAAGAGGCAACCAGCACTCAGCCCGTACTGTGCAGGAAGGTGTGCCTCATTTTGTCAGAACTTCTGCTTTCTCAAGTGAAGCTAAAAATTTGAGCTTTTATGTGAAATTCTACAATTGTGAAATGTTGGCAAAACTCAAAAAATTTAACAGCACAGTGACATGCAAAGCAAAATGACACGTTTGCTGCCTGTGGGCTGCAGGTAGTGACTTTGGGGCTTTCTCGGGACCTGGTGGCTGGGATTGCAGGAAGAGGTGAAAGGCTGGGTCCTGTAAGAGGATCTGAGCTTTGAGACTCTGCCGTTGGCTTATTGCAGTCATTCATTCACTCCTCCACCCTTGTGGTCTGAGCATTACTATCTGTCTGCTTTGTCCCAGGGTAGAATGAACCTGTCTGAGCTTCCCAACATCCCAGCGTCAAGGATGGGGGCAAGGAAGGATTTTGGAGAACATAAGAGCCTGCTGCTGCCTCTCCCCCCATCTTCCTGGGCAAGGGGCAAGTCTTCCTTGGTGTGGCAGAAGGTTGAACTGAGCTGCAGACCCTCCATCAGATGCCCAGCCCCTAGTCCTGGTCCCACTCCTACCCTGGGGATTAAAATTCTGGATCAGACAGACCTGGGTTCAAATCCTGGCTCTGCCACTGACAAGCTGTGTGACCTTGAGCAAGTGGTTACCCTCTCTGAGCCTCTGTAAAGAAGACATTGCAGATACCTGGCTGTGTCCCCTTGGCACTCATTTCTTCACACTCAGGGCTGCTTACTGCAAACTCCACGACTCTTTCTGAGGGCTTTCCCTGGCTGTTGAGCAAGATAGGTGCTCATGGGCCAGGCTGTGAGTCCTGGAGCAAGAATGCCCGTGAAGCCCCCCTCAGGCAATGAAACACAGGGCATCGGAGGACAAACATCCCAGCTCCTTCACCCTTCGGTTGGGATAATTCTGAGGCATATTTTGCACCATCTCCCAAGTTCTCCAAGGGGATCACCTCCAGTTGCTGCAGCGGTAATTTGCTGGATGACTCACCCTTCAGGGCTTTCTGCCCTCCCCTGCCTCATCTCCCCTCTTCCTTACCAGTGTTCCCTGGTGTCACCTCCTAAATACACTACTCACAGTGAGCTCTTGTCTTGAGGTCTGCTTCTGGAGGAAACTAAACAAAGAACCTCAGTTTACTCAGCTGTCAAATGGGTCCGGTTAATATCTCTGGAAGTGCCGTGACGGTAAACAATTTCCCCCACACATAATATGCCCAGGAGCCGTCAGCCTGAAAACCTTCCCTCGATAGGAGGTGGCTTTTGTTATTACTGATGATATCGTTGTGATATTGGGGCTGAAGCTCAGTCCTAAGGCCAGGACCTTTAGGGCAGCTTGGAGGTGGAAGCCCAGCTGCCCCAGGAGGGCCTCCGGGATGGACTGAGGGCTCAGGGTGGAAGGGCAGGGAAGACTGTGGCCTCCATGGTGGGGAGGGTGGAGTCTGTGTAGCAAAGAGGGTTGGGCCCCGGGGGAGCCCATCTGCCCCCCCACCCCGCCACCCCAGGCCTCGGAGTGGTTAGTGAAAATGGTGCTAATGGGGCCAGGCCCAGCTGTGACCATCGCCATCAAGGGGGAGGGGGCGGGGTGAGGCTCAAGGGAGGGGCAGGTGTAGGGTGGGTGAGGGGGGTCCTGCAGCCTGGCCTGCCCAGCACCCACTCACCCAGTGCTCCGGAGAGGCCGGGTCTGCTTCCCTCAGCTCAGGAGGCTTCCGGGGAGGGGGGAGGAGGGGAAGCTGGGATGCCCTAAGCTGTCTCCTTGGAAGATCAAATACAAGTCTTCAACCTGCCCAGATTCTGGTAGGTTCTTGAGCCAGGACCTTGGGCAAGACACTTCCCCTCTCTGAACCTGTTTCCTCGTTTTTAAAAATGGAGCTAGGGCTTCCCTGGTGGCGCAGTGGTTGAGAATCTGCCTGCCAATGCAGGGGACACAGGTTCGAGCCCTGGTCTGGGAAGATCTCACATGCCGCAGAGCAACTGGGCCCGTGAGCCACAATTACTGAGCCTGCGCGTCTGGAGCCTGTGCTCTGCAACAAGAGAGGCCGCGATGGTGAGAGGCCCGCGCACCGCGATGAAGAGTGGCCCCCACTTGCCGCAACTAGAGAAAGCCCTCGCACAGAAACGAAGACCCAACACAGCCATAAATAAATAAATAAATAAATAAAATTAAAAAATATATATATATGGCATTAAAAAAAAAAAAAGATCTGGAAGAATTGCAGGTATTTAAAAAAAAAAAAATGGAGCTAATGATAATATGACTTCCTAGGGTTGTTTTGAAGGGTCAGTAAAAGTAAAGTTGGTCCGGAGAAGGAGAAGAGTGAGCAAGCTTCCTGCCTAAGAAAGGGCATATGACCTCCTCCCCCTGCCCGGACCTCTGCTTGCCCCTCTCTCGCTGCCCCTGCCGTGGTCTGGAGCTGGGAGTGGAGCCCCAACACCATCTCTGACTTCCCTGCCTTTGGCCTCAAACCTCACACAAAGCCCCAGGGGCTATGGTGGCTTCAGGGTCTTTCTGCCCACAGGGATGCTGTTCCCCCAGAGATAAAGGGGTTAGGGTACTCCCCGAAGTCTTAAGGAGTGAGGTTCCAAGCGAATCTCTTTTGCCCTCAATCAGGGGCACACGTCCCCGGGGCATCCTCTCTGAATCCCGCACCTACCTCCGGGGATAGTTGTCCTGAATTGGGGTTTCCGAGTTAATGCAGCCAGAATCACACTCTCCTGCTTCACACCCACCTTGCTCGATAATCCTGAACCCAGCACTTGAGAGTTTGCAAAGCCCTTTATACTGTCAACTCTCTCTCACTGGCTACTCTGAGTCAGCCCCTGAGGTTCTAGGCTGCAGTTAGGACTCCCATTTTGCAGCTAAGAAGACTGAGCAGGGCCAGGACTAGGGTGAGGTTGGCAAGGTGCCCCAGAGGTAAAGTTTGAGGAGGCCCTCACTGTTTGGCATCAACGTGGCACTTACAGAAAGTGGACAGTCAGCATCCCTGTGGCCCTGGCTTGGCCCACCCTGGTCCTGGCCCTGAAACCAGGCTGGAGGGGCTACCAGCCCTGCCCTCGTCTCTCAGCGGGGAGGGCAGAGTTCATCACCGAGGTCAGTCTCCCCTGACCTCTGGGCCAGGGGGTTTTTCCTTTACATCACAGCCTTTTTAAATGGAGGGCTTGTTAGTGGGAAAGTGGTCCTAGAAGATGGAAGACGGGGGTCTGCCGGTCTTGGTTAAATGTTAAATGCAGGGCCTAGAAGTACACGGGAGTCTGCAGTTCTGCCCAGAGAATGGGGGAGCTTAAACTGCAGCCTGAGGCCCAGTGAAGGGGGTTGCAATTCTAATGATTAACCTTCCAGAAGGCAGGGACTGCCCTGCGTTGGGGGTACTGGTGTCTGGGGGGGAACTAGTATCCTTGCGGCTGTGAGGGCAGGAGGCCCCCAGGGGCAGTTTTCTTTGGCAAAACCTGGTAAAACTGAAAAATGCACAAACCCTGAGACCCAGCCATCCCACTCCTAGAAATAATAAGGATAGCCAGTGGCACTTTCTCTGTGCCAGGCAGTTTTAAGTGCTTTATGTGTATGAACTCACTGAATTCTGACAAGGACCTCCGAGGTAGGTGCACTGTTCTTATCCCCATTTTCCAGATGAGGAAACTGAGCCTCAGAGAGACTACCCTGTCCAAGGTTACCCAGCTGCTAAGTGACAGAGCCAGCTCCTGTGTCTGCGCTCTTAGCCGCTATGACATTCTGCCTCTACCTTCGGGAACATTATCCTGAGGGTGATGAGACATATTGAAAAATTCACAGAAGCTTTGCTTGTAAGAGCAGCACAGCCAGAAGGAGTCATGTCACTGCCCATCGACGGAGCAGCCACCACTCCAGAACAATCCAACAAGACCTCCGGCAGCTGAACAGAATGAGGTCAGCCTGTATGCTGTAACTGCATGCTTCATATTGAAATTATATAGTAACTGAAGAAAGTAATTTGCCACTGTGTGCCTGAGCCCATTTTTATAATAGAGAAAAAACCAAATTCCACTCATCTCACTAAGTATTGAAAGGGCTGGAGGATTCCAGATCAAACCGCTGCCTGCAGCTAGGTTGATTCTCAGAGGAAGGATGGGAGGTGGGATGGAGAACCAGCTTGGCCAAGAGTAGGAAACTGTTACAACGAGCATGTGTTATTTTTGTAATTAAACAGGAAACACGTTTTTTAAAAGAAAAGATATTAAAGAACCTTCAAAAGGTGTCCTGAGGGCCTCTCGCCAGGTTTTGGCTCCCAGACTCTTATAAGGGACATCTCTGCCTTGACAGACTGGCTGACTCAGGTCTGTCCCTACCCGGAGGGAAGGCAAAAGTGTCACAAGGAAAAAAATCTCTGCTTTTTGTCCTGCTCTGAGCACCCTTTGGGCTGCTGCAGCCGAGGAGTTGGGGTCATGGTGCCCCATCTTCTGTTTCTGGCCTGTGGAGGCAAGGGGCAGTGGGCCAGGCCCCTCCTGTCCAACCCTGACCACGTGTGTGAGTTTTGGGCTACTGCTTTTCTCCGGCCTCAGTTTTCTCACCAGCAAAATGGGAAAAATATCCTCCTCCAGCTTGGTCTAGGTTTGAAATAAAATGTACTTGAGAACTGTCAAGAGGGGAAAGATTTGAGGGATAGTTATTTTTCTTTACTAGTAACCTTTTGGATTGAAGAGATCTGGATTTGAATTCTAGTTCCCCCACTGACCAGCTGTGGACAAGGGGGTGAACTCCTCTGACCTCAGTTTCTTCATCTGCAAAATAGAAAGGAAAGTATACTGTTCACAGGGTTGCATAGAAATTCAAGGAGCTAATTCAGGAAAGCATTCAATGTGGTCCCTGGCCCACAGCGAGGGTAACTTAAAGGGTTGTCGTGATGAGGAAGAAGGACCAAGGAGCTTCCTGGGGTGCTGGGCTCAGTGGGGCCCGAGAGGGCTCATAGGGTGTTTGGGGAACAAAGGCCCAGGAGGAGGGCAAACACTCAGGAAGTTGGGTCTTCTTTCTGCCGTGACTTCCAGAAAGGGAAGCAGGCTTGGGGTTTGGCATGGGGAGTGTGGCCACTATGGTGAGTCCCACAGCCCAGCCTGGGAGCCGCTCTCCCACCACATGCTGGCCCGCCGGCCGGGAATAGAGAAGTAAGAGGCATCTCCCGGGAAGGACCAGAGAGGCTCAGCCCAAGGTGGAAAATCCCTCTGGTCAGCGGGGCCCTGGGGGTGGGAAGTGCGGGCCCCAGGCCTGGCCACCTGAGCCCTGACAGCCCTGGGCCTCTGGCTCTCCCGGCCCGGATCCACGGGTCAACCGAAGCCAAGTTAACCCTCCTGAGGCCCAGCGCCACCAGCCACTCTGCCGGCCTGGCCTTTCCATGGCTCCCTCCTGTCCACAGAGTGAGGCCTCACCCAGCTCCTCACCCTGACCTTCCAGGCCTGCCCCGGTCCAACCTCCACTTGCCATCAGCCTTCACGGTGTGGCCTGATGGGCAGTGTGAGTCTGGCCTGGCCCTGGAGTTCTCCCAGGCTGATGATGGGGCCGCCCTCCCCACCCCAGCCCTGCCCCAAACTCTCACTGTCAGATTCTCCCCTGGGCTGGGTCTACACTGGCTCCTGCGAGATAATCAGCACACGGTCATGTGGAAACAGCACTTCCCAGTTTACACGGCAACTCAGCCAGAGTCCCACAGCATAGCCGGGTGGGGACCATGGAGATGTCTCCCCCAGCTCTCCTTCAGGAGGGCCTACAACACGGAGCACAGCGGCTGAGGACCCAGCTGCCACCTCTCTGGACCCACCGCCATGTTGGCACTCAGGCCAGCTCCCCTGGTCCCCCTACACGATACCTGAGCACAACGGAGGTGTCAGGCCTGTGTCCTGCTCTGGGGGCCCTTCCTGTCCACTGCTCCCTCTCCCTGTTAGGCTTCCCAGCTGTTTCCCCCAGTGAATCTCTTGCATATCTAATCCCACCCTGGCCTCTGCTTATCACAGGGCCAAGCTAACACGCTCATTTTACAGATGGGAAAACTGAGGCTTAGAAGTGGGAAGTGACCTACCCAAAGGCACACAGCAAATTACAGCCAGAGCCGGTTCCAGGACGCAGACTTCTTCCTTCCATCGCTTCCTCCCTCTGCTTCACCCCCTTGATCCAACAGTGAGGTCAAACTCCAGCACAGCCTCCCTCCCAAGAAGCGATGCTGACTCTGGAGGTGTCTGACCCAGAAGAGATTCTTAAGCCACATCTGGAGAGACCTGGCCTGGGGACTGGGGCAGGCTGAGAGGCCTCCTGCCCCCAGTGGTGCGGGGACGGGGCCCTGCTGCCCTGGACAGGGTTTTCTCCTGGGAGCACGAGGGCAGGATTGCAGTGCTGGCTTTTAAAGCAACACAACGTCATTAAATCTGTGACGGAGCCCAGGCCCTAATGGCTTACCAAGACTCTCTGTCGCCATTCCCCACTTCTGGGGAGGGCAGGTCAGGGGCTGGGCAATGGCTGGGGTGGAGGCACTCTGGGGACCCTGATCTTGGACTTGGCGAGGACGCCTTTTGTCAGGGGGCTCTGTCTGACCAGCTTCGCGGTTCACTGTCAAGGCATAAAGCTTTGACTGGCGGGACCCTTGTGGAGCCCCTTCCACCATCCACAGAGGGAAACTGAGGCTCAGAAGGGCGACAGGACTTTCTCAAGGCCACAAGCCGAACCAGCACTAGAAACTTCCGGACTGCTTTCTCCTTTCAGGGATGCCTCCCCCACCCCTCCCCCACCCCTTCTCAGCCTCTGATTTCCTCCCATGCCTTCACCAAACCCAGACAAACTGTCTTCATTATCCCCCAAAGGAGGCAAGGTTTCTGCTTTTCCCAGGAAGAAAGCGATCCAGGAGACTCATTCCCATCAGCACGGCTCTGCCAGTCTAGATTCCGCATTTCAACAGGGGCTTTATACTTACCACTAGAGCACACACCTTGTTACACGTCATGTAACGATATCATTTTAGCCTCTGCTCTCTGGATAAACCACAGCCTTCCAGGTCCTGCGAGGTTGGCCCTACCCACATCTTTTTTTTTTTTTAATAAATTTATTTATTTATTTATTTATTTATTTATTTATTTATTTATTTTTGGCTGTGTTGGGTCTTCGTTTCTGTGTGAGGGCTTTCTCTAGTTGTGGCAAGTGGGGGCCACTCTTCATCGCAGTGCACGGGCCTCTCACTATCGTGGCCTCTCTTGTTGCGGAGCACAGGCTCCAGACGCGCAGGCTCAGTAGTTGTGGCGCACGGGCCCAGCTGCTCCGCGGCATGTGGGATCTTCCCAGACCAGGGCTCGAACCCGTGTCCCCTGCATTAGCAGGCAGACTCTCAACCACTGCGCCACCAGGGAAGCCCCCTACCCACATCTTTGACCTCCCTCTCCGCAGTCACTCTGCCCTGGATCTCTGTGCTCTGAGCCCCGGGCCCGAGCTCCTCAGTCCTCCAGCTCAAAAAGCATCTTCTCAGCACAGGGCTGGCTGCCACCCTCTGCTCCCTGTGCCTTACCCACACATTTCTACATACCCCTCAGACCTCAGCTCCAGGGCTGTGCCTCTGGGAAAGCCTTCCCCAAACCCTGACGCTGTGAAGCCCCTGGCAGGTGGTCCTGCCACCTGATCCTGCTGATCTTATTATAATTATATAATTATGTTTGAGATTCTTCATTTCATGTGTTTATCCTCCCTGCTCCAGAGCAGGCTCCAAGGACAGGGACGTAGCACACAATGAGGAAGGAAGGGAAGAAGGAAAGAAGGGAGGGAGGGAGGGAGGAGGGAGGGAGGGCGGGAAAGGAGGGAGGGAGGGCGGGAAAGGAGGGAGGGAGGGATTGAGGGAGGGAGAAGGGTGGGAGGGAGGGTGGGAGGAGGGTGGGAGGGAGAGAGGGAGGGAGGAGGGAGGGAGGGAGGGAAAGGTAGAAACAGAGAGTTGGGAAATAGGAACATAGAAACAGAAATAGACAGTCAAACTCACAGAGAAGGGCCAGATAGTTGCTCAGGTTGAGTTCCAAATTTGACTTTGAGCTTCCCAGAAGCCAAGGCAAAAACGAAGATGTGGTCAGTTACATCAGCATTGGTGTCAGAAAGGAGGAAACCCACCGGCTCCTCAGGGGCAGTCTGGGGGAGGGGCGCTCAGTGATGGGCGGCTGGTGTCCTCAGCATCCCAGCCCGTGTGCACTAAAGGAGTTCCCGAGGCAGTTTTTCATGCCACGTGTGGGCGCAAGCCAAGAAAGGGACATTGGAAAGCAGCTGGCAGATGATGCAGCTTCCTTAGATGTCCCCTCTCCAAATACAGCCATATTAGGGGTTAGGGCTTCAACATATGAATTTTGGGGGACAGGGGACACAAACATTAGGTCCATAACAGCTAGGAAGTGGCCAAGTCAAGCTTTGAACCCAGACCACCTGTCCAGTCCACAGCCCTGGCACTGAAACACACCTGTCAGAGGGGGAGAGGCTGGGGTTCAGGGTCTGCAGATGAGGTCTAGCCAGAGACAGGAGCACACAGGGCAGGCAGCAGCAGTTACGGTAGAGGCAGGAGTGGAGGAGGGAACTTCCCGGGAAGGTCAGGGATGGACGCAGAGTGGGGGAAGCTGGTCTGGGCAGGGTGAGGAGCTCATTAGCAGGAGGTCCAGCTGGCCGGCTGCTCCAGACCATGAACTTGGCAAAGGGCAGCCACCCAAGGGCAGAGGTCAGCGGGTCCACATAGAAAGGGCTCCCAAGGGGGCCCTGGCCAGATCAATGAGGGCAGCCAGGTCGATGAGAACACAGCAGGCCCTGGGGGCTTGACCTTGGCCCCCAGACAGGGTAACAACAGCACTGCCACAGTGTGAGACCGTGTTCTAAGCACTCCCCTGCCATGGGTGCTTACTGAGGAGGCACTCAGTCAAGTCCATTGCCCTATGCAGCCCTCAAAACCACCCTGCAAAGCTGCTCCTGTAATCCCCATTTGACAGATAAAGAAACTGAGGCTCAGAGAAGTTGAAAGAATTTGCCCCCTTGTGGGGCAGTGATTCAAACCCAGAGAGCCTGACTCCAAATCCCAGGCTCTTGATAATGCATTTTTCCAGATTCGTCTCTCCTTGGTCATGTCCTAGATTCCTCCTTGTCCAGCTAGCTTGGTGGACAGACGGGCAGGTGGTCCTTGCCCCTCTCCTTTGTCTGTCTCTGGTTTGGTTTCCTGAGTGAACGGCAGGTGGAGGTGGGGGTGAGGAGGGGCAGGAAAGCAGAACTGAGCTCCACAGGGCAGCTGAGCACAGGTTGCTGGGCTGAGACCCAGCGAGGAAGCCGGGGTGGAGGAGCGGGGGCAACCATCACTCAGGCATCTGCGTCAGCTGCCAGCTCCCCATCCCTGTGACCAAGTCGATGAGGCCAGCATGGGACATTGAGGTCTCTCTCCCAGGCTGCCCCTAAGACTTTGCCCCTTCAAGGCACTGAAACCTGGAGCCCCACATAGGAGGGGACAGGTACCAGCCCGTGTAGATTGCTGTGAAACTACCATGTGCCAGGCAGAGTACTAGATGCAAGGGATTCAGTAGCAAGTCAAGCCAGGGCAGTCCCTACTTGCATGGGATTCACAGTCGGACAGGGTAGTCCCGCATTCACCACCTAATCACACACAACAAGGTGAGATTACAGCTGGGACCAGCACTGTGGAGAGGCCACGAGACTGTACGATGGTGGTGGTGTGTGTGTGGGGGAGGCTGTGAGCTAACAAAGATGGTCAGGGAGGGTCTTCCTAAGGAAGTGGCCATTGAGCTTTGTTTTCAGAATGAGCAGGTTAAAAAGGAAAAGGAAGAGTGTACAGCCTGTGCAAAGGCCCTCTGGTAGGAGGGAACAAGGAGGATACAAGGGCCTGAAAGAAGGTGGCTCACCTGAGGGGCGGGAGCACAGAGAAGGGGAGAATTTGCGGGGGAGTTGGCTGGGGATGTGGGTGGGGCCAGAGTACCTGGGGCCTTGAGGGTCACCTGGAAGAGGTAAGAACACTTCCCTAAGAGTTGTAAGATGTCACTGAAGGGCGTGACCACCATACCACTATTTTGTGGATTCTAGAATCCACATTTCACATTTAACATCTCGGAAGTTGAGATGCATTTTATAATCCACAGTTTGTCTTCGTTTAACTGACAATGCTTTTCTTCGAGGGACATAAAACCATGGTGTGTCTTACGGTCAGTTGAAGATGTCATCCACCCAGGGGAATGCACAAGAAAAGACGAGAAAGACGGCACCCCTGTTGGAGAGCTAAGGAGCCTGGAGTTCCACCCGCTCAGCCCCCTCACCCCTGAAGGAACCCTGGGTCCCTCCGCCGCTCCCAAGACTCCAGAGAACACAGTTGTGTTGGAAAGTAAGGGTCTTGAGCTTGGAAACTTTTTTACAATACATGTGCTCAGACCCCACCCCAGACGTGCCCTGCCCCAGACATGCCAAATCAGAGTCTCCAGGGTGACTCAGGAACCCATATTTCTCCAAGCCAGCTTGGTTGCTGTCAGTCTGTTTACTCTCCAAGGCCCTGGCCCTGACTACCCCGGATTCTGTTTCTGGAACATGAGGTTTTTTGTGTTTTTTTAAAAATTTATATATTTATTTATTTATTTTTGGCTGTGTTGGGTCTTCGTTTCTGTGCGAGGGCTTTCTCTAGTTGCGGCAAGTGGGGGCCACTCCTCATCGCAGTGCGCGGGCCTCTCACTATCGTGGCCTCTCTTGTTGCAGAGCACAGGCTCCAGACGCGCAGGCTCAGTAGTTGTGGCTCATGGGCCCAGTTGCTCCGCGGCATGTGGGATCTTCCCAGACCAGGGCTCGAACCCGTGTCCCCTGCATTGGCAGGCGGATTCTCAACCACTGCACTACCAGGGAAGCCCCTGGAACATGAGTTTTAACATGCACAGGACATTATACACTTTAAAGAACACCCCGGGCCCTGCACGTAGTAGGCTGGTTGCTGGAACTGCAGATATGGCACAAAAATGGCCTGAGGTCGTTTCCCCAAGACCCGTGGAAACGGAGGTCCCAGAGGTTCCCACGGCTGCCCTCCTCCCACTGCTTTTTTCCTGCCAATCTTTTTCCTGCAAAGTTTTCTGGGGGCAAAGGACAGGTCCCCTTGTCCCCCACCTCGGCCCGGTCTTTACCTTCATCTCCTTCTCTCCCCCTATTACAAACACTCTTTGTTTTTAGGGCCGTTGCTATTGGCTGGGTTGTGGCTAACACGGGTCACAGAAGTCACCCAGCAATGAGGACCAATAGCGGATCCAATTTTCCTGCTTCGGTTTTAGAGCGTTTTAGCTTTGCAGCAGTTTGACGCGATTGGACAGAAAAGCAGCTGAACAGCTACCCGGACCCCAGAGACCGTGCCTGGGGGCCCCCACCTTGTCAGATTGGCCTCTAAGGCCTAGCCAGGGCTATCCAGAAGGGCTGTGGTCCCCCTCCCGCTCCAGGTGACCACATTGCTGAAGGAAGGATACTGAGGGGCAGCTGGGCAAGGGGATGCCAGGGGAGGGACACAGAAGCTGCTTCTGCCGCCCCCAGACCAGGGCTGTTGTCACCGTGGGCGATGCAGCTCTGTAACATGCTTGCTAAATGTGGACCAAGGAGCTCTCCTGTTTATCTCTAGACCCCGAGGCTTGCTGAGTCCCCGCCGGCTGAGGAGGCGGGGTTGTGGGTGTGTGTGCTATGGGAAATGCGGCCTTACGTCCTGACCATCCCCCGCCGCCAAATCATCCCCAGCTCCTCAGACTTCAGACCTCAGAAGGAGGACACAGAGACAACATATATGGAAGGCTATTCATTTCAGCAATAGCAAAGGCTTGGAACTAACTGAAGTGCCCATCAGAATGGGAATAGTGGGTGTGACATGGTATATCCATACAATGGAGTAATATTCAGCAGTTGAACAGGATCAAGTAACATCAGAATACATGAATCTGGAGAAACCTCCAAGACACACTGCTAAATAGAAAAGCTAATCACAGAGCAATTGGAGCAGCATGGTTCTGACGTGTAAGGAAGTGCTTGTGTATGTCTGACAGGGCAGATACCTCCTATACAGCAGAGACTCGATAATCTTAGGAAAAGGATACCAAAGGCACAGCATATTTGGGGGCTTTTACTTCTTAATTTATGTACTTAAGAAAAAAGCTATGGCATATGGATGCTTTTGCTTTTCTGTTTTGTCTTGTTTTCAGCATAAAATCTGCAGCAGCTAATCATGATGGTGACAGATCTGTAGACACAAATATGGAAAGATATCCATGCGACTTCAAAAAAAGGCAAGTCAGAGAAAACTATGTATGGTATGTGAAGAGCTAAATAATATCTACACAGGTTTTATAAATGCACAGAAAAGGGTCCGTAGAGTAGATGCCGAGCTGTTCATAGGGGTCACCTCCAAGGAGGAGCAAAAGGACTTGTAGGGAGGGTATGAAGGGGGCTGTTACTCTTAACTCCCAAGGCTTGGGGTGCCTTCACAACATAGGGACCTTGAGAGTGGGTGGTGCGTGGCAAATGAAAACAGCAAGGGCAGCAAGGAGGGGTGTGGGTGCCCGTGGGCCTCGGTGATGGTCATGGTCATGGGGGAAGGGGTGCTTGTGGCTGACCGTTCATATTTGAACTTCACATCTTGGGTGAAGATCAAGATCAAGAAGGACATCTTGGGTCCTTCTGCCACCTTTCCTGCTGCCTCCATGTCTCAGGGGCCAGGAAAGGAGGGGTGTGGGAGACTATGTGTAGGTGGGGGTTTCTCCAGAGGGCTGGTCCTGCCTATCCCTGGGGTTTCTGGGTAA